>NW_028227263.1:141697897-142267897 GCF_978045245.1 Mus caroli | reverse complement strand
GTCTCTATTTCATGAACCTTGGGAACTGTCTTGTCCTGTGTGTCACATGACTGTGGTGTCTCTTTCTGGCCAGCTGTTTTTCTTGACCTGAGTGTAAGTGATTGGTTATGTCATTGTACTGGTAAGACTTACCAGTGCTGTGAGGTCAGTCACACCATCCTCCCCATAGGCAGAAAGAGATGCTGCCCTCTCCTGGTTAGATGATCTCCATGTGAGGAACTTGCCTCAGATGACTTTGAGGCATACATGGTCTCTCAACAGTGACTCTCATCACCTATAGTGCTGATGTGTCAGATGCAGAGAGCTGCCAGAGATATCACACTCGGTGGTGGATATGAACCCCTTAGGGCATTGTGTCTTGTCCCAGGATCATAGGAAGGACAGGCTCCAGTTAGATATAGTGAGTGCAGATAGCATTAGAAATAATCAGATGGCGGGAGACAATTGTAAGAACATAAGCAACAGAAACCAAGATTAGTAGGCATCATCAGAATCCAATTCTCCCACCATAGCAAGTCCTGGATACATCATCCTACCAAAAAGCAGGATTCTGATCTAACATCACTTCCCATGAAAATGATAGAGGATGTTAAGAAGGACATAAATAACTTCATTAAAGAAATATAGGAGAACGCAGGTCAACAGGTAGAAGCCCTTAAAGAGGAAACCGAATATCCCATAAAAATTATAGCAAAACACAACCAAACAGGTGAAGGAAATGAACAAAAAAATCCTAGACCTAAAAATGTCACTAGAAACAACAAAGAATTCACAAAGGGATCAAGCCTGGAGTTAGAAAACCTAGGAATGAGATCAGGAGTCATAGATTCAAGCATCACCAACAGAGTACAGGAGATAGAAGAGAGTATATCACGTGCAGAAGATACCATAGAAAACATTGACATAACCATCAAATAAAATGAAAAGAGCAGAAAGTTCTTAAAACGAAAGGTTCAGGAAATACAGGATACAATGAGGAGATGAAACCTAAGGATAATAGGTATAGAAGAGAGTGGAGATTCCCAACTTAAAGGGCAAATAAACATCTTCAAGAAAAGTAGAGAAGAAAATTTCCCTAACCTAAAGAAAGAGATGCCCTTGAACATAGAAGAAGCCTACAGAACTCCAAATAGACTGGAACAGGATATAAATTCCTCCCATCACATAATAATCAAGACAGCAAGGGCACTAAACAAAGAAAGAATGTTAAAAGCAGTAAGGGAAAAAGGTCAAGTAACATATAAAGGCAGACTTATCATGATTACACCAGACTTCTCACCAGAGACTACTAAAGGTAGAAGATAGATCCTGGTCAGATGTCATACAGATCCTAAGAGAACACAAATGCCAGCCCAGGCCATTATACCCAGCAAAACTCTCAATTACCATAGAGGGAGACACCAAGATATTCCATGACAAAACCAAATTTACACAATATCTTTCCATAAATCCATTCGTACAAAGCATAATAGATTGAAAACACCAATAGAAAGAGGGAAACTACACCCTAGAAAATGAAAGAAAATATTCTTTGAGCAAACCCCAAAGAAGATAGCCACATAAACATAACTCCATATCTAACAACAAAACAACAGGAAGTAACAATCATTTTTCTTTAATATCGCTTATCATCAATGGATTCTGTTTCCCAATAAAGAGACATAGACTAACAGACTGGATATGTAAACAGGACCCAGCATTTTGATGCATACAGGACAGTATGCAAGGCACACACTACATCGGAGTAAAAGGTTGGAAAATAATTTTCCAAGAATATGGTCCCCCAAAACAAGCTGAAGTAGCCCTCTGATATCGAATAAAATGAACTTTCAACCAACAGTTATCAAAAAAGATAAGGAATGACGTTTCATACTGGTTAAAGAATTAATCTACCAAGATGAACTCTCAATTCTGAACATCTACGCCCCAATTGCAAGAACACCCACGTTTATAAAAGAAACTTTACTAAAGTGAAAGCACACAGCACACCCCACATAATAATAGGGAGAATTCCACACTCCACTCTCAGCATTGGACAGATCATGGAAACAGAAACTAAACAGAGACACCGTGAAACTAACAGAAGTTATGAACCAAATGGATCTAAGAGATATTTATAGAACATTTAATCCAAAGCAAAAGAATATACCTTTTTCCTCAAGGTACCGTCTCCACAAATGACCATATAACTGGTCACAAAACAAGCTTCAACAGATACAAGAACATTCACATAATCTCATGAACCCTATCAGATCATCTCAGTCTAAGCCTGGTCTTAAATTCCAACAAAAAGAACAGAAAGCACACATACACATAGACTCTGACAAGGAAAATAAAGAAAAGTAATTAAAGGCTCTTTAGAATTTAATGAAAGTGAAAACACATCATACCAAACTTATGGGACACAATGAAAGCAGTGGTAAGAGCAAAACTCATAGCTCTAAGTGTGCCTCCAAACAGAAACTGAAGAGATCTTCCATGAGCAGGTTGACAGCACACATGAAAGCTCTTGAACACAGAGAAGCAAATACACCAAAGAGGAGTGGACCGTAGGAAATAATCAAAGTCGGGGCTGACATGAACCAAATATAAATAAGAGAAATATACACAGAATCAACAAAACCAGGAGCTGGTTCTTTGAGAAAATCAGCAAGATTGATTAACCCTTAGCCAGATGTATTAGTTAGGGTTTTACTGCTGTGAACAGACACCATGACCAAGGCAAGTCTCATAAAACACAACATTTAATTGGGGCTGGCTTACAGGTTCAGAGGTTCAGTCCATTATCATCAAGGTGGGAGCATGGCAGTAACCAGCAAGGCATGGTGCAGGCAGAGCTGAAAGTTCTACATCTTCATCCAAAGGTTTCTAGTGGAGACTAACTTCCAGGCAACTAAAGTGAGGATCTTATGCCCACACCACAGTGACATACCTACTCCAACCAGGTCACACCTATTCCAACAAGGCCACACCTCCAGATGGTGCCACTCCCTGTGAAAGACTCTAAGACTCCCAAAGGGAGACACTCACTCAAGCCTCAGGACAGCCGCGTACCCAAGAAGACACTGAGACCGAACTTAAGATGTAGAGAGTAAGATTTAATAAAGCAACAACAAGAAAGCACATAAAAAGCACATAAACCAGAGCTCTGGGGTCGAAACTCATACACCCAGCATGGTGTAGAGGAGAATCGACGACAGCCCAGAATTTTTCTCAGGCTTATATAGAAAAGAGCCAAGTAGAGGAGTAGGGTGGGTAAAAGTACAAATTTGCGTCACTAAGAGGTTCTGCCAAGGGTTTTTCCAAGGGATTTTCCAAGGCGCTTTACGTAACCAAGGGGTCGTGTCCTATATTTTGGCACTGTACTTGATTTATTGGAACATTCTGAGGTTTGTTCAAACCCTTATCTCAAAAATGTTCTTGGAACAGTTTTCATTTGGGAGGGGGTCGGACTCTGGGGTGAAGAGTTCAGGAATGTACTCTGGGGTGAGAAGTTCAGGAGTGTTCCGGGAACAATCTCCAGATGGGAGGGGTAGGAGGACTCTGAGTTGAAGAGTTCAGGAAGAGTTCAGTACTTTTCCTCCTTCATTCCCCACTCTTTTTTTGTGAGTAGCTCTAATCTTAGAGCGAGGTTTCGGCCTCTTGGAGGACCCGATATTGTTGTCTTAGTACCATAACTTGCACTGTATTCTACTAACTTATTGAGGATGCAGGGGCCAAAAGTGAGCAAAAGCATAAGTGTAATTAAGGGTCCTGCTATAGTGGAGAGGAGAGTGGTGAGCCAAGGGGACTTATTAAACCAGCTTTTGAACCATCTTTGTTGGCTTTCTCTTTTTCTTTTACGTATATCTAGGCGTTCTCTAAGTTTAGCCATAGAATCTTTGATTACTCTTGAATGGTCAACAACATAAAAACAACATTTTTCTTTTAAGGCAGCACAGAGTCCTCTTTTCCTAAGGAACAATAAGTCCAATCCCCTTTTGTTTTGTAACACCACTTTGGACAGGGAAGTCAAAGATAGACTGTTCTATAGTTCTAAGATCAACATCCATAGCTGTACGTAACCAACAGGATTGAGTCATATTAGGATTAGTTCTATTTAAAACTTAAGAAAGCTCTTTGGACTAGACTGACCAGACGGCTCTCTGTGTCTAGGGGTAGTGGGGAAACTAAAGTTGGCTTCATGAGGGAAGTATTAGTCTCTAAGGAGGGTCCCACTGTGTTGGGCTGTGGAGTTCGTGGAGCTGGTACGGCCGGGACTTTTGGGGGAGCCAGTGCAACTGGGGGACCCTTGTGTAGTGACTGGGGTCCCGTGGTGGCCGACTGCTCTCAGAATCGAGCCAGAGAGAGATGGAAGGTGTCTATGTGGCCATTGGGGAGGTCGAGGCCAGCAGGGGATGAGGTGGTGGTCGTGGGCGGTGGGTAGTGAGGGGCTGTCACGTTATCTTTGTGGCAGTTTTGACCCTTTAGATGGCGCTGTAGATGGCCTTCCTTGGCGTAGGCCTTGTGGCACAGGTGGCACTCATAGAGCCGGTCCCCGGTGTGCAGGTGCATATGGTTTTTGAGGTCGTAGCTATGCAGGAAGCGGGCTGGGCAGTGGGGGCATGAGTAGGGTCGTTCTCCTGTGTGCTCCCGCATGTGGATCTTCAGCTTATCATTCCTGGTGAAGCGGACACCGCAGACCTCACAGGCAAAAGGCTTTTCACCAGTGTGGGTCCTTATGTGCCGAGGCAGTTTGCCTGCCCCGTGGATTATCTTGTGACAGACTGGGCACTCTTGGGGCATCTGTGAACGGCGTTTACGCACCAGCTTGTCTTGGCCATCCAGGCCTGGTGCCAGGGCATCCTGGTGCAGCGAACTTAGGTAAGCCATCAGGTCGGGGACGATGGGATCTTCATCTAAGCCCAGCTCTTCTGGTGACAGTGGAGGCTCGTTACTCTGGGCTAGCCCGTAGCCTGGTGGGTATGCCATCTCTTTTTCAGTTTTAAAGACTTCATAGTTTAGGGGCCCCTCGGCAGGTGAGGTGGCACCTGTGGGAGGACTATAGCTATTTTCGAGCCCACTATCCCCACTGTTACCCAATTTACCAACCATCTCTTTTTTTTCGTAGATCGAGGGATGGGTGAGTACTGTGGGTACCTCTGGGACCAGATGGTTCGCTCGGGCCCCTTTGGTTTGAAGAAAAGCTTTTCGGGGTTTGCGGCTGCGGCGGGCGACAGGTCGAGGTGGTGGTGGTAGGAGGGGCACCTGTGGAGGGCTGTCTTTACCGTTGGGCATTCTTGAGGTTGAGGCTGTGGTGGTGGCAGTGGCGAAAGCCTCCAGGTACTGTCGGGCTCGCTCACAGTCATCTTTATCTGGGCTGGGGGCTTCCAGCCCACTGCCTTGTAAAATCTCTATGCAAGCAGTGATGACACATGGGATTTCCAGTAGCTGAGCAGCTTGGAGTACAGCCGGCATATTGGCGCTGCTGGTGGTCAGTGTGGCTGTGTAAGCAAACTCGAGCAGGGCACTTAGGGCCTCCGGCCCTATAAAGTCCAGCTCACACACACTGGCCCTTGCTCCCCCAGAAGCCGTCTCACTACTCTCTGTTTTTATCACTGTTTTTTCTCTCCCCTCCGTAAAGAGCTTCTTGAAGTAGTGGCTACAGGCAGCCAGCACAGCCCTGTGGGTTCGGTACTCAAAACCCTGTGTCCTGATGGTGAGGTCGCACAGATGACCCAGCTGGCGCTGCTCGTTCAGGCAGCTCAGGAGCTCGCTGCTGTGATCTGGGAATGGGATTCCAATTAGGTCATCCTCGGGGCTCCCCATCTTTTCTTTTTAGCCGTTGGGTCTGTTCGCTGGAGCTGCAGAGGCACAGGGTGTAGGAAGAGTCAACACAGGGATCTAATATCTCTCTAGACTCGGTCAAGGGGGGCGGTCCCTCATGTAGAATTTCATAAGGGGTAAGACCGAAACGTCCAGGTGTGTTTCGGACCCTAAGAAGCGCAAAGGGAAGGAGGGTCACCCAGTCTTTACCGCCCGTCTCAATAGCTAATTTAGTTAGGGTTTCTTTTAGAGTCCTATTCATTCTTTTTACCTGTCCTGAGCTTTGGGGTCTATAAGCACAGTGTAATTTCTAATCAGTCCCCAATTGTGTGGCCAATCCCTGACTTACCTGGGCAACAAATGCGGGCCCGTTGTCTGAGCTAATTACCTTAGGGATCCCAAACCGGGGTAGGATTTCTTCAAGGATCTTCTTGGTTACTACCTGAGCAGTTTCAGACTTAGTGGGAAAAGCCTCTACCCATCCAGAAAAGGTGTCTATAAATACCAGCAGGTACTTGTTGCCATACATCCCTGGTTTAATTTCAGTGAAATCCACTTCCCAGTAAACTCCGGGGCGATCCCCTCGTTGTCTCTTTCCTTGTTCTTTGTAAGGTCGAGCAGCATTGGTGAGAGCACAAGCTTTGCAGGAGTCAATTACCTGCTGTACCACTGAATTGAGTTTTAAAATATAATAATCAGACCTCTTGATCAGCTGTAGGAGTTTATCAGATCCCAGATGAGTCAGTTGATGTAATTTTTGGACATAGTCTCTTCCTTTTTTTGTAGGTAAAATAATGCGCCCATCTACAGTCCGCGCTAGCCCCTTAAAATTAAATTCCTGCGCCTGTTTGCGACAAACCATGGAATCTAATAGTTTAAAATCTTCATCAGAGTAAGTATAATTAGGACTGGTTGCCGGTGAGGGCTCTGGCAGGGGCCTGCCTCTTTCTGCCATGATTGTTACTCCCTGGGCTGCCTGCTTTGCTGCTACATCAGCCATCTGGTTTTCTCGGGCCACAGGATCTTGTCCTTTTTGGTGCCCCGGACAATGGATAATAGCCACTTTCTTTGGCATATGTATAGCCTCTAGGAGGGCTAGAATTTCTTCTTTGTTCTTAATGTCTTTACCTGCCGAGGTAAGTAGCCCCCTCTGTTGGTAGATGGCCCCATGGATATGGGCTGTAGCGAAAGCATAGCGGCTGTCAGTGTAAATGTTGATCGCCTTACCTTCAGCCAACCGCAGGGCTTGGGTTAGCGCCATAAGTTCAGCCTTCTGAGCCGAAGTTCCTTCTGGAAGACCACTCGTCCAAATTACCTGTTTTCCATCTACTACTGCCGCTCCTGCTCTTCTTTTTCCCTCCACCACAAAGCTGCTACCATCTGTGTACCAGGCAGGCACACCTGGCCAAGGCTGATCGGTTAAATCTCTCCTCGTTCCAGTTTCTTCAGCCAGGACATCAGCACATTGATGTACAGGAGTGGAGTCGTCCGCCAAGGGGAGGAGGGTGGCAGGATTAAGGATGGCAGGTGGAGCAAAAGTTACTCGATCATTTAGCAACAAACTCTGGTAGTGGGTCATCTGGGCATTAGTCATCCACCGGTCAGGGGGCTGTCGTACAATACTCTCTAGAGCATGGGGGGCGATTACAGTCACATGCTGACCCAGAGTAAGCTTGTCAGCGTCTTTAACAAGCAGGGCTACTGCAGCAATGGCTTTCAGGCAGGAGGGACAACTGCTGGCGACTGGGTCGAGCTTTTTAGATAGGTAGGCCACTGACCGCTTCCAGGGTCCCAGAGTCTGAGTCAAAACCCCACGGGCTATTCCAGCCCACTCATCAACATATAGGGTAAAAGGCTTAGTCAAATCTGGCAAGGCCAGGGCGGGGGCTGCAAGCAGGGCTGCCTTTATGCTGTCAAAGGCTTTTTGGTGTTCCTCAGTCCAGGTGAATGGGACTTTTTCCTTAGTAAGTGGATATAGAGGGGCCGCCAGTGTTGCGAACCCTGGTATCCAGAGTCTGCAAAAGCCCGCCGTCCCCAGAAACTCACGTACTTGGCGCGGGGTGGTAGGGGTTGGGATCAGCATCACAGTCTGTTTTCTGGCCTCGGTGAGCCACCGCTTTCCTTCTCGGAGGGTGTACCTTAGGTAGGTCACCTCGGTGAGACATAGCTGAGCTTTCTTAGCCAATACCCGGTACCCCAACTCACCCAGTTCATTTAGGAGCCTCTTGGTTCCTTCAAGGCACAGTTCCTGAGTTGAGGCTGCAACCAGTAAGTCATCTACATACTGTAAGAGAGAAATCTGAGGGTTTTTCGCTCTGAAAGGCGCAAGGTCACGGTGGAGCGCTTCATCAAAAAGAGTAGGGGAGTTTTTGAATCTTTGGGACAACCTCGTCCAGGTTAGCTGGCCCAATGTCCTTTTTCTTTACAGTATGCACAGTGGTCTCTTTTAAGTGGAAATTTCTGTTCTCCTGGAGGTCTTTTTTGCCCTGTTGCCCAGGTACCCTGACTGTTCTTTTTTTGTCCCTTTTGTACCTACCACTATGGCCAAAGTTAAGTTTCTCTCTTGCCGGCGATCACGCCGATTTTCTCTTTTTAAATCCTGTAAAGTATAATCTTGGAGCCCTTCTAGTCTCTAACCTTTTCTTGATATCAGAGGCAGACTGACTAATGGAAGCCATAGCCACGGCTGCTTTTTGACCCTCTGACGAGGGATCAAACGGTGTATACCTCTTGTAAGCCTCTATTAGTCGTTCTAAGAAAACAGAGGGTGGCTCCACTGGACCCTGAAGGACCTCTCTTACCTTGGCCAAATTAGTAGGTCGCCGAGCGGCCCCTTTGAGCCCCGCCACTAGAGTCCGGCGGTAGACCGTGAGACACTCCCTACCTTCCGCAGTGTTGTAGTCCCAATTAGGACGGGTCAAGGGGAAGGATTCATCTATAAGATTGGGGAGATTAGTGGGGGTCCCATGTTGTCTCAGGACATTTTTCTTGGCTTCCAGCAGGATCCTTTCTCTCTCCTCTGTGGTGAAGAGGACCTGCAAAAGTTGCTGGCAATCATTCCAAGTGGGTTGATGGGAGAACATAAGTGATTCAAGGAGCCCAATAAGCCCAGAGGGGTTTTCTGAGAAAGGAGAGTGGTTAGTTTTCCAATTATATAAATCAGAAGAGGAAAAAGGCCAGTACTGCAGAGGAATGAGATCATTAGGTCCTGGCGTTGGCCCTCCCACATGTGCTCTAAGTGGCAAGGTGACTGTTGAATCCGGCCCCCCTTCCTCCCCAGGGCTTCGGCCTCGGCGGCTCCTAGTTCCCCCCGCCGGTCCCTGGGCCCCTCTCGTGAGGTTGGGAGTCCATCCAGAGGAGGTCGTCAACCTCTGGATAAATCTTGGGGGGTGCTGAGGGACGGGATTTTTCGACTGCGTCGGACTGGACAACCGCGACCGTCAGTTTAGAAGGATTTGGAATCCAAGGCTTGACCCACGGAGGTGGGAACTGAACAAGACTCTGCCAAGTCACAATGTAAGGAATCTGATCAGGGTGACCTCCTTCTTCCTGAAAAACAATTTGCCTGACGGCGGCGATTAGTGACAAGTCAAAAGCACCCTCCGGTGGCCAGCCTACTCCAAATGTCGGCCACTCGGAGGTGCAGAAGGTCTGCCAAGGACCCTTTTTAACCTCCACCGACTGGTTGTGAGCCCTGTCCCTCACCTCTCCCCAATGCTCCAGGGTTAGAGACAGGGGAGAGGAGGCAGATTGTCCCATTTCTAGAATAATAGCAGACACAACAAGAGCAGACACGAGACTGAGACAAAAAAGGAACCAAAAACGGCTGCGACTTCGCGTCGCCCACAGGCAACTTACAGAATCAGATGGCCTTTCAAAGGCCAACAGATTGAGACCTACCTGGTCTCCAGAGGGGTCCACCAGGCGTCCCTGGTCCTCCCCTTGTCCTCCTGGGATGTCTCCCAGGGCGAGCGGACAGTGGACACCTGGACACGTCTATCCTTATCCACCCCGCGCTCCCTCCCGGAGCGCGGTCTCAGGTGCTCGCACTGAGCACAGAGCGTCGCGCAAAACCGAAACTGTGATCGCAGCAGATACAGAATGGCCTACCTGGCCTCCAGAAACAAACAGAACACAGACACCAGACCAAAACAGAATAGAAAATCTTACCTCTGAGTAGGTCCAGGACTTCTGGGTGGTCGCGCTGATTCCCGGCCAATGCACCAAATGAAAGACTCTAAGACTCCCAAAGGGAGACACTCACTCAAGCCTCGGGACATCCGCGTACCCAAGAAGACACTGAGACCGAACTTAAGATGTAGAGAGTAAGATTTAATAAAGCAACAACAAGAAAGCACATAAAAAGCACATAAACCAGAGCTCTGGGGTCGAAACTCATACACCCAGCATGGTGTAGAGAAGAATCGACGACAGCCCAGAATTTTTCTCAGGCTTATATAGAAAAGAGCCAAGTAGAGGAGTAGGGTGGGTAAAAGTACAAATTTGCGTCACTAAGAGGTTCTGCCAAGGGTTTTTCCAAGGGATTTTCCAAGGCGCTTTACGTAACCAAGGGGTCGTGTCCTATATTTTGGCACTGTACTTGATTTATTGGAACATTCTGAAGTTTGTTCAAACCCTTATCTCAAAAATGTTCTTGGAACAGTTTTCATTTGGGAGGGGGTCGGACTCTGGGGTGAAGAGTTCAGGAATGTACTCTGGGGTGAGAAGTTCAGGAGTGTTCCGGGAACAATCTCCAGATGGGAGGGGTAGGAGGACTCTGAGTTGAAGAGTTCAGGAAGAGTTCAGTACTTTTCCTCCTTCACCTGGTCCAAGAATATACAAACCATCACACCAGAGGGCACAGAGACAATATCCAAACTTATAAAATCAGAAATGAAAAGGGAGACATAACAACAAAATACATCTTAAGAATTATTCTTTTTGTTGAATATTAATAGTTGGAAATATTAAACTCATGTTCTACCAACATCATGGAAATGTTGTTCATAATTTTTCTCACTGTGCTTACAATTAACATTTCCTTAATGCTTAACTTCAAAGAGTTTTTGCTATTTTGAAAATTTTAAAAACTACTTACTTTAAAAAATCATTTCTCCCCTAGTGTTGCGGCCTGCCCTCAGTCCACAACACGAACGGTTCAACTGAGAATGGCAGTTCAGGCTGAAAAGAGAGGAATCTAGATGGGGCGGAAGAAAGAATGGAGCCAAGACAACATACATTCTGTTCAAGGCTCAATTTTACTATTTTCAGACACTAAGTTATAAAAGAAGGGGGAGGGAACCCAACTTCCCGCCAAGTAACTCAGGGTCCAGTAGCAGGACAAACACGTGTGTGCCTCCAGGCAGCAAAGGCAGGTTCCAGCAGTAGGTAGGCGTGGCAGGACGAATGAGCCGGTAGCTCCACCCTTGAGCAAGCAGGTTCCAGGCTGGGGGAAGGGAGGCCACACCCTAGAAACGCTGGTAACCTTTTTTAAGTAAACTGATTGTTAGATACTGTACCGAGAAATATGCATTTTAAGTACTCTCTCACTATGTCAGGTGGTATCATATCAGGGCCTTTGAATATATTTCTTGGTGATTCATTTTTAATATTTTATGCTTTTTTTATATGCTTAACTGCCAAAGAATATTTTGTATGTTTTGAATCAATTTATGATTCAACATTAGATGCAGAATCCTCAGTTATGGATAGTATTAAATATTTATTAATGATAATTTAGGATATGAAAGGATATGAATATAAAAGTTGAACAAATTTTTATGTATTATAGATTCTCAAAGTACTCATTACTAATACATTTGACGTATAAATGCATTTAAATCACAAAAATTAAAAAAATGAAATTTACAGTGAAATGACATTTGGCACGATAATGTAAGTAGTCACACAGAGTGGAAAAATGTAAGAAGAATGCAATGAAAATCTTTTTGCTAATTATACAGGAATCATTGGAAATAGAAGTGTATATTTGTGAGGTGTGTAGTACTGTGATTTTTTTTATACATATACATTATGAATTCCCTGAAATCTTCTAAAAGCACATAATAGGTCATTATAATATATAAGTAACAGACAAGCATTATAAGCACAGACCTCAAATATACCAGTGAGTTCATTTTGTGTTGGCCACACACGGCTGGCTGGCTGGGCATGAGACCTGCCCTTCAGTGTGCTTTGTGTACCAATGTGACTTGTTAGAAAAACTAAATGTTCTTTTGCAAGTGTTTATCCATTCAGGATTCAGTATTTTCAGATCTTTCTCTGCAGTGTTCAGTTGTGGATTTCTGCATACGTTCCCATCTCCTGCAGGAGGAAGCTGAGCAAGACATTGATCTAGGAGTCATTTCATTGGTTTGTCCTTTAAAAAATAGTAGCAGCCACAACCCTGCCTGATGACTCAGAGGGCTGCCATCCTAAGGGACACCAGGTAAGTCTCTCCTCACCAAGCCCTGTCCTGCCCGCTCCGCTGAGTGCTTAGGACAGAGCAATAACCTACACTGAGTACTCCATTTCCCACCCCAAGGACTGCACGCTTTCCAGGAGGTCTGCTGCCACAAGGAACATCAACTAAGCTTTTGCCTCCCAAGGCCCAGCCCACCAAGTCGCCTGAAAGAACACCCAGTGGCAGTAGGCTAATACACACACCCAACCCTCCCGTATATGCACACTCACACACAAGAAAACGTCCTTAAATACAATTCATAGAGATGACAGAGGCCTTGAAATGTGAAGGAATAAATCCCATAATCAAATACAGAAAAATACAATCCAGAGGTGAAAGATATTCCAGGCAGGTGGGACAGCCTATTCCCTCACTTTATGGTTTCAGAAGAGTGTAGGTCCTGGAAACAAAGGCTCCCAGTGTGTGGAGGGACAGTAATTCATTTATTGAGGAACCACCTCATTATGACACTTCCACTTCCCTCTGAACTCCAAACTTTTGCTCCCTAGACATTGTATCACAACAGTTCCTTAACACTATAACAGGATTTTTTTTTTTTTGACAGAAACCTTTGGGTCATCAGATTTATTTCCCAGAGTGTAGAACATTGAAAGATGCATTCTTTTCTCTTTAGATTAGTTCCCAGCTGCACGGTGGGTCTGTCTATGGCTTCGCCAAGCCTCAGTGGCTAGAATCGAAAGGACGATAAGGACCACGACTGCCATTCCCATCCTGATGAGATTCTCCATTGTGTGATCCTGGTTCTCTGTGGCTGTGGTGTTAGATACAGAAGTTAGAGATGGTCAAAGTTCCTAACTAAGAATCCATCAAGGTCCCTTTTTGTCCCTGGAGAGGACAAGGTTCTACTCCTTCCAGTGCTATGACATGGAATTCTCTTTATTCAACTGCCTAGGTTTTGGACATGTTCTAACATGGACAGATGTTCTCAGCTGGTCCTGAGAATAGTAGAAGAAGAGGAGCAGGATGTATCTCTCCTTAAGTGATCTTAGTGTTTCTTCTGAGTTCCACTCTATCATGTATTGGAGAGGCCCATCATTTTCACCATATAAGCTTATAGAGTTCTGGGATGAATGGTTCTTGTTATACAGCTGGTTCCCCTCTCTTATTCTTACTAAATTCTTCAGACATTGTGCTAATAGAAAACCAATTACATACTAGTGAGACCAGAAAATTCTGAGTATGGTGATTCTCCTGAGCCCATCAGAGGTTGTACAGAATCAGATTCTCAGTGTGTTTTTAGTGAGCGTTGGTTCCCTTGTCACGTTCAGACTCTTCCATTTCTCCCTTGATCTGACCTTACTTCTGATCTCTCTGTCTGTTTCTGTCTGTCTGTTTTTCTGTTTCTCTCTCTCTCTCTCTCTGTGTGTGTGGGTGGGTGTGTCTGTAAAACAAAAAAAGAGAGTGGATGTTAATCCACTGGGATTTTCCCTAAGAGTTCCCTCAATACCAGGACTAGTGCATGTTAAGCATAGATCCTAAGACTGACAGTTATGACTTTTCTTGGCTTTACAAGCAAAAGTTAATGCAACAACAGTATGTGTTCCACTGTGAGAAGAGAGTGGTGAAGGTTCTCCATCACTTTAGAAGATCCCAGGGTCAAGGTTAAAGAGTCCCTGGAGGTCCCATCTCCAAACCCTCTCTTTTCCAGACAGGTGTACCAAGTCCTAGATTGAGATAATCGTAGCTGTCACTGCTCAGTGAAGTATGAATGGTAGAGTCACATCTATATTTCACTCACAAGGTAAAGGTGACTTCACAAAGCAATAGGTATCAATTGTAACATTTGGATTTTGTTTTCTTTAATGTGAATATTGTTATGTTCTAGATATCATAGAGAATTTTCTCTATGGATTAGGTATGGATTTGAATCTGTTTTCATCAACTTCAACAGGGCTTGTAACTATTACACCTCTTCCAGGGGCACCATAGGCCGTGGCTACACTGAGAGCAAGGGTCTGACAAGGATGCTGTGAATATTGTTTATTTGAGAGTGAGGAGAAGAGGTTGGCAATGGGAACCAGTCCCTGTATAGGATCCTATATCTGTCTGTGGCCTCCCCAAGATTGTTTTTCTAACTACATCAAATCTTTGGATTCCATTAGCAGGGAGCATCCCTAGAATGATTCAGGTGGCCTCCCAACCTCATGAGGGTGAATACCCATCTGACTGACATTCTGCAGCTTTTAAACCCTATGCTAGCTTATATTTATTGTAAATGGAAAATACTGACACACCCCTTTACCTCAGAAAGATCTAGATATTCTTTCCTTTGACCATGAACTGCAGAGTCACTGTTGTATTGGGAGATAGGTATGTATACCACCTGAGGTTGCTCCTAAGGGTTGATGTCACAAAACTCATAGAGAATCTTAGAATTATGACCCATGAGCTAGACTGAAGGAGCCTGAGTCCCCCACCATGGCTATTTGACCCAGCCTTGCCATGCATCAGTAGACTGTGGGTAGACCGACTGCAGAATCAGGTTCTGGGGATCTCCTCCTTCAGGAGAGGTAACAGCTTCGACCATCACCAAAAATACATAGACACGTGTACTAGCTAGTTTTGTGTGTAAACTTGACACAGCTGGAGTTATCACAGAGAAAGGAGCTTCAGTTGAAAAAATGCCTCCATGAGATAAAACTGTAAGGCATTTTCTCAAGTAGTGATCAAGGGGGAAAGGCCCCTTGTGGGTGATGCCATCTCTGGGCTGGTAGTCTTGGTTCTATAAGAGAGCAGGCTGAGCAAGCCAGGGGAGGCAAGCCAGTAAAGAACATCCCTCCATGGCTTCTGCATCAGCTCCTGCTTTCTGACCTGCTTGAGTTCCAGTCCTGACTTCCTTTGGTGATGAACAGCTGTACGGAAGTGCAAGCTGAATAAACCCTTTCCTCCCCAACTTGCTTCTTGGTCATGATGTTTGTGCAGGAAAAGAAACCCTAACGAAGACAACAGGAGAACCAGGCTTCTCCCATTCATACTCAGAGAAAGAGCAGCCCAGCAATTGAAGGGACTGTCCAAGTAGGATCTCCAGCTGTTAGGATCCCTTTATCAAGCCTATATAAGTAGCTTTACCCATCTGAGCCTTCATTCCAACACAGTCTTTGTTAGTAATCCTGGGCCAGATTCTATGCAGGTGAAATGTTTGTTTCTTAGGGATATTATGGGGAAGTGACTTTCTGGGTTCTTTGCTCACAATCTTACCCACTTGTCTCATCATCCAAGTTGAGGCTCAATGCCTCTCTTTGGATGCTACCTTCTGTAGCCCAACAGTTAAGCCCCAGCCTCTGGGTTGTCTTTTGGGATATTTGCTGGTCTTTGATACTCCCAAGATGACATGACTGAGAAATGAGAAGTGTCATTAACAGGAGCTGGTTGTTAGGCTGCCTGTGTTTGCAGCACATTTCCTACAAAGATGTGTGTGATACTTACCAATTGGTGGGATGGGCCTTTTGCGAGGCCAGGTGGAGGATTCAATGGTTTCTAGGAAACAGAACAAGAAGAGGCTGTTCTTCCTGCTGTCTCTCCTACATATGCCCTCCTAACTCCTCATGGTGAGTGAACATTACATGAAGGATCATTGCTGGTATTCAGTTATTTACTCAGGAATGTGCCTTATGTCTAACCATTCCTTTTGTGCCCTTAATCCTACCCCAGTAAGAACTCTGATACAGTGTTAATTGTGAGCCACTCTGAGATGTCAGGATCACCTCACCTGAGACTGTGAGTGCCACAGGGGCACTGGCAGATGACAAGAGGTAGAAAGATGAGTTTTGAGCACCATAGCACCTGTAGGTGCCTGAGAGATGGGAGGTCACAGGACTCTTGGAGAATTCTGCCTGGAACTGCTGATCATGGGACTTTGATTTTAGTCTCAGGGGTTGCTGGGCTGATCCCTCCTTGGACAGAATGAAAGTATCCACAGAGTCCATTGACCAACACAGCAGGGTCACGTTCTCTCCTGAGTGCACTGTGTAGTTAGGCTTCACTGAGAGGGAAGGAGTGATTGGGAGCTGTCCTAAAGAGAAGAGGCATGATGAGAGGCTAGCTTCCTTGTTCTGAGCTCGAATCACACATGAGTCCACCCTGAGGACCTGGGCCTCTGTCTCTTTTCTCTGACTGAGCTCAACTCCTTTCCTTGTCTTCTTGCGTCCACTCCTGCTTAGGATTCCTGTATCCATCCTGGCCATCAGCTCCCCAGCTCCCCCATGAGAGCCTGAGCAGGTTACTGATTGATTCTGTTAAGTTCCTCACCTGGGATCAGTATGTCCCAGGGGTCACTGGAGGCTGACCACTCAGAGGAGAGGTTGTGTGCACCATAGCATCTGTATTGGCCTCCAGTGGAGCTACTCACATAGCCCAGTGTAAAGTTGGCCACAGAGAATCCAGTGTCAGTCTGCTCGCTAGAGTGCTGCATGATGTCAGCTCCCCCCACCTTGTGCAGAGCAAATCTGTCATAGTTGCTATCAGAGAAACACTGCAGTGTGAGTCTCATCCCAGGGTCCAGGACATGGCCTTGTTGAGTCAGCAGAGAGGGCTTCTTGGACAGCCCTAGAGGGAAGGTGACAGCTAGAGACTGAGGTTTGGTTCTTACCAAACACCTTTGCCCTCTCCTCCTGCCCTTGTGCATGTCCCCTCTTCTCCCCAATCAGGGCTGTGTTTGAGAACACAGGTTCTCCATTTTGTCCTTCTCTATCTGCAACTCAGCAGAGGGGCAGGCCTGTGGCCAAGGACTTAGGGACTCAGAAAATGTTTAGAGAATGATAGTGGGGACTTACCTGAGATGAGTATTTGTTGGAGATCACAAGGTACTGACCAGAGCTGTGGGGTATTGTTGAGGTAACCATAACATCTGAATGTCCTTGTATGGGTTGGGGTTTTGGGTCCTATAATAAACAGGGCTTGGTACTGTCTACTAGAAGATATATAAACTGTGTCCAGTGAGTTGCCGAATTTCTTATCTGCTTTGGTGAGAATGAATTTATCATACTGACTGTGTGAGACACAGTGGAGGGTCATGTTCCCTCCTGCTGCCACCACAGGGCTGGGCAGTGCTGAGAGCCAAGGTTTATAGTATTCATAGATTCCTAGGAGAGAATGAGGCTGTCTCTTACATGTCTCACACCGTCCCAGTGTTCTCTTGGAAAACTGTGTGGGAAGGGAAGACTCCTGAGAGCAGAGCCTGGGGTTGAGAATCTGACTGTCCCCTCACCTGTCACCACCAGCTCCAGGGTGTCACTGGGCTGTGACCAACCAGCTGAGCTGTAACAATAACAGCGATATCGCCCTGCATGTTGTCGTGTCACAGAAGGGATGAAGAACTTGCCCTTGTTCCCAGGCTCCTGTAGGGTCTCTGTGCTCTGTGGTTTTTGGCTTCCCTCATTATGCAGAAAATATACTTCTGCATCCAGGTTCCCCTGACACCAGATGGTCATTGCTCTTTTGGAGGCAATCACTGGTTCAGCCTTGATGGTTGGTTTTTGGAGATTACCTACATAGAAGTCAGAGTGAAGCACATGGGTGTGTTGAAAAGTGGCACGGAGAATGTCCCACCAGAAGATGTTTCCTTTGTCTTTTTCGTTCTTCTCCCACACAATACACCAGAAGACAACTTCCCATTCTTCCCTCCTTCCTGATACGACACAGTCCTCCCCACCTCCCCTCTCTCCCAGGTTCACTGCTCCTCTGTGTCAGAGAAGAGAAGGCTTTTTAGTGATATCAGCTGAACATGGCATAAAAAGATGCAAGAACACGAGGCCCACACCCTCATATTAAGACTGGACAAGGCAAGCCACTAGGAGCACAAAGATCCCATGTGTAGGTAAAACTGTCAGAGACATCCCCACTTACACTGTTAGGAGAAAATAAGAAACTGAAGCAAGCCACGTGCTTCTGGAACACACATTTAATCTGCGTTCAAAGGAGGCAGAGGCAGGTGGATGTCTGAGTTGGAGGCCAGCCTGGTCTATAGAACGAGTTCCATTTAAATAAAACAGGACCACACAGTGAAATATAATCCCACTACCACCAAAAAAAATTTTTTTTGTTTTTGTTTTGTTTTTTGGTTTTGGTTGTTCGGGACAGGGTTTCTCTGTATAGCCCTGTCTGCCCTAGAACTCACGCTGTAGACCAGGCTGGCCTCAAACTCAGAAATGTGCCTGCCTCTGCCTCCCAAGTGTGGGATTAAAGGCGCGCTCCACCACGACCGGCTATAAAAAATGTTATCATTTGGAGCAGTCACAGCATGTATGCAGAGGTCCTAGGGCACTCCCATGCAGGCTCTGCGAGCCCTTAGGATTCCTGCTTAGTTGATTCTGTGTTCTTCAGGGCGTGTCCTCTGGTATCCTCAACCTCTCTAGCTACCATCATCCTTCCTCTCTCTGTTATTCCAGAATCTCTGAGCTCGGGTAGACTGTGCTAAAGCTGATCCAGAGTCACAGAAGCCCTTATAAAGAATCCTCTCTCTAATGGGAACCCTGGGCTTGGCTGTCACTGTGAGCCTTGGACTCACTGATTCCTGTGCTCTGTGTCAAGGTTCAAAAGAGCCCTGGATCCTCACATACACCACACATCAAGTGGTCCCTGAAACCTGTATTATTTCAATATCATTCTATGGAAAGGCTGAGGTTCCTCACCTGAGACCAGGAGCTCCACTGATTCACTTGGAGGTGACCACACATATGGTGTACACCTGTCATAACTGTAGCATCTGAATATCCATCTCTGGTTGGGGGTCACAGGGCCCACAGAGAACAGGGCGTGGTACTTCCCTGTAGAGTGGTAATACTGTGAGTCTTTCTTCCATGAGAACTTCTGTGGTCCTTCTACAGTCAGAATGAACCTGTGATAGTTCTCCCCGGACTCACACTCGAGGGTGACATACCCTCCTGAAGTTACCACAGGGCTGGCCTGGGCAGAAAGGCTGGGTTTCCTGTAGGCACATGGAGAGACGGAGGAGTCAGTTAAATGTCCACAGGCCTCATTATTCTCCTTGGCTCTGAGGTTCCCACAGTGAGGGTGGGCATTCCTGTTAACAGAGCCAAGTGTGGACAGTTATAACCTGAGGCCTAGGATCCTGTGTGTCTCTCACCTGTCACCACTAGCTCCAGGGGGTCACTGTAGCCTGATGATTCATCCTGGGTGCTGTAGGAACATCGATATTGCCCTGCATTACTCAGCTCTACATTTGAGAATGAGAATTCAGCCTTGTTTGCTGGCTTCTGTTTGTTCTTTGTTACTGTTTTATATAGCTTTCCATCCTTATAGAGGTAGTACTCATTGGCTCCAATTGTCTCTTCACACAAGAAGGTCACCTTAGTCCACCTGGAGACCACAGAGTCTGGCTGTACTCTGAGGATAGGCTTAGGGAGGGACCCTGCAAGTAACAGCAACTAGGACTGAGGACAAACACACTCAGATTGCAGTCCTTAACCCCATGACCTTCCCGTCACCCACCGGACTCACACACAGGCGGTGTTTTCCACCATCACAGCCCACACATGGCTCCTGGATCTGAAGAAAAGAGCATTTCAGGTCAGCTGCAGACACACTCACCTGTCAGCACTGGGATCCAGAGGCTCAGAGTCAGTCCTGGAAGAGAGTTCTTTGTAAGAGATTTGTCCCTAAGGCTGAGCAAGTCTGCAGAAACATCTGAGACCCTGGGGTTTCCTTCTGGGTGAGTGCTGGTCTACAGGCAAAGATCATTTCCAGACCTCAGTATCCCCTCCCCCTCTTCACATCTCACCAAGAAGGAGCAGGGCTGTGAAGGTGCAGGACATGGCATCTCCCCTCAGTGGCTGCAACTGTGCTTGAGGGCCGAGCTACAGAGCCTTTCTGAAGGGATTGGGTACAGGGTGTGGCACTGGAGGCAGGGCAGTCCCCATGACATGGTCATATATCAGCAGCCCCACAGAAAGAGGAACCGCCCTCCTCATCACCACGCTCTGACTTCCTCAATGGTGTGACATGGCCAGGCAGTAGACCCTCTGCAGTTAGGTCTTACACAGATGGGATTTCCTCATCCCACCAGTGTCTGCCTCACCTGTGTACATTACTCTCATGGCCATATTGTAGCAAACATGTGTGAACATCTCACACTACAGTACAAATTTAAGTGTGGTTTTCTTAGTTCCTCTTTGTTTTATGTGAACTATTTCTTTCTTTTCAACATTTTTGATGTTTCTGAGAAGGATCTTCCTGTATATCTGCCTGGAGTGTGATTGACAGCTTTTTCTTCTTAGTCTCAAGTGATGCATTACCACTGGGCATTACAATTTGGGTTTTTTTTTTATGTTTGTGTTTTTCCTTACAATTTAAGGGTACATATTTCTATTCATTTTTTAGTGTTTGTTTTTGTGCCTCGATGTTTGTTTGTATATACACATGCATGTGTGTCAAAGCACATGTATGGGGGTCAGAATACAACTTCAGCAATCAGTTTTCCTTGTCCAGTGTGGATCCTGTCAACAGAGTCAGGTCTTATTTTGGCAGCAGACACTTATGTACTCAGCCATATCAGTGTCTCATCACTTACCATCATCGTTTTCCTACGTCCTTTTGCTCTTTCAACAAATTATATTGTCATGGGGTTACTGGTCCCCATAGGTGCAGGTTTATTTGAGTTTCTTGGGATACAGGTTGTAGGTGTACGAATATGACCATAATTCTTTTTTTTATTAATCATTCCATTTGTTTATATCTCAAATGATATCCCACTTTCTGGTACTCCCTCCACCAACCCCCCATCCTACATATGGCCTCCCCATTCTTTTTGCCTGTATGAGAGTGCCCCCTCACCCCTCCACACTCTCTCAGCCATTGCTCAAATATTTCCCTACTCTGGGGCATCAAAGTAGTGTTCCCTCCCATTGCTGTCATAGAGTCCATTCTCTGCTACATATGTATCTTGAGCCATGGATTCCTCCAGGTCCACTCCTTAGTTGGTGGTGTAGACTCTGGGAGAACTGGGTGGTCATGCCAGCCTCTGAATTTGAGGCTCTTCCACACGTTTTCTTATATTAGATTCAGTATATCTGGTTTTAGGTGGAGGTCCTTGATCCACTTGGACTTGAGTTTTGTACAAGGAGATAAAAATGGATCGATTTGCATTCTTCTACATGCAGACTGCGAGTTGAACCAGAACCCTTTGTTGAAAATGCTGTCTTTTTTCCCCTGGATGGTTTTAGTTCCTTTGTCAAAGATCAAGTGACCATAGGTGTGTGGGTTCATTTCTGGGTCTTCAATTTTACCTCATTGATGTACCTGTCTGTATCTGTACCAATTCCATGCAGTTTTTTTTTTTATCACTATTGCTCTATAGTATATATTGAGGTCAGGGATGGTGATTTCCAAAGAAATTCTTTTATTGTTAAGAGTCGTTTTCGCTATCCTGGGATTTTTTTTTTGTTATTCCAAATGAATTTGAGAATTGCCCTTTCTAACTCTATGAAGAATCGAGTTGGAATTTTGATGGGACTGCATTGAATCTGTAGATTGCTTTTGGTAAGATGGTTGCCATGGTTCTTGTTGCAGTTCAACACACAGTGGTGCAGGCATGGGCAGTATTTGTGAGCACCACTGTATCATTGTGTTACAGTTGTAAACTTGAGAAGCTAGCTTTGGGGTTGGTGGAGGATGCCACCACACAGGCCCAGCACCAACTGCAGGGTTGATCTTTTTTGGATGTTGTAGTCATCCAGGGTTTTATCTTTCTCTCTTGCGCTCGCCCAACTGGCCAGGAAGAACGATGCTGCAACAGGATCCTTCTGCACACGTTTATCGGGAGAGCTTGATTGTAGAGGTGAAGAGAGAGACCAAGCGCAGAACTGGTGCTGCTTATATAGGCCGAGGAGAGGCGTTCTCTCTCATCTGATTGGTTAACTTGTCTCCCATCTGATTGGTTAATTTGTTTCTCATCTGATTGGTTAACTTTGGTTAATTCTCAAAACCTCATCTTGGCAAAAGAACCTTTACTGCCTATGTATGTGTGGTGGCCAGCAGTAGCCAACTGCCACTCTGTAACTGCTTCCCACATTTCTCCATCTGCTGGTGGGAAGTATCGGCAGCTGCTAGAGTTTTGATGACATGACTTCTTGGTCCTGGGTCTCAGTCTTGACTTCTTCAGTGGTGTCTCTGAATTCAACCTCAAATATGACTGACTTGCCCTGCAGTGCCTCGCCAAATATTGACATGTTTGTATCTGCACGGTGGCACAGTTCAAAAGAAAGAGCTCAGGAAAATTACATTTTTCCTGTTTATTTTTCATTAGGGATTGATGGAACAGCCTCCAGCGTTCTAAGCACATACTCTACCTGTGAGCTAGAAGCCAAATTTACTCTGTAGGTTTCTATGTTTGGTGTTTTAATTTTTCTCTAAGTTCCTGGCTATGTAGTCTTGGATCTGGTTATATAGTCCAGTCTAAAATGGACTTCATAGAGATCTCCTTCTATGCTTCCCAAGTGCAGGGATGAGAGGTATGGGCCACCACATTGAGTCTTGCCTTACAATTTTACGTCTTTAAAACTTTCATTCCTGTGTATACTATGTGTTGTTTGAGACTTTATCCCCACATCTGCTCTTTTCCTTACCCTGTCCACCTGCTTACTCTCATTACTAACTTTAATTTCTTTTTGTTTTTTTCTCCCTGAACTTATGGTTATTGGAATGTGCTGTTCAATCCCATGAGAGTTCTAATTTTCCCTTTATTTAATAAATTTGTGTATTTTTTTTCTGGCTGAGGTACTTGATGTGATTTCACCTTCTTAATCCAGAGACCTGTCCAGTGACCTGCAGTGGCCTGTCTTGAGAGTGTTGTTGGTGCTTTGTGGTGTGGAAGGTTTTTGCATAATGGAGCACTTGGTCTGAAGTCCTGCTTGTGGTGTTTGCTGATGCCTGATTGGTATTCTGTGTAGATATTCTGTCCAGTGTCAAAGTGGTTAGCGTGGTCTGAATTATCTTGTTATCTGTCTCTTCCTGAATATTTGACTGGACATATTTTGTGTAGTTGTCTATGTCTTAAAATTTTCATTTTAGATCTATTTAATATACAGGTATTTCTATGTTGCCTTCATGTGTGTATGTGTGTGTGTGTGTGTGTGTGTGTGTGTGTGTGTGAGCCATGTGTGTGACTTGTATACATTTTGTCCAGAAGAGATCACTGTATTCCCTGGAACTGAAGTTACCAGTGGGTATGAATCATAATACAGGTGCTTGGGCTTGAACTCATTTCCTCTGCAAGAGCAATCAGTGCCTTTTACCATTGGGCCTTCTCTCTATCTCAAAGCAAATCTTCATGACATTGTCTTTTGCCAATTGCCTGATTTTTTTTGTCCTCAGGTGGTCATCTTTTTCTTTTGGTGTAACAGGTGTATTACTCCAAATCTTGTTGAAGTTTACACTTATATCTGCCTTCAATCTTTAGTAGAATACCAACTCTCTCTTTCCTCCTCATTTTAGCAATCACTTGTTTAAGGTATTAAACCATGTGGTTTGATTTAACTCTTTCTCAAAATCTTTCCCTATCCAGTGCCTTTCCTAAACACCTAACTATCTGCTCTTCCCTTCTTCCATTCAGTCCAGTTTGTGCTGTCCTTATATAACTGGCCACACCCTTAGTGAAAACTGACTCTCTCTTTCCAGGAGCTCTCAGGTTCCAATAGCTCACTGCCTAAGGGTGGGATCGCTCATTTTCCATCCCCATGCTGGGTTAGTCTGTATTGGGCGTTTATGGGGCTTTAGATACTATCACACCCTGTGAGCTCATCTCTGCAAGCTTTCAGCATGCTCAGAGAAGAGTCTTCCTGTAGTCATCCGTCATCTCTAGGTCTTAGGATTTTTCAGCCTCCACGTTTGTAATGATCCTGTGCTAAGGATGTGTTCTTTGAGGGAAATCTTCTAACTCAGCATCACTTTGAAGGATGGGCCCAGGAGTAACAAGCCACTTAGTATTTTCCCACTTTTTCTGAACCTAAAAATCATCCATGCTAGTTATTATGTGGCTGACTATATATGTCATCTATTAAATGAGAAAAATGAGCAATTGATAAAGTACTTGTTTGGTTTCTTCATAAGCCTGGGTTTGATCTCCAACTCTGCATAAAGCTGATGTGGTGGCCCACATCTGTGATTTCATTCCCTACCTGTTGGACTTAGGAGGATTAGAGTTTTAGGTTGTTATGCAGCAAGTTTAAGTTAACCCAGGATTTATCAGGTCATTTCCCATAAAACCCTAAAAAGTTCCCTGGAGTATGTGATGGACAGTGTTAACTATAGTTTATGCCTATGTTTTGTCTGGAAAAAATTAATGATCAATATATTTACTATAAAGATCCCAGACTGGAAGTATATGCCAAGTATTTTTTTATTATATACCTTTTTAAGAGGCAGTTTCTTTCCCAGCCCCCCCATCTCATGAACTCTGTGAACTGTCGTGCCCTGTTTGTCACATGGTGTCTCTTTTCTGGCCAGCTGTCTTTGACCCAATAATAAGTGAAGGGTCATGTCATGTGAACTGGTAAGACTCGAATTCAGTGCTACGAGCTCAGTCTCACCATCTTCCCCACAGGAATGAATCTCAAAAGGAAAATGTGCTTCCCTCTGCTGGCTAGATTATCTCCACGTGAGGAACTTGACTCAGATGACTTATAGACACAAAGGGTCTCTCATCACTCTTCTATATCGCTGATGGGTCAGATGCAGAGAGCTGGCAGAGACATCACATTTTTTGGTAGATAGGAACTCCTCAGGATATTGTGTCATGCTTTTTCTCTAACGTTGCCCCATGGACTCCCATCATTAAATTCTACATATAGCATAGTCTCTGAGACATAGTGAGATGGACTTTGCTGGGTTAGACCTGTATAGATTCACCATATACTCCACTTTCACAGGCTTCCAGCTAGTCCCCATGATGCCCTTTGTTGATCTCAGTTCTTATACTCTGCTCTTTCCCACCTTCCTCTCTCCACACCTTATTGTCATTCCCATTCCCCTCCTCACCTTTTCTCCCACCCATTTCCCTTTTCCATCCATCTCTAATGAATATTTAGTTTCCCCTTCTGAATGAGATTCTACCATCCTTTCTTGGGACCATCTTATTACCCTGTTTCTTTGGGTCTGTGGATTGTAATGTGGTTTCTGCCCTTCATTGTAGTCTCCCTCCTTAAAAAGGAGTCTGCAGCTTCTCAATTCTAAGACAAATAAGCTGATAGTTGTGTTTTCCTAGAAATTTCTCTGTAATCTTGATTATTTGGTTCAGCAAATGACAAAGTGATTTTTTATTCCTTTTTTATTATATATTTTCTTCATTTACATTTCAAATGCTATCCTGGAAGTCACCAATATCCTTTCCCCACGCCCTGATCCCCAACCCACCCACTCCTGCTTCCTGACCCTGGCATTCCCCTGTACTGGGGCATATAATCTTTGCAAGACAAAGGGCCTCTCATTCCATTGATGGCCAACTAGGCCATCCTCTGCTACATATGCAGCTAGAGACATGAGCTCTGGGAGGGTACTGGTTAGTTCATATTGTTGTTCCTCCTATAGGGTTGCAGACCCCTTTAGCTCACTGGGTACTTTCTCTAGCTCCTTCATTGGGAACCAAGTGTTCCATCCAATAGCTGAGTGTGAGCATCCACTTCTGTATTTGCCAGACATTGGCATAGCCTCACAAGAGAAAGCTATATCAGGGTCCTGTCAGCAACATTGATATTCATAAGGGAAATTGCTCTGAAGTTCTCTTTGTTGGGTCTTTATGTGGCTTAGGTATCAGAGTAATTGTGGCTTCATAGAATGAATTGGGTAGAGTACCTTCTCTTTCTATTTTGTGGAATAGTTTGAGGAGAGTTGGAATTTGGTCTTCTTTGAAGGTCTGATAGAACTCTGCACTAAGCCCATCTGGTCCTGGGCTTTTTTTGGTTGGGAGACTATTAATGACTGCTTCTATTTCTTTAGGGGATATAGGACTGTTTAGACCACTAACCAGATCCAGATTAAACTTTGGTACCTGTTATCTGTCTAGAAAACTGTCCATTTCATCCAGGGTTTCCAGTTTTGTTGAGTATAGCCTTTGTAGTAGGATCTGATGATGTTTTGGATTTCCACAGGTTCTGTTGTTATGTCTCCCTTTTCATTTCTGATTTTGTTAATTAGGATACTGTCATTGGGCCCTCTAGTTAGTCTGGCTAAGGGTTTATCTATCTTGTAGATTTTCTCAAAGAACCAGCTCCTGGTTTGGTTGATTCTTTGAATAGTTCTTATTGTTTCCACTTGGTTGATTTCAGCCCTGAGTTTGATTATTTCCTGGGGTCTACTTCTCTTGGGTGAATTTGCTTCCTTTTGTTCTAGAGCTTTTAGGTGTGTTGTCAAGCTGCTAGTGTATGCTCTCTCTAGTTTATTTTTGAAGGCATTCAGAGCTATGAGTTTCCCACTTAGAAATGCTTTCATTGTGTCTCATAAGTTTGGGTATGTTGCGGCTTCATTTTCATGAAACTCTAAAAAGTCTTTAATTTCTTTCTTTATTTCTTCCTTGACTAAGTTATGATTGAGTAGAGTGTTGTTCAGCTTCCACGTGAATGTTGGCTTTCTATTATTTATGCTGTTATTGAAAATTAGCCTTAGTCCATGGTGATCTGATAGGATGCATGGGATAATTTCAATACTTTTGTATCTGTTGAGGCCTGTTTTGTGACCAATCATATGGTTAATTTTGGGGAAGGTACCATGAGGTGCTGAGAAGAAGGTATATCCTTTTGTTTTAGGATAAATTGTTCTGTAGATATCTGTTAAATCCACTTGTTTCATAACTTCTGTTAGTTTCAATGTGTCTCTGTTTAGTTTCTGTTTCCAGGATCTGTCCATTTTTGAGAATGGGGTGGTAAAGTTTCCCACTATTATTGTCTGGGGTGTAATGTGTGCTTTGAGCTTTACTAAAGTTTCTTTAATGAATGTGGCTGCCCTTACATTTGGAGCATAGATATTCAGAATTGAAAGTTCATCTTGTAAGATTTTAACTTTTATGAGTATGAAGTGCCCCTCCTTGTCTTTTTTGATAAATTTAGGTTGGAAGTCGATTTTATTCGATATTAGAATGACTACTCCAGCTTGTTTCTTGGGACCATTTGCTTGAAAAATTGTTTTCCCCCCTTTCACTCTGAGGAAGTATCTGTCTTTGTCCCTGAAGTGGGTTTCCTGTATGCAGCAAAATGTTGATTCCTGTTTATATAACCAGTCTGTTAGTCTATGTCTTTTTTTAAAAGTCAAATGTCCAGTTTTACATTTAATGATTACAAAATAACAGATACCAGAATAAATGTTGATGGAGATCAATGGAAGCATTAGATACAGTGCTAATACTTCCCCCCTTTTAATTAGTCAAAACCTAATACAAAATTCAAGATATGCTATATCAAACCCTTTCTTTCTTTCTTTTTTTAAAATATATTTTATTACGAATTTTCCTCAATTACATTTCCAATGCTATCCCAAAAGTCCCCCATACCCTCCCCCCTCTCCCCCATTTCCCTACCGACCCATTCCCATTTTTTTTTTTTTTTGGCCCTGAAAGCCTTTCTTTCTTAACTCACTACTAAGCAACTGAAATTATGTTCAGAGATTTGATTATTGACCTGTTAATTATCTGGAAATTCAGATGTTTTGTGAAATACTTGAAAAATCTCATCCAACCTTTGTGGTTGGGCAACTGGCTTGATGGGGCCTAAGTTACTATTTTTTTTCTCCAGAGGGGGACAATGTTTATATGTCCATCAAACTCTGGGAGGAAAAGGTGCGTTCTGAGGGCCATCTGGTCTGGCCGCACTGCTTTCCTGGTAGAGGTATTCCCTGGGGACCTGTGCACTTGTGGGCAAGTTCCCTGGGGCCTGGCCAGCCTTTGCTTACTGGCCTTGAACTTGGATTCCCTATAAATCCTCTGTAAACCAATGTTGTCAGCTTCTATTATTTCATTGCTCACTAAGGAATAGTCCAGGATGGTGCTAAACAATTTATGATGGCGGTGGCAGTCTGTGGATCCATCCCCAGGTTGGGAGTCTGCTTAGCGTGTGATAAAATGCTTCACATTCTAGAAAAGCAAGAAAAGTTGGAATGCGCATGCCAGGGGGAAACCCACCTTCACTGGCTGCTGTGTCACTGAACAGTGGGTGTTAAGGAGGGAGGTACTAGGTTGGGATCTAGTGTTTCATAACATCTGGAAAGATCAGACTTTCAAGATAAGAGTCTTAATTGTCCACTTCTGAATGGGTTCAGAGCCTACATGTTAGGATGTCTTTAGAGACAGGAAATGAAAGAGATAAAAAAGTTATTGGTATGTGTAGCAGATGCATGCATATATGTATAGTTATTGGTATGTATAGCAGATGCACGTCTGTATGTATAGTTGAGACAAAGAGTGTTCTGCTAGGCATCTGAAAAGAGAGAAGCTATAACCGTGCAAAAGAGTTCACATACCTACCGAGATCAAGCATGCTGTGGATGGTGAGTTGTCTTCTCAAAACAGATTCTTGTTTTTGTGATAAAGGATGGAAGCTGCCCCATCCCTGAGAACCAGTGTTCTAAGTGACCATCTCAGTGGAAGCCAAAATCTTAGCACAGAGCCTGCTGCTTCCTGCACAGGAGCTAGCGTCATCTGTTGTGCATGGGAAAACATGGCAGCTCACTTCTAAGCCTTGGACCCTTTCCTTCAGGGCATTTGGGAAACATTTGAGCTCACTTGGATGAGGCTGCCACATGCACTATTGTGCAGTGTGTCCATTTAGTGTGAGCTCCTCACTGTCAATAGGCCTGATCACTTGGGTCTGCAGGCAATTCTCTCCAAGAAATGCCCACCTCAGGATGGATGTCAGACAGCTCAGTGTGATATAGGCCAAGAGCCCAGCAAGTGAGATGGGCTCACAGCTGGTCAGTGCAGCCCCAGAGAAGCCTGAAACCATGTCCTGATTTCAATCAAGTGTCTGTTCAAGTTCAATGTTTTCCTTCATGTCTATAGCTTTGGAAAGTATTGATACTTTCTTCAGCCTCCTCCTGATCTTCCTCCTCCTCTTCCTCTTCTTTCTTTCTCTTCCTCCTTCTCTTTTTCTGGTTATTACAGTAAAGTACACAGAACAAAACTTACCATGTGTAAATCGATTCAGAATTCCATAGCCAGTTATCTTACAAACAACAAAATGCCTGCCAACTTTGGGTTTACAATTTTTTTTGTAGTCATTCTTCATTAGTATCTCATATTTGATGAGTAGTGATATCTTTTTTTGAATTAGGTAGTTTCTTCATTTACATTTCCAATGCTATCCCAAAAGTCCCCCCATACCCTCCCCCACATTCCCCCCTCCTACTTCTTGGCCCTGGCTTTCCTCTGTACTGAGGCATATAATTTTGCAAGACCGATGGGCCTCTCTTTCCAATGATGGCCGACTAGGCCATCTTCTGATACATAATGCAGCTACAGACACGAGCTCCGGGGGTACTGGTTAGTTTATATTGTTGTTCCACCTATAGGATTGCAGATCCCTTTAGTTCCTTGGGTAGTTTCTCTAGCTCCTCCATTGGGGTCCCTGTGATCCATCCAATAGCTGACTGTGAGTATCCACTTCTGTGTTTGCTAGGCCCCGGCATAGTCTCACAAGAGACAGCTATATCAGGGGCTTTTCAGCAAAATCTTGCTAGTGTATGCAATGGTGTCAGTGTTTGGAGGCTGATTATGGGATGGATCCTTGGATATGGCAGTCTCTAGATGGTCCATCCTTTTGTCACAGCTCCAAACTTTGTCTCTGTAACTCCTTCCATGGGTATTTTGTTCCCAGTTCTAAGAAGGGGCAAAGTGTTCACACTTTGGTCTTCGTTCTTCTTGAGTTTCATGTGTTTCACAAATTGTATCTTATATCTTGGGTATTCTAAGTTTCTGGGCTAATATCCACTTATCAGTGAGTACATATCATGTGAGTTCTTTTTGTTATTGGGTTACCTCATTCAGGATGATGGCCTCCAGGTCCATCCATTTGCCTAGGAACTTCATAAATTCATTCTTTTTAATAGCTGAGTAGTACTCCATTGTGTAAATGTCACATTTTCTGTATCCATTCCTCTGTTGAGGGACATCTGGGTTCGTTTCAGCTTCTGGCTATTATAAATAAGGCTGCTATGAACATAGTGGAACATGTGTCCTTCTTACCAGTTGGAACATCTGAATATATGCCCAGGAGAGGTATTGCGGAATCCTCCGGTAGTACTATGTCAAATTTTCTGAGGAAGCTCCAGACTGATTTCCAGAGTGGTTGTACAAGCTTGCAATCCTACCAACAATGGAGGAGTGTTCCTCTTTCTCCACATCCTCGCCAGCATCTGCTGTCACCTGAGTTTTTGATCTTAGCCATTCTGACTGGTGTGAGGTGGAATCTCAGGGTTGCTTTGATTTGCATTTCCCTGATGATTAAGGATGCTGAACATTTTTTCAGGTGCTTCTCAGCCATTTGGTATTCCTCAGGTGAGAATTCTTTGTTTAGTTCTGAGCCCCATTTTTTAATGGGGTTATTTGATTTTCTGGGGTTCAGCTTCTTGAGCTCTTTGTATATATTGGATATTAGTCCCCTATCTGATTTAGGATAGGTAAAGATCCTTTCTCAATCTGTTGGTGGCCTTTTTGTCTTATTGACAGTGTCTTTTGCCTTACAGAAGCTTTGCAATTTTATGAGGTCCCATTTGTCTATTCTTGATCTACAGCACAAGCCATTGCTGTTCTATTCAGGAATTTTCCCCCTATGCCCATATCTTTGAGGCTTTTCCCCACTTTGTCCTCTATGAGTTTCAGTGTCTCTGGTTTTATGTGGATTACTTTGATCCACATAGGTTTGACCTTAGTACAAGGAGATAGGAATGGATCAATTCGCATTTTTCTACATGATAACCCCCAGTTGTGCCAGCACCATTTGTTGAAAATGCTGTCTTTCTTCCACTGGATGGTTTTAGCTCCCTTGTCGAAGATCAAGTGACCGTAGGTGTGTGGGTTCATATCTGGGTCTTCAATTCTATTCCATTGTTCTACTTGTCTGTTGCTATCCCAGTACCATGTAGTTTTTATCACAATTGCTTTGTAGTACAGCTTTAGGTCAGGCATGGTGATCCCCCCCACCAGGTTCTTTTATCATTGAGAAGAATTTTTTCTATCCTAAGTTTTTTATTATGAATTTGTAGATTGCCCTTTATTGATTTGGAATTTTGATGGGGATTGCATTGAATCTGTAGACTGCTTTTGGCAAGATAGCCATTTTTACTTTATTGATCCTGCCAATCCATGAGCATGGGAGATCTTTCCATCTTCTGAGATCTTCTTCAATTTCTTTCTTCAGAGACTTGAAGTGCTTATCATACAGATCTTTCACTTCCTTAGTTAGAGTCACGCCAAAGTATTTTATATTATTTGTGACTATTGTGAAGGGTGTTGTTTCCCTAATTTCTTTCTCAGCCTGTTTATCCTTTGTGTACAGAAAGGCCATTGACTTGTTTGAGTTAATTTTATATCCGGCTACTTCACTGAAGCTGTTTATCAGGTTTAGGAGTTCTCTGGTGGAATTTTTAGGGTCACTCATATATACTATCATATCATCTGTAAAAAGTGATATTTTGACTTCTTCCTTTCCAATTTGTATCCCCTTGATCTCCTTTTGTTGTCAAATTGCTTTGGCTAGGACTTCAAGTACAATGTTGAATAGGTAGGGAGAAAGTGGACAGGCTTGTCTAGTCCCTGATTTTAGTGGGATTGCTTCCAGCTTCTCACCATTTACTTTGATGTTGGCTACTGGTTTGCTGTAGATTGCTTTTATCATGTTTAGGTATGGGCCTTGAATTCCTGATCTTTCCAAGACTTTTATCATGAATGGGTGTTGGATTTTGTCAAATGCTCTCTCCACGTCTAACGAGATGATCATGTGGTTTTTGTCTTTGAGTTTGTTTATATAATGGATTACGTTGATGGATTTCCATATATTAAACCATCCCTGCATCTCTGGAATAAAACCTACTTGGTCAGGTTGGATGATTGTTTTTTTTTTTTTTGTTTTGTTTTGTTTTTTGTTTTTCGAGACAGGGTTTCTCTGTATAGCCCTGGCTGTCCTGGAACTCATTCTGTAGACCAGGCTGGCCTCGAACTCAGAAATCCGCCTGCCTCTGCCTCCCGAGTGCTGGGATTAAAGGCGTGCACCACCACGCCCAGCTGGATGATTGTTTTGATGTGTTCTTGGATTCGCTTAGTGAGAATTTTATTGAGTATTTTTGCATCGATATTCATAAGGGAAATTGGTCCGAAGTTCTCTATCTTTTTTGGGTCTTTCTGTTGTTTAGGTATCAGAGTAATTGTGGCTTCATAGAATGAATTGTGTAGAGTACCTTCTGCTTCTATTTTGTGGAATAGTTTGTGAAGAACTGGAATTAGATCTTCTTTGAAGGTCTGATAGAACTCTGCACTAAGCCCATCTGGTCCTGGGCTTTTTTTGGTTGGGAGACTATGAATGACTGCTTCTATTTCTTTAGGGGATATACAACTGTTTAGATCATTATCCCGATCCTGATTTAACTTTGGTACGTGGTATCTGTCTAGAAATTTGTCCATTTCATCTATGTTTTCCAGATTTGTTGAGTATAGCCTTTTGTAGAAGTATCTGATGGTGTTTTGGATTTCTTCAGGATCTGTTATTATGTCTCCCTTTTCATTTCTGATTTTGTTAATTAGGATGCTGTCCCTGTGCCCTCTAGTGAGTCTAGCTAAGGGTTTATCTATCTTGTTGATTTTCTCAAAGACCCAGCTCCTGGTTTGGTTGATTCTTTGAATAGTTCTTCTTGTTTCACTTGATTTCACCCCTGAGTTTGATTATTTCTTGGGGTCTACTCCTCTTGGGTGAATGCGCTTCCTTTTGTTCTAGAACCTTTAGGTGTGTTGTCAAGCTGCTAGTGTGTGCTCTCTTTAGTTTATTTTTGGAGGTACTCAGAGCTATGAGTTTCCCACTTAGAAATGCTTTCATTGTGTCCCATATGTTTGGGTATGTTGTGGCTTCATTTTCATTAAACTCTAAAAGTCTTTAATTTCTTTCTTTATTCCTTCCTTGACCAAGGTATCATTGAGAAGAGTGTTGTTCAGTTTCCTCGTGAATGTTGGCTTTCTATTATTTATGTTTTTATTGAAGATTAGCCTAAGTCCATGGTGGTCTGATAGGATGCATGGGACAATTTCAATATTTTTGTATCTGTTGAGGCCTGTTTTGTGACCAATTATATGGTCAATTTTGGAGAAGGTTCCATGAGGTGCTGAGAAGAAGGTGTATCCTTTTGTTTTAGGATAAAATGTTCTGTAGATATCTGTTAAATCCATTTGTTTCATAAGTTCTGTTACTTTTACTGTGTCCCCATTAATTTCTGTTTCCACAATCTGTCCATTGATTAAAGTGGTGTGTTGAAGTCTCCCACTATTATTGTGTGAGGTACAGTATGTGATTTGTGCTTTACTAAAGTTTCTTTAATGAATGCGGCTGCCCTTGCATTTGGAGCATAGATATTCTGAATTGAGAGTTCCTCTTGGAAGATTTTACCTTTGATGAGTATGAAGTGTCCCTCCTTGTCTTTTTTGATAACTTTGTGTTGGAAGTTGATTTTATTCAATATTAGAATGGCTACTCCAGCTTGTTTCTTCAGACCATTTACTTGGAAAATTGTTTTCCAGCCTTTCTTTCTGAGGTAGTGTCTGTCTTTTTCCCTGAGATGGGTTTCCTGTAAGCAGCAGAATGTTGGGTCTTGTTTGTGTAGCCAGTCTGTTAGTCTATGTCTTTTTATTGGGGAATTGAATCCATTGATATTAAGAGATATTAAGGAAAAGTAATTGTTGCTTCCTATTATTTTTGTTGTTAGAGTTGGCATTCTGTTCTTGTAGCTGTCTTCTTTTAGGTTTGTTGAAGGATTACTTTCTTGCTTTTTCTAGGGTGTGATTTCCATCACTGTATTGGTTTTTTTCGTTTATTATCCTTTGAAGGGCTGGATTCGTGGAAAGATAATGTGTGAATATGTTTTTGTCATAGAATACTTTTGTTTCTCCATCTATGGTAATTGAGTTTGGCTGGGTATAGTAGCCTGGGGTAGCATTTGTGTTCTCTTAGTGTCTGTATAACATCTGTCCAGGCTCTTCTGGCTTTCATAGTCTCTTGAAAAGTCTGGAGTAATTCTGATAGGCTTGCCTTTATATGTTACTTGACCTTTTTCCCTTACTGCTTTTAATATTCTATCTTTTTTAGTGCATTTGTTGTTCTGATTATTATGTGTCAGGAGGAATTTCTTTTCTAGTTCAGTCTATTTGGAGTTCTGTAGGCTTCTTGTATGTTCATGGGCATCTCTTTCTTTAGGTTTGGGAAGTTTTCTTCTATAATTTTGTTGAAGATATTTGCTGGCCCTTTAAGTTGAAAATCTTCATTCTTATCTATTCCTATTATCCGTTGGTTTGGTCTTCTCATTGTGTCCTGTATTTCCTGGATGTTTTGAGTTAGGATCTTTTTGCATTTTCCATTTTCTTTGATTGTTGTGCAGATGTTCTCTATGGAATCTTCTGCACATGAGATTCTGTCTACCATCTCTTGTATTCTGTTGCTGATGCTCACTTCTATGGTTCTAGATTTCTTTCCTAGGGTTTCTATCTCCAGCGTTGCCTCACTTTGGGTTTTCTTTATTGTGTCTACTTCCCTTTTTAGGTTTAGTGTGGTTTTGTTCATTTCCATCACCTGTTTGGATATGTTTTCCTGTTTTTCTTTAAGGGCTTGTAACTCTTTAGCAGTGTTCTCCTGTATTTCTTTAAGTAAGTTATAAAAGTCCTTCTTGATGTCCTCTACTATCATCATGAGATATGCTTTTAAATTCGGGTCTAGCCTTTTGGGTGTGTTGTGGTGCCCAGGACTGGGTGAGGTGGGAGTGCTGTGTTCTCATGATGGTGAATGGTCTTGGTTTCTGTTAGTAAGATTCTTATGTTTGCCTTTCGCCATCTGGTATTCTCTGGAGTTAGTTGTTATAGTTGTCTCTGGTTAGAGCTTGTTCCTCTCCTGATTCTCTTAGCCTCTGTCAGCAGACCTGGGAGACTAGCTCTCTCCTGAGTTTTAATGGTCAGAGAACTCTCTGCAGGCAAGCTCTCCTCTTGCAGGGAAGGTGCCCAGATATCTGGCGTTCAGACCTGCCTTTGGCAGAAGTTGTGTTCCACTCACCAGAGGTCCTAAGATTGAGTGGAGAGTCTGCCGACTCCACATCCAAACCCCACATTTCTTTAAGGGAGTTATTTATGTCCTTCTTAAACTCTTCTATCAACATCATGTGATGTGATTTTAAATCCAGATTTTTCTTTTCTAGAGTGTTGGGTTATCCAGGACTTGTTGTGGTGGCAGAACTGGGTTCTGATGATGCCAAATAGCCTTATTTTCTGTTGGTATCGTTCTTGTACTTGCCTTTGTTCATCTGTTTATCTCTGGTGTTAGTTGGTCTTGCTGTCTCTGGCTAGATCTTGTCCCTCCTGTCGGCCTGTATGCCTGTAAGCCTGTAAGCACTTTTGGGAGACCAGCTATTTCCTGGTCAAACTTGTATACAGAGGTCTCTGGAACAGCTCAAGCTCTGGGTGGAGATGGCGACCAGAAGGATCCTGTCCCAGCCACTCCACTATTTCTGTGTCCTGTATGCTCCTTGCTTGTCTAGCCCTGGGCAGTTATTGGAGAGAAAGTGGCTTTCTCACCTCTGAGCCCAGGAGTGAGAGCACTCCTGGGAGACCAGCTTTCTCTTGATGGGTCCTGTGCACAGAGGGCTGTGGAATAGCCCAAGCTTCAGATGCAGATGGTGACTAGAAGCAACAGGAAATATTTTTAATATGAATACATGCTGTCCCCTTCTGGTTTATGAGCTCCATGTGATGAATTCATTTCAGATGACTGAAAGCCACACATAGCTCATCCTCAGTCCTCTCTAATGAAGATGTATTAGATATACAGAGATAGTAGAGGCATCATATTTGATGGTGAAATGGAACTCTCCAGGACCTTGGGTCATGCTTATTCTCCAAACTTGCCACATAACCTCATTTATTCATGTCATCCTTCACACACCAAAATCACAGTCCTGGGCTCAGAGGTGAGATAGACATTTTCTCTCCAATAACTGTGCATATGGTGAGATGGACACTGCAGAGTATGTCATGAAGTGAAATGTGTTCATTAGAATTTTGTTAGCTGAAAATGGCACCTGTTGTTACTCAGGAAAGGTTATGGTGAGAAGTAGGGGAGTTTCTGACCTGAATTAGTCAGTCTTGAGTAGGATAACATGTCTAAATTTTGAGTGCCAACCCTACATTTGTGTGACTCTTGTATAGGTACCCTGTATTAAGGGTTTTGTTGGTTTGTGTGGACGCCCGACTCACCAGCAAGGAAGATGCCACAACAGGATTCTTCTGCACATGTTTATTGGGAGAGCTTGATAGCGAAGGCAAAAGACCTGAGCCCCAGAACTGGCGCTGCTTATATAGGCCTAGGAGTGGCGTGCCTATACCTGATTGGTTGTGCTTTCAGTACCTCATTTACATTCCCTGGGATGGGCTGTGACTTGACACAAAGCCCTTATTCACATGCACACATTGGTTGTTTACCCGAACTTACGGGCAGTGGCCAGCGGTAGCCAGCGCCATCTTGTAATGGCGTATGTAGCTTCCCACAGTTTTGAGCACCAAATGAAATTCTGTCCTCCAAGTGGATAACTGGTTCAGATCTTGATTATTGACTTTTAATCATATTTTTCTTCTTTATTTATTTGAGGGAACACTTCATTTCTGTAGATGAAAAACATATACAGAGATGAGTTTTATGTTTTACATTCTTAAACATACCTTGACTTATGGAGTACACTCACTGTATCCAGAGATTTTTGGTTTGGACATTGAGTGAATTTTTGTTTTTCTCCAAGTGAGTAAGTGGGTTTTGATATTGATTATTCACCTACATTTAAATATTGTTTCTTCCTTTACTTGGGGAAACATTTTTCTCTTTATTTCTGTGAATGAAACACACACACACATACACAGAGGGAGGAGGGAAAGAGGAATGGAGAGAGAGAAAGGGAGGGAGAGAGAGGGAAAGAAAAAGAGGGAGGGAGAGATAGAAAGAGAGAGGTGAGTTTATGTTTTATACTTTTAAACCAACCTTGACTTCTGGAGAATATGGAGAATACTACTGTTGATTTTTTTTTTTTCCGTTCATCTCATATGCCAGAATGTGTTACTTGCACTTATTTAGTTAAGGATTTTGTGTCTACCACAGGATAGGAATACAGTATCCTTCCAGATCCATGACTTACTGTGCAAGATCATATTTTTTTTTATAAGGACACCACTATTCCTGGTTGCAATGACAGAAGGATTTTTAAAGTTGTATGAGAGAGAAGGATAACTTAAGAACTTCTTAACATGTTCTCAGGTGAAATCTTATTATTGCTCATTTCTGAAGACCTTAGTCTCTGTGGTTACTGTTACTTTCTATCACTATCAGCCTGCTGTTTTAAACTCTTCTCTTATAAAATGCCAACCTTTAGCATGGTCATCACCTTCTGCAATTCCCCAGTAGCAACTATGTTAACTGTGCATAGGCCTTTTTCTAGACTTGATGGAATTCTCCTTTCTGTTCAGCATCTTACTGGGGGGCAGGTGGTATAGAGAGCAACATATACAATAGTATTTTACTTTCACCAACTGGGAGCTGTTCATGGGGTCCAAGAACAAGGCTTCAAAGGAAGCCTAGCCTAGGGCTTTAAGCCACGGAACACAGGGATATCAGTTTCTCCATCTTTGGATAAAGGTAATCTATCATAGTTGACAAGAAAAATAGTGGATGGACAAGTGGCTAGTACAGATTCTTTCTGGGTCACTACTGATTGATTCCTTAATATGTCTATTGGGAAGATGGCCTAGGAGCAGTGTGTTTATTCTGTCAGGTAAAATTGAGTTATGGTTTTGGATCTTATATAAATGTGAATGGTCATGTGTCCCTGTGCCACAGCACTCTGGTCGAGTCAGCTTGACAGGCTGTGAAGCCTAAAAGCCACTCACGAGGCAAAGAGTTTCAAGGAAGCTCTTCTCCTGGAGTTTTGGCGTTCTCATTCTCATACTCTATTCCCGAGTTAGTCTGGTGTATGGATCTACGAGCTCTCTTTTAATATTTTATTATAAATGCCTCTTAAGATTAATTCTGTTATAGTTAGTTTCCCCAGTGTTCCAAGATCCCAGAAGCCGCAGAGCTTAGAATCCTGTGAGAAGGCAGCAAGGAAGTTAACCTATTCAGTAACCAATTAAGCATTACAATAGACAGAGCCAGTGGCTCAACTAGTCTGCAGAAAGAGCCAAGGAATCTCACTGAGATAGAAATCTTTAGCACAGGCTACATTGCATACCAAAAGCAAGTTGGTATACTCTCCTGACAAATGGAGATTCTCCAGATAAGTTAAGAATTTAGCCTTCACAAGGTTCAAAGGTATTAACACTAAAGTGTGAAATTTTTGCCTGTCATTAAGCTGATCCTAGACAGGACTGCTTTATCTTTATTGTAAACCTTTACCTGGTTCCTGTAATTCCTGTTGAAGTTATTCCTTTGTTTTGTACCTGGTAACTTCTATGTGACTTCCAACCCCTTGTATTCTCTGTACTATAAAAAGTTTGATGCTCGACCTGACAAATACATTCAGATTCTACACAACCTCTCCTGTGTGCATCTGTCTGTCATCTCATCCACGCTTTGCCCACCTGCGACTAGAGACCCGTTCCATGCAGACACAGGGACCCAGAGGGTCTGCGGCATCCCTGGTTATTATAGGAGGGTCTAGAATGCTTCTTGGTTAATACAGTAGGACTATCTCCTGTGTCAACAATGTGGCTGTACTAAGAAGGATGATGTAACAGAGAGCTGTCCTAAATAGAAGAGAATAAGTGAGTCTCTATCTTCATTATTCTGTGCTGTGACATTGCAAAACCTGACTCTCACAACCTGGGATATGTTTTTTTCCTCCAACTTATACCCCTTCTGTGAATTAGCTCTTTCTTTGCATCAATTCCTGTCTATGACACCCATTCCCCTTCCCAACCATCAGCTCCTCTATCCTCTGTCAGGACCTATGTGGAATCTAAGTACATAATTGAATCTATTCAGACTCTTATCCATGACCAGGGTATTCAGAATTTCAATATAATATAACCACTCAGAAGAGAGGCTGTATGTACCATAATCTCTGAATTGGACCCCAGAGAAGTAGTTAAAAATGCCAAGCATGAAATTTGCCAAAAAGAAGCCATCTTTGTTAGTTATAATGTTGGCTGACACTAGCTCACCCACTTTGTACAGATCACACATGCCATAGTTGATGCCAGAGAAACATTGCAGGGTCAATATGCTTCCAAGTCTCAGTATGTGTCTTGATGGGACAGAGTTTAAGGATAGCTTGAGGGAAGATGATGGCTTAGGGATTGTGAAACTAGATTTTACAAACATGTATTCCCCTCCCATCTTCCTTTACATATGTAAGGCCTTTAATAAGCTGTGTGGTTCTTGCTAAGAAATTATGCTTTCCAATAGTCACTCTTTACAGGGAACTCCTCCCAAAGGCCAAAGCTATGGCAAAGAGCTTAGACCCTCTAAAATGGATTTCTCAGTGTTGCATCTGACTCAACTGAGATGTATACTTCCAGAGGGTCACTGGGTAGTGACAACAAATGTGGGCAATTCTTGTAGTAACCATAACATCTGCATGTTCCTTTGTGGTCTGGGGTCATATATCTATGGATATAGATAACAAGGCTTGGTACTGCCCAATAAAGTGTATGGACCATGAGTCCAGGGTGGTGAGAAACTTTTTATCTTCCTTGGTGAGAATAAACTTTTCATATCCCTCAATTGAGAGACACTGGAGTGTAATAATACCTCCTAAAAATCACCACAGGGCTGAGAAGGGCTGACAGGCTGAGGTTATTGTAGTACATTCCTAGGAGAGAAAGAAATGGTCATTTACATGAGGTCACAAACCCACAATACTTTCCATGGCTAGGCTTTTTGGAGGGAAATACTCATCGAGCACAGAGCATTGGCCTAAGACCCCGACTGTCCCCTCTATTTCCAGGATAACATTGTGGTCTGAACAGAAAGCTGAGCTATGACATTAGCCATGACATCAGCTGGCATTGTAATATGTCACAGAAGAGTTGGAAAACTCACCCTTGTTCTCAGGCTCCTCTGGGGTCTGGGTGTCCCAGGTTTGAGGGCTTTCCTCTTTATGCAAAACATACAGTTCTGAATCTATGATCCACTAACAACAGTAAGTCATGGGGAATCCTGAGGTGATCCCAGAGCCTGACTTGTGGAGTACTCCTGCAATAAGTAGGACAAGGGGGTGGGTCTAACTAAAAACGAGATGTCACTTAAGGTGATCCAAAGTAACAGAGTGCAACATGCTCATTTCTGAGTCTACGTTTCTGTATCGAATGCCCTGCTATTTTACTGTCACTGTCTGCCTAGGATTCTGTATCTTGTGTCCCATTGTCTCCTGTGCTCTGCATCAATGAGCTAAAGATATTTGGCTTCTTGACCATGCCACACACCTAGTCTTCTAGGTGCACTTGTATCCCATTTAACATTATTGTAGAGAATGGCTAAGATGCCTCTCCTGAGAGCAGCAGCTCCAGTGGCTTACTAGGTTTTGACCATACCCATGGTTTGCTCCTATAATTGCTGCAGCATCTGACTGTCCGCCTCTGGTTGGGAGTCAAAGAGCTCAGAGCGAACAGGATTTCAAACTTCCCAGAAGAGTGGTTATACTGTGAGTCCATGGTCCATGAGAGCTTTTGTGGTCCTGCCTTAATTGGAATAAACCTGTTAAATTATTGCTTGAGACACACTGGACAATAATATTCCTCCCTGGGCTAGGCCAACAGTCTGAACTCATTATAGGCTTCTAGGAGAGAAGGAGGAATCAGGTCCGTGTACTCAGATATCCTTATACTCAAGGGTATTGAGGTTAAAGGCAAACCTGAGAGCAATCCAACTTCTTAACAGTCAAATGTGACTCTGAGGACACTGTGTTTCCTTTCACTTGTCACCAGTAGTTCTATAGGGGGTTACTGTGCTCTGGTCCTATAGCAGAAATCTGATTGTAACAGTAATATCACACTGCATGATGCTGCACAATTTTTCAGATGGAGAATCCAGCCTTGTTCAAAGCTACAGTGGACTCTGTTTGCACCTTTGATATAGGCCTCTCTGTTTATAGATTCAGTGCTCTTTGGCTTCTGTGGTCCCCTCACTCAAGATCATTGTTTTACTCTGCTAGGTGTCTATGGTGTCTGGCTATGTTCTGGTGATAGGCTTAGGGAGGATCCCTTCAAGAAAATAAGCAGCTAGGACCTTTCTGATAATGCAGGTCTCAATCCCATGACCCTCTAGCCATCCCAAGTATCACCATATAGGCATTGTTTTCCATCCTCATTTCACAGGCATGGATCCAGGGTATAATGAAGAGAATGGGACAAGATATCTGCAGACACTCACCTGCTAGTACTACATTCCTGAGGTATAGTTAGACCTGGAAAAGAGTTACCCATGAAAAATTTGTTCCTGAAGATAGAGCTCATATTTCCCTTAGATGAACCTCCCAAGACCCTGGTGTTTCCTGATTAGTGAGTTCTCAGCTGTGGGTTAGGATCATTTCTAAACCACAGGATCCCCGTTCTTCACATCTCACCCAAACAGAGCAGTGCTGTGAAGGTGAATGCCATGACATCCCCTCCCAGAGGCTGTAGCAGTCCTCATAGGCAGAACGACAAAGCCTGTCTGGAGGAACAGAAAACATGGTGTCGTCTTTGGAGGCAGGGAGTCCTGAGTACTTCAGTAGTCCCACAGGAAGGAGAACTGTCTTTCTCAGGCACCAGGCTCTTGTGCCCCCCAGTGCTCTAGCTAGGTCTCATAGTAGACTCTCTGCAAACAGTGAATACGTAAATGATGATTCTGCAACACTGCTTTTTTTTTTTTTTGATAAGAGGTGCCAAGTCATTTATTGAAACAAAACAAAACAAAACAAAACAAAACAAAACAAAACAAAACAAAACAAAACAAAACAAAACAAAACAAAACAAAACAGGGTAAAACATCTTGTACTAAGTGCAGTTTGCTAAAGTCCTGTTAGAACATTCGGGTAAAGGGGAAGTGAGAGTAATTAAAAAGACCACTGTAAAACGTTGGAGGTCTGGCACCTAGAAGAGCAATGGAGGTGGTGGTGGTGGTGGTGGTGGTGGTGGTGGAGGAACTTTAGGGTCTAAAGGGAAGCTGGCCCTACCCCTACCTTCCCTTCACCCTCTCACCCGCTTAAGCCCACCAGAAACTACCAAGACTCCTGGAGTAAAAGGTTTCAAGTTCAATAGTCACACTCTCTCCAAGTACAAAAAACAGTTACAAACCAACTGAACAGACGCTTGTGTGCAAAGTTACAGGGAACTGAGACATCTGAGACATCATATAAAAAGTTAGGTTAAAGGCGATTTTGTTGTTTGTTTCAAGGGTGTGGCTCTTCCTTGGTTACCTGAACTCAGTAAAGAAATGGTTATTTGATGAAGTATCAATGGCTGACCCTCAGTAAAAACAAATAAATTCTAAAAATTAAAAAAAAGCATAATTACCAAAAAATGTCACTGCTTCCTCCCTCTGCAATTTGCTTCTTAAACTTTTTTTTGTAAGTTTTTGAATTTTTTTTCTTTTAAATCCTGAAAAGTAGACAGAAAAACAGCTCCTGGAAGAATTTACAACCAACTGCATGAAGAGTCTGGGAAGCCAAGGGGCTAAAAAGCAGAGTAGGGAGGGGCAGACAGGCAAGGATCCTCCCCAGTCACTGTGGCCTCACAAGGGAGGAGGCATCTTTAGTTAAAAAGGCAGGGGTAGGAGGAAGTGGAGGGGACAAAGATAAAAGAAAAGGTCACTGTTGCCTGTTTGAATCCAGAGAGAAAAATGCCTGGCCTGTATGAAGAGAGAAGCTCCTCTGGAAAAAGTGGGCTAGAGAGAGGCAGCCCTGGGATAACTCTGTCCTCAGCACCACAAGACTCAGAGGGGAAAATGGGGCCAAGGCAGGTGTTATTAGAAGCAGCCATGACTCTGCAACACTGTTAATGTCTGCCTCATCTGTGTTCATCCCACTCAGGGACAGTGGTAATGGTAAATAAACCTGGTATCTTCCCTAACTATCCACTGCCAGGTAAAATTTGCATATGCCCTTAGTACATTAATAATAAACACTTAATAAGAACACCGTTTTTTCTTGCAATTATATAAGACCCTTGATCATGTCAGTAAATCTTTTACATACATTTTTAACAGTTAAAGAACATGCATCAAAGCAACCTGGGTACAGACAGAGTGCCCGCCATCCCTTGAACTAATTCCTAACTCATATTTTGGGGCTGTCCATCTATTGTGGGTGGCAATAGACAGGGTGGTTCTGTTTATTGGAGCTAAAGGCAAATCTCTACATTCACATGCATGTCTTCATAATGGGAGAGATAAGGCTAAGCCTCTTTCCTGAAAAAGGTGAGCTGTCCTGACTCTTGGATCCACCAGGAAATATACAGGTTATCATTGTTGTGTTGATTTTTCATGTCAAGTGGAATCTCAGAAAGAAAGGTTTTACATCAGAATTTACTACTATGTTGTTATAGTTAAGTTACAGGGTTGTTCTATTTAAAGAGACGCTCCAGAGAGTAATACAGAAGAGGAAAGTTCATGAACAATTGACAAGGATAGTGAATGATCAAAGTCGGAGTAAATAGACTTGTAAAATACAGAAGATAATGTGGCTGCAGATATCAAACATTCTCATGGCTCTGACACCAGAGGAGGAACTACATATCAATGGAGTAAGGTGTCAACCCTGTGAACCTCTCAGATTCTCAAGTAGGTGTGAAATTGGCCATTTTTCCTTGTTTAATGATGTAACTAACTTCACATAGCTGCAGACACTAGTTTTGCTTTCTTAGTCAGTGTTCTATTGCTATGAAGAGAAAGCAGAAAATGTGGCATCTTCAGCCATGTTCTGGCTTTAGAGTCGGGGATAAAGAAAATGTTTGTGGAAACTCGCTTTGTGGTTATGAAAGTTGTTGAGGCAAGGTATAAGTCAGTGACGTCCCTACATCGAGTCCCAGAAAGGCCACTGCATGAAGTTGTAAAGGTGAAGCATGGACTTCCTTGATAACCCCTAAATATTGGAGATACCAGAGTCATGGGATACTGGCCAAGGAAAGTTGATGTCTGGGTGTAGATCAATCTCAGGAGAGAGAAATGTGTTGCATGCAACAAAGCTAACAGGAGTTGGAGATCTGAAGAGCTCTTTGATTCAGACATTGTGATGCAGAGTTTGGAGTATTCACTGCTGGTTTTTTGATCTTGTTTTCTTCCACTATTTCCTCATTAAACTCCCTTTGACCTCTTTTGGAATGGTAACCCTAACTCTAACCCTAAACTACCCTGACTTGGCTATGTTGTTCAAATACATTCTTACAGTTTTCTGTTTTGGGTTATTTCCTTCACTGCTTAAACTTGTCTACAAGTTGAAATCTTAGCTGAGTTGGGTCTTGCCTAGAAATCACCACACCCTTTATTTCATTAAGTATACACCTTTTATTTAAAACTTTTTATCTCCTTTAGCATCACACTTAACTCCATTACACCTCCTGGTACTCCTTTTGTCCTCAAACTGTAAATTTTATATTTTTCCTTGCTCCACATTCCCCTTTCACTATAAATATGCATAGTAGAGGACACTAATAACCGCGTCATACAGTCAATATTAGGCTCTCTTAAAATATCATCTGCAATGCCAATCATCCAGAAGTCTTCAATTTATTGTCAAATAGATTTCTTAGGACAAGGGCACATTCTTGACCAAACTATCACAGGAACACTGTCCATGCTACTTATTAGAATATATATAGGATCCTACAATCCTTAATATTCCCAGGTACCACTGTCGTCTCTTTTCTTCTGAGGATAGCTCATTAAACCTCACTTAAAATATTCAACTGCTATCTTAATTCAAAATCCCACACTCCAAATTCCATGTGATCAGACCAGTCACATTTCTGTTACCAACTTTTGTCTTAATCAGTGTTCAGTTACTGTGATGAGACACCATGACCACATCAGTACTTACAAAGGGAAGTATTAAATTGTTGTTAACTTACAGGTTCAGAGTTTTAGTATTTTATCCTTATGACTAGAAGTATGGTGGCACTTAGGCAGACATGATAGCTGAGACTTCTATATCCATATTCACAGGTAGCAGGAGGAGAAGCATGTGGTCTGGATTGGGTTTTTGAACCCTCAAATATCATCTCTTCTCAGAGACACACTTGCTCCAACAAAGCCACACCTCCTAACTCCTCTTAAGTAGTACCACTTCCTGATAATCAAGCATTCAAATATATTAACCTGTGGAGCCATTTTTATTCAAACCACCGGACACTTCCAAGAGTTTTCACGGAGATAATTCATACAACTAATTAATTAATCATTATAAAATAAATGTAAGCTACACAAATCTACCATCTCTAAGGTACTTAAGCAGATCAATCTTCTTGAATGTTCAGAATGCAGAACACATGGTAAAAGCATGGTGTTTATGTGCACACTGATATTAGATTCTTGATCAGGATCTCTGTTGTCAACTGTTCTCAGAAGTGCCATGATGTTGGGACAGAGTCTTCTTCATGTTATTCCACATATCTTCTTCATCATGTTACAGGATGTCTGAGCTGTTCTTGGTGCATGCAGGATGGCCATCTAGTCACCATGGCTCACAGGAAAAATGGGGCCAATGAGTGGACAGTGCCAATCTCTGGACTCCTGTATATATAATGATTGACAGAAAATATGGAAAAGATCCTGTCTCTCTTAGATTCCCTGTGCATAGCTTGGCATTAATCTATGCAGGTTGGACACTGCAAAGGAAAGCTGCATCAAGAGTTAAGGTTTATGTCTTTATTATGACACATGCTCAGCAGTTGTCAGTGAAGTGTCTTTTTCTAAAAACTCTAAATTGACCTGTTGTTGGACAGAGTGCATATAATGTGTTCATAGAAAAGAAATTCATTGTTAAGTCACCCTGGCTTATTCTGAAGCATGTGAAGGCCAAGAAAGCTCCGTATAGTCCCACAATCAGAAACTATTCTAATCTGATATGACTCAAAGACCCCTGATGTAAGGTACATTTTCAGGATCTCTCAGCAAAATACAAGAAATGTGCTGATAATGTACCTGCAGATAATGTTAAATTAACCACCTTGTCTCCTTCTGCAATAAGACTAACCATAAACAAACTTTCGTACTCATGTCCTAACCCCACCTCGTGTTGCATTGGTAATAGCTTCACATTTCTTCTGATCTTGGGTTGTTCTTTGAGGCATGGAAAACCTTTTCTCCTGGTGACAGTCGTTACTGCCTTGGGCCTGGACCAATTATCAGACATGCACCGACATCATAGAGGGTAACAAGGTATCATTATAATCCATGAATAGTGTCTCATTTCTTTATATTGTCTGAAGGCCAGAAATATCTGCAGAAAGAACCTGTTTCTCAAGCAGTCACTTCTAAGTGATTATGAGTTAAGAGTTTGTTCTACTTTCTCAGACCTTCCTCCTGCATATCCATTATTTCTTCAGCCTGTCCATTTATAAAGCTTTTGAGTCCTTACCTTAAGTAGTCATCTTCCTTCCTTCCTTCCTTCCTTCCTTCCTTCCTTCCTTCCTTCCTTTCTTTCTTTCTTTCTTTCTTTCTTTCTTTCTTTCTTTCTTTCTTTCTTTCTTTCTTTCTTTCTTTCTTTCTTTCTTTCTTTCTTTCTTTCTTTCTTTTGATGTAAAAGCATGAGGTAGTTTAATGACTGAGCTCCGGGCTGACACATATCTCCCGCAGGAGACAGAGGTGTTGACCACGAGGCTTGGAAGCTAGGGTTTTTTTATAGAAAAGGGGTGGGGCTGGGGGAGGAATTGGTGTGGTTTCACATGATTGGTCCATTTAAACATTAGCAGCCTGTTAACATTTAACTTAGGTCAGAAGGGTGGGAGATAGGGAGGTGCCGGGTCAGTCGGGCATGTCCAGCATGTCAGGCATGTCATTCTCTTTATCTCTCTTTATCTTTAGGCCAAGCAGCCTCAGGAATGTCTTAACGACGGGCCTGCCTGGGCATGTCCTAGCCTGTTCTGCTATGTTCTCAGCCCCAGGTTTCAAAGCTCACAAATGACTCTGGGCTATTTGACACACATTACATGAATCACAGGTCTCAAGTTTTATTTCCTTTCATTCCCCTCTTCTTCTACTAAGTAATTCTAATCTTAGAATTTTAGAAGTCTATATCTCTATATGGAGAATAGAAATCAACAGAATAAGAAGGGATAGTAAACAGAACTAGCCAGGGACCCTTCTAGTGAGGTTTGAGGGTCTGGGCATGATTGTACGAGGTGTACGTGGATCAGATCTCTGGCTGGAACTGGTGAGATGTCTTTTGGGGTACCTGGCTCGTTCGCTGTAGCCAATTGTGACCAGCCTTCTTTCTGCACCACCTGCAAGCCTTTTAACTTAGCTTACAGATTATTATTACAACAGCATGTAGGTTTAGACACATCATTTAAGACAGTGATGGGCATGTGGAAGGAGCACAAAGTCTTCACCAGTTTCTTTTAGAATTCTATTCATCTTTTCTACCTGTCCCGAGCTTCGGAGCTTGTATGCACAATGTGACTTCTAATCAATCTCTAATATCTTGGCCAGTCCCTGATTTACTTGGGCAACAAAGGCAGGTCCATTACCTCGGGAAGATTTCTTTTAGGATCTTCTTGGCTATCACATTGGCCATCTCAGTCCTGATAGGAAAAGCTTCTATCCACCTTGAAAAGTGTCTATAAACACTAATAAGTACTTGTTGCCATATCTAGCAGGCTTAATTTCTGTAAATTCTACCTTGTCATAGCACAGGCCTTGCAGCTTTTGACTATTTCTTCTGCCAAGTCAGAGAGTCCTGTAACATAGTAGTCAAAGGACCTAACCACACCTTTTAATTTCTGGCCCCCAGGTGGGTCAAATAATGTCCATAACTTGATAGTGCTCAGGGGTATATCTAAAGCTGGTCTCTCTGACATCATAATAATCTTTAGGCTCCTTGACTGCCAGGATCATTGCTCTTTGGGCCGCCTGTTTGGCGGTTAGATTTGCCATCTGATTTCCTTTAGCCACAGCATCTTAGGTCCTTCTCTGCAGATGTCAACAGCCCTCTTTGTATCAAAGTCACAAGTTCAGCTTTCTGGGCCGACGTCCCTTTAGGGAGGGTGCTGGCCTGGATCACTTGCTTTTTGTCCACCACCATACTGCTGTCCCCGCCTTCTACTTACCTTCAACCTCGAGGCTACTGCCATCCATGTACCAGCTTGACGAGTACCAGTTTCTTCTGCCAGAATGTCAGCGCAGTGATGAGCAGGTGAAGTCTCGGGCAGTAGCATAGCTTGAGGACAGCGGGGGAGCGAAGGTCACTTGTTCAGTCAACAAAAAAAGCTCTGATAATGTGTCGCAGGAGCGTTGGTTGTCCTCCATCAATCAGGGGGCTTTTGGATAATGCTCTCAAGAGTGTGGGGTGCCACTACAGTTATTTGCTGTCCCAGAGTGAGTTTATCAGCATCCTTGACAAGCAGAGCTATGGCAGCAATAGCTTTCCGGCAAGAAACCACCCGCTGGCAACAGGGTCTAACTTCTTGGATAGGTAAGCCACTGGCCTTTTTTAAAGTCCCAAAGTTTGAGTAAGGACTCCTCTGGTGACCCCTGATCTCTCTTCCACATAAAGAGTGAAAGTCTTGGTTAGGTCAGACAAAGGCTGGCCATCAGTAGGACCTTTTTCATTTCTCTAAAGGCTTTTAGGTGATCTGGGGTCCACACAAACACTTCCCCTTCCTTGCTTAGGGGGTACAACGGGCAGCTAAGGTCTCCAACCCAGGTATCTAGAGTCTGTAGAAGTCAGCGATACCCAAGAATTCTCTTACTTGCCTTGGTGTAGTTACAGTCTTTTTTCTGGCTTTCTTTAGCCACTGCTTCCCATCTCGAAGGGTGTATCTCAAATAAGTAACTTCAATCTGACACAGCTGAGCCTCTTTAGCTGAGGCTCAGCCTTCTGTTGCCCAGATTTCCTGTCTAGATCTTGTCTTTTCTTTCTCTCCTACCACTGTGGTCAAGTTTCTAGTCAAATTTCTTTCTTGTCTACGATCCCTCCTGTTTTCTCTTTCTTCTGCCTCACCCCCCCCTCTCTCTCACACACACACACACACACACACTTTCTCTGCCTCTTTCACTAGATCTCGTAACTGTCTCCTTGTAATACACCTTCCAATCTCTGAAGTTCCTTTCTGATATCTGGAGCTGACTGCCTTATGAAGGCCAGGGCCACTGAGGCCTTCTGGGCTTCATTTTCTCTAATCTCTTTCATCTCTATTTTTACTGTCTCTTCTGAGTCTGCTGGAACTTTGCTCTTCTTTACAGTCTAAGCTCACCTTTTTCTAGACATCTATACCCATGTCAGAGCCTGGTGATTAGACTCGTAGGTGCTCCTTACCTGGGACAGAAATTTTAAATGAGCAGATGTCTCCCTCGATGGTTAGCAGCTTAGGGCAGGGCTGCCCTCCAAGGGGTCTTTCCGGGTTCCTGGGTGTCACGCAGATCTTGCTGGGGCCTCCAAATGAAAGAACCTAGTGGGGAAACCCCCACTCAATTCCTGTTGGGCGTGCACCCAAGAATCACGAACAGACGACCATCTTGATGTAAAAGCATGAGTTAGTTTAATGACGGAGCCCCGGGCCGACACATATCTCCCGCAAGAGACAGAGGTGTCGACCAGTAGTCATCTTTCTTGTCTTAAAGATACTTTGGCAAAGATGAAGGTGATGCTGTACAGAGTTTGCAGAGCAGCTGACACACACTGAGCCCTGAATGCACTTCATGATGAGCCAAATCCTTTCTTCCAAAGCTCTTGCCAATGCAAGAATTGTTTGTTCCTTCCATTACTCATGCAAACATCACTAACCAAGGACCTATTGTCACATCTATTTATTCCTTTCTGGAGACTGACTGATGTCACCAAGTAGTTCCTTCCTGGGACTGAAAAACACATATTTACACAGGTGCCAAGGATGGTTAAAATAACTTCAGGTTTCTGCACTTCAGGGAGCTATATGGAAAGGAAAGTTAAGCCTCTCTCATAATGGTAAACAAGTAAATTTTGGGTTGAGGTTGTATTGAAGACGGGTATGGTGAAGATCAGAACAGAGAGCAGTACACAGTTAGGATTGCTTACTCTTCGAGGAGCATGAGTAATTCTGAGAATTGAAACTTTTACAGAGAATTTTGGTACCATCTTAGTCTTACACAATAAGTAAGATCTGTGGTTTCATCTCAAAATAAAGGATAATCTTTAGGCAAAGGAATATTTGACCTTGTTACTGTTCCAGGGAATCAAATGTTATGTAGGGATGATGGTATAAGGAACAAATTGATAGTAATCAGTAAATCTCTAGTAGTAATATGAACCCAACCAATGTGCCCATCTATGTAGTTAGTTGTGTATGTGGGTTTCAGCTGTCCCTTAGTGTGGAACTGATCTAATGAATATATCCTAATTTAGTGGGTCTAGACAAGAATACTTCTCTGCCCAACTAAATATGCAGTCTACAATGGTGCTCTCTAGTTCCTCATTGTACCTGTAAAGCAAATGTAAGAGAGTCACGGGTATTTTAGCAACTGAAGCACTACCTCTCACTTTCTTTGTCACTGTCTGTTTTCTCTGCTCCCCCCCTCTCTCTGTGTGTGTGTGCGCGTGCGCGTGCATGCATGTTTAGTAGAAGCAACTTGCATGCTGTTAGCTTGGGGGGAGATAGACTTTATTGACTATTAACACATGGAATGGATTCTATGTGATTCTACAGGAAGAAAGTCATGAATGAAGGATTCAGCATGGAAGATGGTAGGGAGCAGAGTAGAGTATTAGAATATTGAGAGAGTTAAGTGGAATGGAATAACGATAGTCAGGAACATGTTGTGCTGCATAAGTTCGGTAATTTGATAGTATAGACAGATGGTTCATGGAGCCTGAACTGTGTTGATGCCAGGGGACAGTGACAGACACTGGTCAGTTTGGGACTATTTGAAGTTAATCTTCAGATGAAGATGGAAGAATGGAGAATCTTAGGATGCTTCTTTAAGGCTGGAGATGAATGATGATCAAACATTGCTACCACTGGCAGACAGTCCCAGAAAATGATCAAAGAGAGCTATACAAGCCATAGGTGATTCAAATGGGGGAGATGAAGTATCTTCTGGCCTATAACTGGACTTTTGTTACTGTAATTTCCTTATTCTTCTGAGTTCCTCATTTCTGTGAAGAGAAGAAACTCCCACTTCTGTCTCTGTGGCTAAACCCCCACAAAGCATATCCTTCCTCAGTTCCTCTTGTCTCTGGGTGACAGTTCCTCTTGAGACACTGCAGATCTTTTCTCCATGTCATGGGTATTAATGTTCAGGAAGGGAAAGTTATGGTTTTCTATATAAGATACATGAACAACATTGACCAATGCTTAACCTCAAGAGGTAATTATCTTCGTACTGTCTTCAGGCCACAATGATGCTAATGACGATTCTTTCTGGGTTAGTGTCAGGATCATACACTAAGTGACATGGAAACTTTTAAATATATATTATAAGATTATAAGATATAAAGTGGAAGAGTATATTGATCTATAGGCATAGCATCAAAATCTATCTCTCTTCACCCACTTCACAGAGATTAGTGAAGGGAACCAAGGGTGGAATTCTTGACATAGCCACTACTGTTGCGGCCCGCCCGCGGTCCACAACACAAAAGGTTCGCTGAGAAAGGCAGTTCAGGCTGAAAAGAGAGGAAACTAGACGGGGCGGAAGAAAAGAATGAAGCCAGGACAACCAGTTCTGATCGAGGCTCAATTTAATATTTCCAGACACTCAGTTTATAAAGGAAGGGGGAGGGAACCCAATTTCCCGCCAAGTAACTCAGGGTCCAGTAGCAGGACGAACACGTGTGTGCCTCCAGACGGCAAAGGCAGGTTCCAGCAGTAGGTAGGCGTGGCAGGACGAATGAGCCGGTAGCTCCACCCTTGAGCAGGCAGGTTCCAGGCTGGGGGAAGGGAGGCCACATTTCCCCCCATTAGATAACAAAACAAAAATAAAAAAGGGGGTGGCCTGTGGCAGAAAAATTATCTATGTTCAATAATTCTGCCTGAGTTCCTAGGGCTAAAGAAAAAACTTGTTTCCGTGGGGTTCCCTAACTTTTCTAATGGTAAACTGTATCTGGCTAAGACTGTCTTTAAGGCACTCCAGAAGAGGGTGCCAGATCTCGTTACGGATGGTTGTGAGCCACCATGTGGTTGCTGGGATTTGAACTTTGGACCTTCGGAAGAGCAGTCGGGTGCTCTTACCCACTGAGCCATCTCACCAGCCCCTTTTTTATTTTTGTTTTGTTATCTAATGGGGGGAAATGTGGCCTCCCTTCCCCCAGCCTGGAACCTGCCTGCTCAAGGGTGGAGCTACCGGCTCATTCGTCCTGCCACGCCTACCTACTGCTGGAACCTGCCTTTGCCGTCTGGAGGCACACACGTGTTCGTCCTGCTACTGGACCCCGAGTTACTTGGCAGGAAATTGGGTTCCCTCCCCCTTCCTTTATAAACTGAGTGTCTGGAAATATTAAATTGAGCCTCGATCAGAACTGGTTGTCCTGGCTTCATTCTTTTCTTCCACCTAAGCAGTTTTCTAAAAAACTGCGGCACACCGCCTGTCTCCGTATCTAGTTCCGATTAACGAACTACTGACCCCAAGCAGAAACAGTGTTGGGTCAGCACTGATTCAAACTTGTTCGTATCCTACCGCATCCTCAGCAACACTTTACAAAACTGAAATTTTTTAGGCTAGCGCTAGCATGTGTACCTGTCCGTTGCTCCGATGCTCCTCCGATACGAAGATTCTTTCCTTTCCTTGTGGAGCTCCACACAGCAGTCGTTTCTCTTAACATCCCTCTGCCATTCTTCAGGTCCCAGTTCTGGCGCCAACTGTTGCGGCCCGCCCGCGGTCCACAACACGAACGGTTCGATGAGAAAGGCAGTTCAGGCTGAAAAGAGAGGAAACTAGACGGGGCGGAAGAAAAGAATGAAGCCAGGACAACCAGTTCTGATCGAGGCTCAATTTAATATTTCCAGACACTCAGTTTATAAAGGAAGGGGGAGGGAACCCAATTTCCCACCAAGTAACTCAGGGTCCAGTAGCAGGACGAACACGTGTGTGCCTCCAGACGGCAAAGGCAGGTTCCAGCAGTAGGTAGGCGTGGAAGGATGAATGAGCCGGTAGCTCCACCCTTGAGCAGGCAGGTTCCAGGCTGGGGGAAGGGAGGCCACACACTACCATTCATATTATTGCAACATGTATCTCAGAAGATGGAAAGATCTCCAATGCTCATGGATTGGCAGGATCAATATAGTAAAAATGGCTATCTTGCCGAAAGTAATCTACAGATTCAATGCAATCCCCATCAAAATTCCAATTCAATTCTTCAACGAATTAGAAAGGGCAATTTGCAAATTCATCTGGAATAACAAAAAACCTAGAATAGCAAAAACTCTTCTCAAGGATAAAAGAACCTCTGGTAGAATCACCATGCCTGACCTAAAGCTGTACTGCAGAGCAATTGTGATAAAAACTGCATGGTACTGGTACAGCGACAGACAGGTAGATCAATGGAATAGAATTGAAGACCCAGAAATGAACCCACATACCTATGGTCACTTGATCTTTGACCAAAGAGCTAAAATAATCCATGAAAGGACAGCTTTTTTTTTTTTCCCAGGCTGGCCTCAAACACAGAAATCCACCTGCCTCTGCCTCCCAAGTGTTAGAATTAAAGGCATGCTCTACCATGCCCAGCATGACAGCATTTTCAACAAATGGTGCTGGCACAACTGGCGGTTATCATGTAGAAGAATGAGAATTGATCCATTCTTATCTCCTTGTACTAAGGTCAAATCTATGTGGATCAGGGAACTCCACATAAAACCAGAGACACTGAAACATATAGAGGAGAAAGTGGGGAAAAGCCTTGAAAATATGGGCACAGGGGAAAAATTTCTGAATAGAACAGCAATGGCTTGTGCTGTAAGATCGAGAATCGACAAATGGGACCTCATAAAATTTCAAAGCTTCTGTAAGGCAAAAGACACTGTCAATAAGACAAAAAGGCCACCAACAGATTGGTAAAGGATCTTTACCAATCCTAAATCAGATAGGGGACTAATATCCAATATATACAAAGAACCCAAGAAGATGGACTCCAGAAAATCAAATAACCCTATTAAAAAATAGGGTACAGAGCTAAACAAAGAATTCTCAACTGAGGAATACTGAATGGCTGAGAAGCACCTGAAAAAATGTTCAACATCCTTAATCATCAGGGAAATGCAAATCAAAACAACCCTGAGATTCCACCTCATACCAGTCAGAATGGCTAAGATCAAAAATTGATGTGACAGAAGATGCTGGCAAGGATGTGGAGAAAGAGGAACACTCCTCCATTGTTGGTGAGATTGCAAGCTTGTACAACAACTCTGGAAATCAGTCTGGTGGTTCCTCAGAAAATTGGACATAGTACTAACGGAAGATCCAGCAATTCCTCTCCTGGGCATATTCCCAGAAAATGTTCCAACTTGTAATAAGGACACATGCTCCACTATGTTCATAGCAGCCTTATTTATAATAGCCAGAAGCTGTAAAGAACCCAGATGTTCCTCAACAGAAGAATGGATACAGAAAATGTGGTACATTTACCCAATGGAGTACTACTCAGCGATTAAAAACAATGAATTTATGAAATTCTTAGGTAAATGGATGTATCTGGAGGATATCATCTTGAGTGAGGTAACCCAATCATAAAAGAACTCACTTGATATGCATTCACTAATAAGTGGATATTAGCCCAGAAACTTAGAATATCCAAGATACAATTTGCAAAACATAACAAAATCAAGAAGAAGGAATACCAAAACGTGGATACTTCATTCCTCCTTAGAATAGGGAACAAAATACTCATGGAAGGAGTTACAGAGAAAAAGTTTGGAGCTGAGACAAAAGGATGGACCATCTAGAGACTGCCCCACTCAGAGATCCATCCCATAATCAGCCACCAAATGCAGACACTATTGCATATGCTAGCAAGAGTTTGCTGAAAGGACCGTGATATAGCTCTCTTGTATGAGACTATGCTATGCCTGGCAAATACAGAAGTGGATGCTCATAGTCATCTATGGGATGGAACAAATGGCCCCCAATGGAGGAGCTAGAGAAAGTACCCAAGGATCTGAAGGGGTCTGCAACCCTATAGGAGGAACAACAATATGAACTAACCAGTACCCCCAGAGCTCGTGCCTCTAGCTGCATATGTAGCAGAAGATGGCCTAGTCAGTCATCATTGGGAAGAGAGGCCCCTTGGTCTTGCTAACTTTATATGTCCCAGTACAGGGGAACTCCAGGGCCAAGAAGTGGGAGTGGGTTGGTAGGGGAGCAGGGTTGGAGGAGGGTATAGGGGACATTTGGGATAGCATTTGATTTGTAAATGAAGACAATATCTAATAAGAAAATTTAAAAATAGAAATGAAAAGGGAGACATAACAATGGAAACATGGAAATGCAAAAAATCATCCATTCTTATTACAAAAGCTTATACTCAACAAAATTAGAAAATCTGGATGAAATGGAAAATTTTCTAAACACAACATGAAGAACTCTATTAAAAGGTTGCAGCATTTGGAAGGCTGAGAACCACTGCTCTAAACTGTAGTTCTTGTATGAAAGCAATTGTTGTGTCCCAATAAAGTACTTGGATTTCAGTGGAAGCACCTACAGGTAAAGTGATGGAGTACAACAGAGAAACACATGTGGAGTTGGACTCACATTAAGTTCAGTAGGCTTGAGACCCAGAGAAGCCTAAAGGACTAAAATTAGACTCCTGATTTAATATCCCTTCCTGTCACCATCAAGCCTAGCTAACCACGATAGTTCTCCAACATGAGTTTGTTTTCTTGCACTTTGTGTTAATAAATCTATCACACTCATCCTCAAAAATAAAAAAAAAATGAAAAGGAGGGCCACTTCATACTCATCAAAGGTAAAATCTTGCAAGATGAACTCTCAATTCTGAATACTTATGCTCCAATTGCAATGGCAGCCACATTCATCAAAGAAACTTTAGTAAAGCTCAAAGCACACATCGCACCACACACAATAATAGTGAGAGACTTCATTACCACACTCACAGCAATAGACAGATTCTTGACACAGAAACTAAACAGAGACACAGTGAAACTAACAGAAGTTATGAAACAAATGGATTTAACAGATATCTACAGAACATTTTTTCCCTAAAATAAAAGGATACACCTTCTTCTAAACACCTCATGGTACCTTCTACAAAATTGACCATATAATTGGTCACAAAACAGGCCTCAACAAATACAAAAATATTGAAATTATCTCATGTGTCCTGACAGATCACCATGGACTAAGGCTGATCTTCAATAACAACATAAATAATAGAAAGCCAACATTCATGTGGAAGCTGAACAACACTATACTCAATGATAACTTGGCCAAGAAAGAAATAAAGAAGGAAATTAAAGACTTTTTATAGTTTCATGCAAATGAAGCCACAACATACCCAAACTTATGGGACACAATGAAGGCAGTCCTAAGAGGAAATCTCATAGATCTGAGTGCCTCCAAAAAGAAACTAGAGAGAGCACACACTAGCAGCCTGACAGCACACCTAGAAGCTGTAGAACAAAAGAAAGCAAATTCACCCAAGGGTAGTATACAGCAGGAAATAATCAAACTCAGGGCTGAAATCAACCAAGTAGAAACAAAAAGAACTATACAAAGAATCAACCATACCAGGAGCTGTTTTTTTTTTTTTTTTTTTTTTTTTTTTTTTTTTTTTTTTTTTTTAGAAAATTGAGAAGATTGATAAACCCTTAGCCAGATTCAATAGAGGGACAATGGCAGTGTCCTAATTAACAAAATCAGAAATGAAAAGGGAGACAGAACAACAGAACCAGAGGATATCCAAAGCATCATCACATTCTACTAAAAAAGGCTATACTCAACAAAACTGGAAAACCTGGATGAAATGGACAATTTTCTATACAGATACCAGCTATCAAATTTAAATCAGGATCCGATTAAGGATCTAAACAGCCCCATATCCCTTAAAGGAATAGAAGCAGTCATTAACAGTCTCCCCCCCCCCAAAAAAAAAGCCCAGAAGCAGAAGGGTTTAGTGCAGAGTTCTATCAATCAGACCTTCAAAGAAGACCTAATTCCAAATCTCCTCAAACTATTCCACAAAATAGAAACAGAAGGTACTCTACCAATTCATTCTGTGAAGCCACAATTACTCTGATACCTAAACCCTAAACCACACAAAGACCCAACAAAGAAAAAGTACTTCAGACCAATTTCCCTTATGAATATCAATGAAAAAATACTCAAAAAAAATTCTCGTAACCCAATCCAAAAACACATCAAAACTATCATCCATCATGATCAAGTAGGCTTCATCCCAGGGATGCAGGCATGGTTTAATATATGGAAATTCATCAACATAATCCACTATATAAACAAACTCAAAGACAAAAATCACATGATCAACTCTTTAGATGCTGAGAAAGCATTTGACAAAATCCAAAAGCCATTCATGATAAAAGTCTTGCAAAGATCAGGAATTCAAGATCCATACCTAAACATAATAAAACCAATCTACAGAAAACCAGTAGCCAACATCAAACCAAACTGAGAGAAACTTGAAGTAATCCCACTAAAATCAGGGACTAGATAAGGCTGCCCACTTTCTCCCTACCTATTCAGTATAGTACTTGAAGTCCTAGTCAGAGCAATTGGACAACAAAAGGAGATCAAGGGGATACAAATTGGAAAAGATGAAGTCAAAATATCACTTTTTGCAGATGATATGATAGTATATATAAGTGACCCTAAAAATTCCACCAGAGAACTCCTAAACGTGATAAACAGCTTCAGTGAAGTAGCTGGATATAAAATTAACTCAAACAAATCACTGGCCCTTCTCTACACAAAGGATAAACAAGATGAGAAAGAAATTAGGGATACAACACCCTTCACAATAGTCACAAATAATATAAAATACCTTGGTGTGACTATAACTAAGGACGTGAAAGATCTGTATGATAAGAACTTCAAGCCTCTGAAGAAAGAAATCAAAGAGGATCTCAGAAGATGGAAAGATCTCCCATGCTCATGGATTGGCAGGATCATTATAGTAAAAGTGGCTATCTTGCCAAAAGCAATCTACAGATTCAATGCAATGCCCATCAAAATTCCAACTCAATTCTTTACAGTGTTAGAAAGGGCAATTTTCAAATTCATCTGGGATAACAAAAAACCTAGGATAGCAAAAATTATTGCCAACAATAAAAGAACCTCTGGTGGAATCACCATGCCTGACCTAAAGCTGTACTACAGAGCAATTGTGATAAAAACTGCATGGTACTGGTACAGTGACAGACAGGTAGATCAATGGAATAGAATTGAAGACCCAATGGAATAGAATTGAAGACCCAGAAATGAACTTTCACACCTATGGTCAGTTGATCTTTCACAAGGGAGCTAAAACCATCCAGTGGAAAAAAGGGCATTTTCAACAAATGGTGCTGGCACAACTGGCAGTTATCATATAGAAGAATGAGAATTGATCCATTCTTATCTCCTTGTACAAACTCAAGTCTAAGTGGATCAAAGAACTCCACATAAAACCAGAGACACTGAATCTTATAGAGGGGAAAGGTGGGGAAGCCTCAAAGATATGGGCACAGGGGGAAAATTCCTGAATAAAATAGCAATGTTTTGTGCTCTAAGAGCGAGAATCGACAAATGGGACCTCATAAAATTGCAAAGCTTCTGTAAGGCAAGAGACACTTTTGATAAGACAAAAAGGCCACCAACAGATTATGAAAGGATCTTTACCAATCCTAAATCAGGTAGGGGACTAATACCAATATATACAAAGAACTCAAGAAGATGGACTCCAGAAAAATCAAATAGCCCCATGAAAAAATGGGGTACAGAGCTAAACAAAGAATTCTCAACTGAGGAATACCGAATGGTTGAGAAACACCTGAAAAAAATATTCAACATCCTTAATCATCAGGGAAATGCAAATCAAAAAACCCTGAGATTCCACCTCATACCAGTCAGAATGGCTAAGATCAAAAATTCATGTGACTGTTCATGCTGGTGAGGATGTGGAGAAAGAGGGACACTCCTCCATTGTTAGTGGGATTGCAAGCTGGTACAACCACTCTGGAATTCATTTTTGATGTTCCTCAGAAAATTGGACATAGTGCTACCCGAATATCCTGCAATACCTCTCCTGGGCATATACCCAGATGATGTTCCAACTTGTAATAAGGACACATGCTCCACTATGTTCATAGCAGCCTTATTTATAATAGCCAGAAGCTGGAAAGAACCCAGATGTTCTCAACAGAAGAATGGATACAGAAAATGTGATACATTTACACAATGGAGTACTACTCAGCTACTAAAAACAATGAATTTATGAAATTCTTAGGTAAATGGATGTATCTGGAGGATATCATCCTGAGTGAAGTAACCCAATCACAAAAGAACACACTTGATATGCACTCACTGATAAGTGGATATTAGCCCAGAAAGTTAGAATATCCAAGATACAATTTGCAAAACACATGAAACTCAAGAAGAAGGAAGACCATAGTGTGGATACTTTGTTCCTTCTTAGAATGGGGAACAAAATACCCATGGAAGGAGTTACAGAGACAAAGTTCAGAGCAGATCTTGAAAGGATGAACCATCCAGAGATTGCCCCACTTGGGGATCCACCTCATAAACAACCACCAAACCCAGTCACTAGGGAGATGCCAACAAGAGCCTGTTGACAGGAGCCTGATATAGTTGCCTCCTGTGAGGCTCTGCCAGTGCTTGTCAAATACAGAATTGGATGCTCACAGTCATTGATTGGACAGAACACAAAGTCCCCAATGAAGGAGCCAGAGAAATACCCAGGGAGCTGAAGGGAACTGAATCCTCATAGAGGGAACATCAATATAAACTAACCAGTATCCCCTGGGCTCCTTGGAACTATACCTCCAATCAAAGAAATCACGTGGTTGAACTTGTGTCTCTAGCTATATATGTAGCAGAGGATGGCCTAGTTGGTTATCAATGGGAGGAGAGGCCCTTGGTCCTGTGCAGGCTTTATGCCCCAGTATAGTGGAATTCAAAGACTAGGAGTGGGAGTGGGGTTGGTTGTGGAGCAGGAGAGGATAGGGCATTTTTGGAAGGGAAATGAGAAAAGCAGGTAACATTTGAAATGTAAATAAAGAAAATATCTAATAAAAAACCCAGAAACAAATACACACACATATGGACAGTTCACTTTTGACAAAGAATCCAAAAACCATACAATGGAAAGTGGAAAGTGTCTTCTACAAGTGATGCTGTTCTAACTGGATGTCTGCATGGATAGGAATAAAAAAAATCCATATTCATCACCTTGAAAAAAACTCATGTCCATATGGAGCAAGGATTTCAACATAAAACCAGATACACTAAATGCAATAGAAAATAAAATGGGAAATAGCCTTTAAGGTGTTTGTACAGGAGAAAATTTCCCGGACAGAATACCCATGGATGAGGCTCTAATGTCAACAACTAATAAAGTGGACCTCTTGAAACTGAAAAGCTTCTGTAAGGCAAAGGACACTGTCAGTAGGACAAATCAGCTGCCTGTCGATTAAGAAAAGACCTCTTCTAACCCTATATCTGACAGAGGGTTGATATCTAAAATACATTATGAACTTGAGATGTTAGACTTCTCCAAATCAAATAACCCAATTAAAAATGTTAAATGCTAAACAGCAAAGTCTTAACAGAGGAGTTTCCAATGGCCAAGAAGCACTTAAAAAAATTTAAAGTTTCTAGTAATCAGGGAAATGAAAATCAAATGAACCTAAGATTCCACCTTACACCAATCAGAATGGCTCAGATAAAAAACTCAAGTGACAGCACATGCTGGTGAGGGCATGGAGAAAGGCAGACACTCCTCCACTGCTGGTGGGATTGCAAACTTGTACAACCACACTGGAAATCAGTATGGTGATTTCTTAGAAAATTGGAAATAGTTGTATCTGAAGACCCAGATATATTGCTCCTGAGCATATACCCAAACAATGCTCCACCATACCACAGGGACATGTGCTCCATATATTCATAGCAGCTTTGTTTGTAATAGCTAGAAATTGTAAACAATCCAGATATCCCTCAACAAATGGATGGATACAGAAAATGTGGTAATTTACACAATGTAATACTATTCAGCTATTAAAAACAAATACATCATGATTTTTTTTTGTCAAATGGATAGAACTAGAAGAAGTCATTCTAAGTGAGGTAACCCAGACCCAAAATATCATGTATGGTATGTCTTCATGGATAGGTGCATGTTAGCCAAGAAGTACAGGATACCCATGGTATACCCCATAGACCCAAAGAAGTTAAACAAGAAGGAAGGTCCAATAGAGGATGCATGAATATACTTAAAGGGAACAAAATGGTCATGGGAGGCAGAGGGATGAAGGGACCTGAGTGGGACAATGGAGAAGGAGGTATATAGAGGGGAGGATATGGTGTGTGGAAAGGCAGGAGAGAGCCCCATAGGGCCAGACGAATTAATGAAAATCTGCAGCTACATGGATTGGGGGTTGGTTACAAATCTCTAGAAAGTCCCAAAGACCTGAAATGGGTAAGTATCCCAGGAGTCAATGAGGGTGGCCTTAGCTGAGATGCCTAACAATGAAAACATGGAACCTGTAGAGGCCACTTACTATAGCCAGACAGGCCCCAACGTGGAGGGATGTGAATACCAACACACCCACAAAACTTTCAACCCAAAATTTATCTTGTTTAAAAGAAATGCAGGGACAAAGATGCAGCAGAGACTGAAGGAATGGCCAACCAATAACCAGCTCAACTTGAGACCCATCCCAAGGACAAGCATCTATCTCTGACACTATTGATGATATTCTGTAATGTTTACAGATAGGTGACTAGCATAATTGTCCTCTACTCTACCCAGCATCTGACTGAAACAGATGCAAATACCCACACCAAACATTGGACAGAGGTTGTGAACCCTTACGGAAAGGTTGGGGATGGAAGGGATGGGGAAAGGATTAAAGACCCTAAAGGAGATAAGAACCAAACAAGGAGACCAACAGTGCCAACTAACCTGGACCTTGGAATCTCTGAGAAACTGAGCCACCAACCAAAGAGCTTACACAGAGTAGACCAACATCCTCACCCTGGCACATTTGTAGCCTTGGGCTGCTTTGTCTGGCCTCAGTGGGAGAGGATGTACATAATGCTGCAGAGTCTTGATGTGCCAGAGTCGAGAGGATACCCATGGAACTCTACTCTCTCAGAGACTAGGGAAAGAAGATGAAGGGAGGGACTCAATAAGGGTGAATCCAAAAGGGGCAGAGTTTGGGATGTTAATAAGACACAGGCTGTTATTTACTCTGGCTAGTGGAATAAACACCAGCTCTTTACTGACACCACAGATAGCAACAAAGTCTCACTGCAACTCGTGCTTCATCTGTCTCATTTCTCTATGATCAGAAATAGCTGGAGATAGAACTCTCTTCATAAGCCGGTCACTTCTCTATGAGTATGAGTGAGAGTTGTTTCTAGTCTCTCAAACTTCCTCCTGGGTGTCCTTCCTTCAGGCTGAATATTTGCACAATACTCAGTTTATTGCATAATTGGTTATCTTTCTAGCCTTAAAATTTTTGTCTGGGGAAAATAAAGGCCAGTAATATAGGGAGCTTGCAAAACAGCACAGACAGACTGATGTATGTTCAGACATATGTAGTTCATATGGTGCCAAGTCCTTTCTTCCAGACCATTTTTAGGGAAAGAATTATTCCTTCCATTAACCAGGTAGTTATGGTTGTCTCTTAAACCCAAGTCACATTTGATGCCAGGCTAAAGAGTTAGTTACTGGTTCTACAAAGTGGTTCACTCTATAGACTAAGGAAAGCAAACACTTACAAAATTAGAAAGAACGACATGGGGAAGTTAAGTCACTCCAAAATTGGAAATCTAGTGAATCCTAAATTGAAACTGCATTGAGAAAAGGTCAGGTGATGACCTGAGAAAAGCAGGCGTAGGACTTAGGAGGACTTACTCACTGATGAGTAACAGCAGCTTTTCTTTCTTCTTTCTTTTTCTTTTTATTAGATATTTTCTTTATTTACATTTCAAAGGCTATCCCGAAAGTTCCCTGTACCCTCCCCCTGCCCTGCTCCCCTACCCACCCACTCCCATTTCTTGGCCCTGGCGTTCCCCCTTACTGAGGCATATAAAGTTTGCAAGACCAAGGGGCCTCTCTTCCCAATGATGGCCGACTAGGCCATCTTCTGCTACATATGCAGCTAGAGACACGAGCTCTGGGGGTACTGACTAGTTCATATTGCAGCAGCTTTTCTAAGAAGGGAAAGTCTTCCAGAGTATTGTGGCCCCATCTCACCTTTATACAATGTGTGTTGTGAGCTTTGACCTCTAAACAATGGAAAATCTTTAGACAAAGGACTATGACTACTTTAACGGACTGTGATATAGTGATGATGGAAGATCTTATTGATAGAAACTAATACATTTCCAGTAGTAGGCTGAACACAACTAATGCGCCCACCAGTGTAGAAGGTTGTGGATGTGGATTTCAAGTTTACCCCTAGTGCGGAACTAAGTTCATGAATGTATTTACATTCAGTGGATTAAGTTAAAGATGTCCATCTGGCCTTATTAGAGGGACAAGGGAACCTTCAGTGCAGTGATGTTTTCTGTTCTCTCTTATCTCTGAGAAGCAATTGTGAAAGGCACAGATGTCTTACAAACTGAATCTCTCTTCCTGTGTGTGCCTGTGCATGTGCATGTGCCTGTGAGTATGTGTATGTGCGTGTGTGTGTGTGTGTGTCTTGTGTATATGTGTGGGCCTTATAGAGGTAGCTTGTGTTCTGGAATGACTTTGTTTTGTAACAAAATGTGAGTTTGCTTCAGGGAGAGATTATCTGTTGACTGCGAACATCAGGGTGGTATTACATGTGATAATGCAGGAAGCAGAGCCCTACAGATGATTCTTAATAAAGGAGGGTATGGAATATAGTATACTATTTAAGTGGCATCTTGTGTGTTGCAAATAGTAGCATGAACTACTAAGGCCTAAAGAAGTACAGGAGGTAGATGATATAACAGTATAGATGTCTTGATTCTTCACTGAGCCTGGATTGGACTGAAGCCCAGAAAACAGCAATAGGAACAGATCAGGTTAGGACCATTTGGATTTAATGTCAGAATGGGAAAAGAAGGAGAAGAAGCTGAGGATGACTCCTCATTGCCTGCCTCAGTTAATTTTAACATCATAATTGGCTCCACAGCCAGTACCAGAGAAAGTTAAGGAGACTTGAAAGCTGTAGGCGACCCACTGGGAGAAGTTGATCTTCTCTCTGTCCTAAGATTGTACTTACTCAATGAGTAATTCCCTCTTTTCTTCTGAATTCTTCATTTCTGTACGGGGCGGCCCCTCTCCCGCCCATCTCAGCAGCTAAATTTCATTAGGAATTCTATTTTCTCAGCCTCTGTTCTCTCCTGTCAATCTGAATTTTTATGTTCTATCTAATGTCTCAGATACCAATGCTTAGAGGGAGAAATTCATTTTATTTCATATAAGCTACAAGAAAAAATGAAAAAAAATGAAAAAAAATGGTAACAACATTTCTTTCTGGAATAGTGTGGTACTCAGCCCAGGAGCATGCAATCTAGTTTATAATTTCCAAGGTTAAGAAGAGTGTGTCGCTTAGATACTTTTTCTTTTTCTTTTTTTTTCTTTTTTTTTTTATATTTTTATTACATATTTTCCTCAATTACATTTCCAATACTATCCCAAAAGTCCCCCATAGCGCCCCCCACTTCCCTACCCACCCATTCCCATTCTTTTGGCCCTGGCATTCCCCTATATTGGGGCATATAAAGTTTGCAAGTCCAATGGGCCTCTCTTTCCATTGATGGCCGACTAGGCCATCTTTCGATACATATGCAGCTAGAGACAAGAGCTCCAGGGTTCTGGTTAGTACATCATGTTGTTCCAACAATAGGGTTGCAGATCCCTTTAGCTCCTTGGGTACTTTCTCTAGCTTCTCCATTGGGAGCCCTGTGATACATCCAATAGCTGACTGTGAACATCCACTCCTGTGTTTGCTAGGCCCCGGCATCGTCTCACAAGAGACAGCTATATTTGGGTCCTTTCAGCAAAATCTTGCTAGTGTATGCAATGGTGTCAGCGTTTAGAAGCTGATTATGGGACAGATCCCTGGATACAGCAGTCTCTAAATGGTCCATCCTTTCATCACAGCTACGAACTTTGTCTCTGTAACTCCTTCCCTGGGTGTTTTGTTCCCAATTCTAAGAAGGTGCACAGTGTCCACACTTTGGTCTTCATTCTTCTTGAGTTTCATGCGTTTATCAAATTGTATCTTATATCTTGGGTATCCTAAGTTTTGGGCTAATATCCACTTATCAATGAATACATATTGTGTGAGTTCTTTTGTGATTGTGTTACTTCACTCAAGATGATGCCCTCCAGGTCCATCCATTTGGCTAGGAATTTCATAAATTCATTCTTTTTAATAGCTGAGTAGTACTCCATTGTGTAAATGTACCATAATTTCTGTATCCATTCCTCTGTTGAGGGACATCTGGGTTCTTTCCAGCTTCTGGCTATTATAAATAGGGCTGCTATGAACATAGTGGAGCATGTGTCCTTTTTACCGGTTGGGACATCTTCTGGATATATGCCCAGGAGAGGTATTGCTGGATCCTCCGGTAGTACTATGTCCAATTTTCTGAGGAACCGCCAGACTGATTTCCAGAGTGGTTGTACAAGCTTGCAATCCCACCAACAATGGAGGAGTGTTCCTCTTTCTCCACATCCTCGCCAGCATCTGCTGTCACCTGAATTTTTGATCTTAGCCATTCTGACTGGTGTGAGGTGGAATCTCAGGGTTGTTTTGATTTGCATTTCCCTGATGATTAAGGATGTTGAACATTTTTTCAGGTGCTTCTCTGCCATTCGGTATTCCTCAGGTGAGAATTCTTTGTTCAGTTCTGAGCCCCATTTTTTAATGGGGTTATTTGACTTTCTGGAGTCCACCTTCTTGAGTTCTTTATATATATTGGATATTAGTCCCTTATCTGATTTAGGATAGGTGAAGATCCTTTCCCAATCTGTTGGTGGTTTTTTTGTCTTATTGATGGTGTCTTTAGCCTTGCAGAAGCTTTGTAGTTTCATGAGGTCCCACTTGTCAATTCTCGATCTTACAGCACAAGCCATTACTGTTCTATTCAGGAATTTTTCCCCTGTGCCCATATCTTCAAGGCTTTTCCCCACTTTCTCCTCTATAAGTTTCAGTGTCTCTGGTTTTATGTAAAGTTCCTTGATCCACTTAGACTTGACCTTAGTACAAGGAGATAGGAATGGATCGATTCGCATTCTTCTACATGTTAACAACCAGTTGTGCCAGCACCATTTGTTGAAAATGCTGTCTTTCTTCCACTGGATGTTTTTAGCTCCCTTGTCGAAGATCAAGTGACCATAGGTGTGTGGGTTCATTTCTGGGTCTTCAATTCTATTCCATTGGTCTATTTGTCTGTCACTATACCAGTACCATGCAGTTTTTATCACAATTGCTCTGTAGTAGAGCTTTAGGTCCGGCATGGTGATTCCACCAGAGGTTCTTTTATCCTTGAGAAGAGTTTTTGCTATCCTAGGTTTTTTGTTATTCCAGATGAATTTGCAGATTGCACTTTCTAATTCGTTGAAGAATTGATTTGGAATTTTGATGGGGATTGCATTGAATCTGTAGATTGCTTTTGGCAAGATAGCCATTTTTACAATGTTGATCCTGCCAATCCATGAGCATGGGAGATCTTTCCATCTTCTGAGATCTTCTAGGATTTCTTTCTTCAGAGACTTGAAGTTTTTATTATACAGATCTTTGACTTCCTTAGTTAGAGTCACGCCAAGATATTTTATATTATTTGTGACTATTGAGAAGGGTGTTGTTTCCCTAATTTCTTTCTCAGCCTGTTTATTCTTTGTGTAGAGAAAGGCCATTGATTTGTTTGAGTTAATTTTATATCCAGCTACTTCACCGAAGCTGCTTATCAGGCTTAGGAGTTCTCTGGTGGAATTTTTAGGGTCACTTATATATACTATCATATCATCTGCAAAAAGTGATATTTTGACTTCATCTTTTCCAATTTGTATCCCTTTGATCTCCTTTTGTTGTCGAATTGCTCTGGCTAGGACTTCAAGTACAATGTTGAATAGGTATGGAGAAAGTGGACAGCCTTGTCTAGTCCCTGATTTTAGAGGGATTGCTTCAAGCTTCTCACCATTTACTTTGATGTTGGCTACTGGTTTGCTGTAGATTGCTTTTATCATGTTTAGGTATGGGCCTTGAATTCCTGATCTTTCCAAGACTTTTATCATGAATGGGTGTTGGATCTTGTCAAATGCTTTTTCCGCATCTAACGAGATGACCATGTGGTTTTTGTCTTTGAGTTTGTTTATATACTGGATTACGTTGATGGATTTCCGTATATTGAACCATCCCTGCATCCCTGGGATGAAACCTACTTGGTCAGGATGGATGATTGTTTTGATGTGTTCTTGGATTCGGTTAGCAAGAACTTTATTGAGGATTTTTGCATCAATATTCATAAGGGATATTGGTCTGAAGTTTTCTATCTTTGTTGGGTCTTTTTGTGGTTTAGGTATCAGAGTAATTGTGGCTTCATAGAATGAGTTGGGTAGAGTACCTTCTGTTTCTATTTTGTGGAATAGTTTGTGAAGAACTGGGATTAGATCTTCTTTGAAGGTCTGATAGAACTCTGCACTAAACCCATCTGGTCCTGGGCTTTTTTTAGTTGGGAGACTATTAATGACTGCTTCTATTTCTTTGGGGGATATAGGGCTGTTTAGATCATTAACCTGATCTTGATTCAACTTTGGTACCTGGTATCTGTCTAGGAACTTCTCCATTTCATCCAGGTTCTCCAGTTTTGTTGAGTATAGCCTTTGGTAGAAGGATCTGATGGTGTTTTGGATGTCTTCAGGATCTGTTGTTATGTCTCCTTTTTCATTTCTGATTTTGTTAATTAGGATGCTTTCCCTGTGCCCTCTAGTGAGTCTGGCTAAGGGTTTATCTATCTTGTTGATTTTCTCAAAGAACCAGCTCCTTGATTGGTTGATTCTTTGAATAGTTTTTCTTGTTTCCACTTGGTTGATTTCACCCCTGAGTTTGATTATTTCCTGCCGTCTACTCCTCTTGGGTGAATTTGCTTCCTTTTGTTCTAGTGCTTTTAGGTGTGTTGTCAATCTGCTAATGTGTGCTCTCTCTAGTTTCCTTTTGGAGGCACTCAGAGCTATGAGTTTTCCTCTTAGAAATGCTTTCATTGCGTCCCATAAGTTTGGGTATGTTGTGGCTTCATTTTCATTGAACTCTAAAAAGTCCTTAATTTCTTTCTTTATTCCTTCCTTGACCAAGGTATCATTGAGAAGAGTGTTGTTCAGTTTCCACGTGAAGGTTGGCTTTCTATTATTTATGTTGTTATTGAAGATCAGCCTTAGGCCATGGTGATCTGATAGGATGCATGGGACAATTTCAATATTTTTATATCTGTTGAGGCCTGCTTTGTGACCAATTATGTGGTCAATTTTGGAGAAGGTACCATGAGGTGCTGAGAAGAAGGTATATCCTTTTGTTTTAGGATAGAATGTTCTGTAGATATCTGCCAGATCCATTTGATTCATAATTTCTCTTAGTTTCACTGTGTCCCTGTTTAGTTTCTGTTTCCATGATCTGTCCATTGGTGAAAGTGGTGTGTTGAAGTCTCCCACTATTATTGTATGAGGTGCAATGTGTGCTTTGAGCTTTACTAAAGTTTCTTTAATGAATGTGGCTGCCTTTGTATTTGGAGCATAGATATTCAGGATTGATAGTTCCTCTTGGAGGATTTTACCTTTGATGAGTATGAAGTGTCCCTCCCTGTCTTTTTTAATGATTTTGGGTTGGAAGTCAATCTTATCAGATATTAGAATGGCTACTCCAGCTTGTTTCTTCATGCCATTTGCTTGGAAAATTGTTTTCCAGCCTTTCATTCTGAGGTAGTGTCTATCCTTTTCTCTGAGATGAGTTTCCTGTAAGCAGCAAAATGTTGGGTCTTGTTTGTGTAGCCAGTTTGTTAGTCTATGTCTTTTTATCGGGGAGTTGAGTCCTTTGATATTAAGAGATATTAAGGAAAAGTAATTGTTGTTTCCTGTTATTTTTGTTGTTAAAGTTGGCATTTTGTTCTTGTGGCTGTCTTCTTTTAGGTTTGTTGAGGGATTACCTTCTTGTTGTTTCTAGGGCGTGGTTCCTGTCCTTGTATTGGTTTTTTTCTGTTATTATCCTTTGAAGGGCTGGATTCGTGGAGAGATAATGTGTGAATTTGGTTTTGTCGTGGAATACTTTGGTTTCTCCATCTATGTTAATTGAGAGTTTGGCTGGGTATAGTAGCCTGGGCTGGAATTTGTGTTCTTTTAGTGTCTGTATAACATCCGTCCAGGATCTTCTGGCTTTCATAGTCTCTGGTGAAAAATCTGGTGTAATTCTGATAGGCTTGCCTTTATATGTTACTTGGCCTTTTTCTCTTACTGCTTTTAGTATTCTATCTTTATTTAGAGCATTTGTTGCTCTGATTATTATGTGTCGGGAGGTATTTCTTTTCTGGTCCAGTCTATTTGGAGTTCTGTAGGCTTCTTGTATGTTCATGGGCATCTCTTTCTTTAGATTTGGGAAGTTTTCTTCTATAATTTTGTTGAAGATGTTTGCTGGTCCTTTGAGTTGAAAATCTTCATTCTCATCCACTCCTATTATCCGTAGGTTTGGTCTTCTCATTGCGTCCTGTATTTCTTGGATGTTTTGAGTTAGGATCTTTTTGCATTTTACATTTTCCTTGAATGTTGTGCCGATGTTCTCTATGGAATCTTCTGCACCTGAGATTCTCTCTTCCATCTCTTGTATTCTGTTGCTGATGCTCGTATCTATGGTTCCAGATTTCTTTCCTAGGGTTTCTATCTCCAGTGTTGCCTCATTTTGGGTTTTCTTTATTGTGTCTACTTCCCTTTTTAGGTCTAGTATGGTTTTGTTCATTTCCATCATCTGTTTGGATGTGTTTTCCTGTTTTTCATTAAGGACTTTTACCTGTTTGATTATGTTATTGTGTTTTTCTTTAAGGATTTGTAACTCTTTAGCAGTGTTCTCCTGCAATTCTTTAATGGATTTTTGTGCTTTCTCTTTATTGTCTTCTGCCTGTTTAGCAGTGTTCTCCTGCATTTCTTTAAGTGTGTTATTAAAGTCCTTCTTGAAGTTCTCTATCATCATCAGGAGATATGCTTTTAAATCCGTGTCTAGCTTTTCCGGTGTGTTGGGGTGCCCTGGACTGGGCGAAGTGGGGGTGCTGGGTTCTGATGATGGTGAGTGGTCTTGGTTTCTGTTAGTAAGATTATTACGTTTACCTTTCGCCATCTGGTAATCTCTGGGGTTAGTTGTTATCGTTGTCACTGTTTAAAGATTGGAGCAGAAGCTGTGTTCCACTCACCAGGAGTCTCTAAATCCTGCGGCGGGGGTCGTGGGTAGCTGACGGTACCCCGGTGCTGGTCCAGCTGAAAGAGGCCTGTGGTCCTACACAGGCCGTTTTTCTGCTTCCCTAACTAATGCAGTCTCTGGTCCCGCGTGCAATTGGATTGGAGCAGAAGCTGTGTTCCACTCTCCAGAAGTCTTAAGATCCTGTGGCGGGTGTTGTGGGTAGCTGGTGAGTGTCAGCCGACCCTGCGCCCCAGCTGCCCCGGTGCTTTTCTGACCGGAAGAGGGTTGTGGCCCTATGTAGGCCGGATTTCTTTCTCCCCAACCAGAGCAGTCTCAGGTCCCGCGTGATTGGACTGGAACAGAAGCTGTGTTCCACTCACCAGCAGTCCCAAAATCCTGCGGCGGGGGTCGTGGGTAGCTGGCGGGTGTCAGGCAACCCTGCGCTCCCGCTACCCCGGTGCTGATCTGGCCGGATGAGGCCTGTGGCCCTACTCAGGCCGGTTTCTGCTTCCCTAACTAATGCAGTCTCAGGTCCTGCGCAATTGGATTGGAGCAGAAGCTGTGTTCCACTCACCAGCAGTCCCAAAATCCTGCGGTGGGGGTCGTGGGTAGCTGGCGGGTGTCAGGCAACCCTGCGCTCCCGCTACCCCGGATTTGTGGCCTGTGGCCCTACTCAGGCCGGTTTCTGCTTCCCTAACTAATGCAGTCTCAGGTCCCGCGCAATTGGATTGGAGCTGAAGCTGTGTTCCACTCACCAGCAGTCCCAAAATCCTGCGGCGGGGGTCGTCGGTAGCTGGCGGGTGTCAGGCAACCCTGCGCTCCCGCTACCCCGGCGCTGATCCAGCCGGATGAGGCCTGTGGTCCTACTCAGGCCGGTTTCTGCTTCCCTAACTAATGCAGTCTCAGGTCCCGCGCAATTGGATTGGAGCAGAAGCTGTGCTCCACTCACCAGAAGTCTTAAGATCCTGTGGCGGGTGTTGTGGGTAGCTGGCGAGTGTCAGCAGACCCTGTGCCCCAGCTGCCCCGGTGCTTTTCTGACCGGAAGAGGGTTGTGGCCCTATGTAGACCGGATTTCTCTCTTCCCAACCAGAGCAGTCTCAGGTCCCGCGTGATTGGACTGGAGCAGAAGCTGTGTTCCACTCACCAGCAGTCCCAAAATCCTGCGGCGGGGGTCGTGGGTAGCTGGCGGGTGTCAGGCAACCCTGCGCTCCCGCTACCCCGGCGCTGATCCGGCCGGATGTGGCCTGTGGCCCTACTCAGGCCGGTTTCTGCTTCCCTAACTAATGCAGTCTCAGGTCCCGCACAATTGGATTGGAGCTGAAGCTGTGTTCCACTCACCAGCAGTCCCAAAATCCTGCGGCGGGGGTCGTGGGTAGCTGGCGGGTGTCAGGCAACCCTGCGCTCCCGCTACCCCGGCGCTGATCCGGCCGGATGTGGCCTGTGGCCCTACTCAGGCCGGTTTCTGCTTCCCTAACTAATGCAGTCTCAGGTCCCGCGCAATTGGATTGGAGCTGAAGCTGTGTTCCACTCACCAGCAGTCCCAAAATCCTGCGGCGGGGGTCGTGGGTAGCTGGCGGGTGTCAGGCAACCCTGCGCTCCCGCTACCCCGGATTTGTGGCCTGTGGCCCTACTCAGGCCGGTTTCTGCTTCCCTAACTAATGCAGTCTCAGGTCCCGCGCAATTGGATTGGAGCTGAAGCTGTGTTCCACTCACCAGCAGTCCCAAAATCCTGCGGCGGGGGTCGTGGGTAGCTGGCGGGTGTCAGGCAACCCTGCGCTCCCGCTACCCCGGCGCTGATCCAGCCGGATGAGGCCTGTGGTCCTACTCAGGCCGGTTTCTGCTTCCCTAACTAATGCAGTCTCAGGTCCCGCGCAATTGGATTGGAGCAGAAGCTGTGCTCCACTCACCAGAAGTCTTAAGATCCTGTGGCGGGTGTTGTGGGTAGCTGGCGAGTGTCAGCAGACCCTGCGCCCCAGCTGCCCCGGTGCTTTTCTGACCGGAAGAGCCTGCTCTTCCTTTCTTGTTTTACACTGGCGTTACTCATCATTTCTCTTACAGCTTCAGGCAGTTGTGTCTGAAGTATAGGAAAATATTGGCAATGGGTAAAGTCAGGGTGACACTGTTTATTTTCTGATGCAAGAACAATGAATTCTGCTAATTTTCCTCACCATCTACCACCATTTACATGTAGCATGACATTCTGGGACCTAATGTTAGTCAGAAATTGTTGAGGACTCTGGAGCCCCTTTGGTGGATGGTAGCATGTAAGAACCATGCTCACTAAACTGTCTTTCATTGACCTCTCATGTGACTGTTAGAGCTTCAGGCTGAATACTTAACTTGAAATACGACAGATCAGGATGGGAAAATGCCTCCTACCTCTGTAGGCCTGCTAGACTCTGACAAAATTATGACAAGCCTAGGAACAGTTCCCATGATGATAGAGAAGGAGGTTAACTGAGGGTGAAAATAGACATCTTTAACTCTTGAGACTGAAGGAATGGCAGTGCATGCAGTGAGATTTGTATTATCATAAGCATGAATTCATTTCATTCTGGATTCTGACTTTAGTCATTTATTTTTATTGAGGCAGATTCTTTATTTGTAGTCCAAAATAAAGAGGCTACTGTCATGGTGAATATGAAAATTTATAATAATGGAGAATGTCACATGAGAAGGATGGGAAGCAGAGGATGCACAGATGTGAGGACTTTCCTCATATTGTTTATACAGAACACAGCTGGATCAGTCAGCAAATGCCCATAGATGGAAGAACAGAAACTCATATAGTGAAGAAGGATCTCTTCACAACACCCACGTCTTTCTCTGCAACCCCAAACACATTTGTTCCCCAGACCTTCTCAGAACAGTTTCTTAATGTAAGGACTGTGGTTTTCTTTTACATGAAAGTTTGAGATTATTGTGTTTATTTCTCAGACTCTGGAACCTAGAAAACGTACTTTTTCTCTTCCGACTACCTCCCAGGTGCATGGTGGGTCTGTCTCTGGTTGCACCAAGCTTCAAACAGCAAAATTCCAAGGAGTATGAAGACAAAACCAGCCATCCCCATCCTGATGAGATTTTCTACTGTGTGATCCTGGGTCTCTGAGGCTAAAGTTCAGGACAAAGAAGTTACAAATATTAAAGGAGATCAAAATTTTTTCATTACATCCATCCAGGGAGTCTGCCTTCCCTGGACAAGATGTGGACTTTCTGCATCCAGAACTATGACTTTGAAGTCTCCTAATTTACCTGTCTTGGTTTTAGACATGTTCTGTGATGGACTGATGGTTCCAGGTGATCCTGAGAACAGAAGAAGAGAAATAATATGTGTGAAGTACTTAAATGGCCAAGATTCTCATTATATAAACTCATGAAGTCTGTGATTAATCGTTCTCCTGCTATAACAGGTGAATAAGTATCCTTCTAATAGTCTTATTAAAATTCTCAGTGTTACTGTATTCTTTATGCTAAAAACATATGACTAAATACTTTATAGCAACAATTTATCTGAATACAAAGGGATCAGGATTAGTGATAAAAAACACCATTCACAGTTCAGAATAAAGGAAACCTCCTGAGCACTCTGCTTAATCTACCACAAAGAATCACATCACAACAAAATCCCATGAAATGTATTTTCTGTTAAGTATTCAAGATCCCAGGTTTTTAGCTGTTAAAAGTCTGGAATACAGAGGGCCGACATTTTGGAGCCTTTTCCTCTGAGCATACCTCAGCTAGTCCTCTAGGTGGCATAGCTCTATTTAATAGCCCACTAACTAATCATCATACAGTTAGAAATGCATTCAATGAGACTCACTGAGATTCACAATTGCCCATGCACTATCTATGCATTCATGCTGTAAGGTATGAATCAATAGAGAGAAAAAAATCAACCTCCAAAAATACTAGTAGGGCAATAGTAATGGCTTGACACATTATATATGGTATAGAAACACACATATATTTGTATAATGTTAAATATAATATCTGACATATATATTTCTAGTAAGAATAATTGGTGTTCAAGAAAAACAAATATCTGTGTAGAAATTGATATACTTGGAAATTATTGTAGTAAGTCAAACCAATCAGATTCATAATTATCAGATATTACATGTTATTTCTTATTTTCAGGCTCTGTCTCTCTGAATCTCTGTCTCTCTGTCTCTCTGTCTCTCTGTCTCTCTGTCTCTCTGTCTGTCTGTCTCTCTCTCTCTCACACACACACCAGACTGTGTGTCTGTGATAAAACATAGAAGTGAGACTGGGAAATTCATGGTCAAAGAAAAAGGTAGGCAAAAGAGGAGGAGGGCTGAAGATTTACAATGCTAACATTTTTGAATGATGTTGTCATTTGGAAATGTCTTCATAAACTAATAAACGGATATATGCTAATGAAAACACTTTGAGTACAATTTCAATCAAGTTGTTATTGACATGACTTTTAACCAAAAACTGGTTCTTTGAGAGAATCAACAAGATAGAAAAACTCCTAGCCAAAACTAACTAAAGGGCCAAGAAGCAGTGTCCAAATTAATGAAATCAGAAATGAAAATGGAGACATAACAACAGAAACTGAGGAAATTAAAAAAAAAACCCATCAGATCGTACTATAAAAGTCTATACTTAACAAAACTGGAAAATCTAGATGAAATGGATGGTTTTCTAGACAAATGCCACATACCAAAGTTAAATCAAGAGCAAGTAAATTATCTAAACAGGCCCATATCAAATAAGGAAATATAAGAAGTCATCAAAAACCTCCCAACCAAAAAAAGCCCAGGGCCAGATGGATTTAGTGCAGAATTCTACCAGACCTTCAAAGAAGACCTGATACCAATTTTCCTCAAACTATTCCATAAAATAGAAAATGAAGGAACACTACATAACTCTTTCTATGAAGCCACAATTACTCTGATACTGAAACCACACAAGGATCCAACCAAAAAAGAGTGCTTCAGATCAATCTTGCTCATGAATATCAATGCAAAAATACTCAATAAAATTCTTGCAAATCGAATCTGAAAACATATCAAAACCACGATCAAGTAGGCTTCATCCCAGGGATGCAAGGTTGGTTTAATGTACAAAAATCCATTAATGTAATCCACCATATAAACAAACTCAAAGGAAAAAACCTCACATGATCATCTCCTTAGATGCAGAAAAAGGATTTAAAAAAATGCAACACCCCTTCATGTTAAGAGTATTGGAGACATCAGAAACTCAAGGCTCTTACCTAAACACAGTAAAAGCAATTTACTGCAAACCATCAGCCAATATCAAATTAAATGGAGACATACTTGAAGCAATCCCACTGAAATCGGGGACAAGACAAGGATGCCACTCTCCCCATATCTATTCAATATAGTACTCAAAGTGTTAGCTAGAACAATAAGACAACAAAAAGAGATCAAGGGGATATAAATTGGTAAAGAAAAAAATAAAGATATCACTATTTGCAGACTATATGATAGTATACTTAAGTGACCCCAAAAATTTGCAGAACACGAAGACTATTACAGAAAGCAACAATTGGCCAAAAATGCAGAGAACATGGTTTGTCCAACTCCAGTTGACATATATACAGCCCAATGCTTTAATCTAAGGCTTAAAAAATATTGGTTAAGACTACCCCACCTGGGGATCCATCCCATAATCAGCCACCAAATCCAGACACTATTGCATATGCCAGCAAGATTTTGCTGAAAGGACCCTGATATAGCTGTCTCGTGTGAGGCTATGCCAGAGCCTGGCAAATACAGAAGTTGATGCTCACAGTCATCTATAGGATGGAACACAGGGCCCCCAATGGAGGAGCTAGAGAAAGTACCCAAGGAGCTGAAGGGGTCTGCAACCCTATAGGTGGAAAAACAATATGAACTAACCAGTACCCCCAGAGCTGCATAGGTAGCAGAAGATGGCCTAGTCGGCCATCATTGGGAAGAGAGGCCCCTAGGTCTTGCAAACTCTATATGCCCCAGTACAGGGGAATGCCAGGGCCAAGAAGTGGGAGTGGGTGGGTAGGGGAGCAGGGCTGGGGAGGGTGGAGGGTATAGGGAACTTTAGGGTAGCATTTGAAATGTAAATAAAGAAAATATCTTAAAAAAAGAAAGAAAGAAAAAAATATTAGTTAAATGGTGGAAACATTGCAAGAGCCAGGGCATCAGATGATCTGTTATGAGATAGTGTTTTACATATATATATAAATCTATATAAGATTTAGACACTTTTAAGGTCTTAAGATAAAAATCTGCCGGGCGGTGGTGGTGCATGCCTTTTATCCCAGCACTTGGGAGGCAGAGGCAGGCAGATTTCTGAGTTTGAGGCCAGCCTGGTCTACAAAGTGAGTTCCAGGACAGCCAGGGCTATACAGAGAAACCCTGTGTTGAAAAAAAAAAAAAACCAAAAAACCAAAAACCAAACCAAACCAAAACAAAAATCCATGAATCTTAAAACATTTACAAGAAGTCTTTTCTGGAGAATTTCAAACAAACAGTAATGACACACAGTGAAAGGAGAACATTCAGACTGAACAGGTTGATGGAGGTATTGCAGGGAGCAATCCCAAGTCACTGCATAAGAAAATACATGACTCATATCCTTTTATCCTTATGAGTGCCCTAAGTATAGCGTCTCTTGTGTGCTCAGCATGATCTGTGCAGACTCAAACCCATATTCTTTTATGCTCTCCCAAATGTGTATTTCTCCCCCAGTGTTCCCCTTACACAGACCCAACATGATGTGAGTAGCTCCCTTGCTTGTTCTGAGTTTCCAGGAACCAGCTTTATATAAGGAAGGGAGATTTATCTCCTAGACTTTTAGAAGTGAGAAATGATCTCTGTTATGGGTGAGCTCATTTCTCTTATTATCAAAGTTGTTCATGTGTTCTTTCTCCTAGCAGACCTAGAAACTTCTCTGTCCATGCCATATAGGAAGGATTGTTCCTTATTTTTCTTACCACACTTAATATGGATACTGTATGATCAAGGTGTGGGAGTGTGTTATGTGTAATGTTGTGTAGTGGTATCTTTCAACAAAAGATCTGAACAGAGACTGGCACTATTTTTACTCACTCGCCATGGCTGTCAGTAATTCCTTTTGGGTACCTTAGATTTTTTGGATTTCACTGTAGAGTGGGGAAAGGCTGTGGGTATTCCTTAATGAACTCTTCTGTTGACCTCCACCCTCACTGACTGAAATCCCCTGAAGTCTTGTTCTGGTCCCAACAAAGAGTCCTTTCAATGCAGGATAGTAAATGACCTTTTCAGCTCATAGAATTCTGAGTTACCTCACATGAATCCAGCAGTTCCACAAGGGTAGTCTGCAGTGACAATGGGTAGGGCAACAATTCTTGTGAACTAGAATTGTGAACAACATTTATGAAGTAGAATCTCTAGGTACTCTTGAGTGCTGAGGTCATATCACCCATGGAGGATTCTGACTGGAAATGCTGAACTTGAACTTTCAACTTGGGTACAGGGGTAGATGGACTGTTCCTTTTACAGAATAAAGGTCTCCACTGGGTTCCTTGCCCTAAACATCAGGTAATGTTCTTTCCTATTGGCACTGTGGAGCCAGGCTGCACTGAAAGAGATGGTGTTATGGGGGAATTTTTCTAGACAAAAATGTAGATGAGAAACTGTGCACCATGTTTGGGGGCTGTCTGTGAGAACATATTTTATGTTTTTTAACCCTGACCCTATTGTTCTTTCCTTTTCCTGTCTCAGTTGGTTCCTTTACAAGACCATCTACTTTCATTCCTTCTTATCTGTGAACAGATATTTATGGGGTCACTAGGGGCTGACTATTTTTGAGAGGAAATTGTGTATACCCTTGCTTCTGTAACTGATACCCATGGGAACTTATCACAGGGCTCAGAGTAGTTAGCCTAGGAAAGCCCATTCTGGCTGTGTATCCCATGGTGCTGGAAAGGTAAGTTCTCCCTTCCTTGGACAGGACAAATCTATCATAGTTAGAATCAGTACAGCGAGTGATGAGTGTCTTTAAAGGGGCCAAGGTATGGTTTGCTAAGTCATCAGGGTGGGCTTACTAGACAGCCCAGGAAGAAACATAGGCATGTGATTACAGAGCCAAGTCCTGCCAAGCATTTTCTCCCTCCCAATTTGTCTTGCCTGTAATACTGCCTCTCATACTCTGGGACTCTGTCTGACTCTGGGTCTTGAAACAACTCAACTACCTCTCAGTAGGGTTCAAGGAAAGTAGCTTAGGATTTCAAATATGACTGGGTCAGTGGTGGAGCTGCCTCACCTGAGACATATATTTCCAGGTGGTCACTGGGTTCTGACCAAACTTGTGGGTTTGCCTTGTAGTATCCATAGCATTTGAATGTTCCACTACTGTTTGGAGTCACAGTACCCTCAGAAAACAGGGTCTGAAACTGCCCAAAATATGTCTTCTGTGACTGCATGATCATGGAGTACTTCTGTTCTCCTTCCTTGATCACAATGAATCTGTCATATTCCTCTTGTGAGAAACACTTGAGGGTCACACTTTCTCCCGAGGTCACCATAGGTCTGGGCAAGGCTGTTAGGCTGGGTTTATTGTCAAAGAATCCTTGGAGAGAGAGAAGTGGACAGAGTTTTAAACATGCTCACCCAAGATCAACTTGTCAAACAAGGCTGAACCACAAGAGAGGAACATCCAGTGAGCAGACACCGCCACCTGAAGTTAGAAATTGGGGTTATACCTCTCGGTATCCTCTTACCTGTCACTATCAGCTCCAGTTTGTCACTGCGCACTGACCAGCCAGCAGTGGTCTCATAGAGACAGAAATATTGGCCTCCATCATGCTTTCCAACCGAGCCTATGTGGAACACAGCTTTTCTCCCACGGTTTGTTGAGGTTTGTGTGTGCTTTGGCTGGGTATGTTCAAATTTCTGAATATAAAGAAGGTACTTCCATGCATCTGAAATCCCCTTACATGAGATGGACACTTGTGTTCCCCTAGAGACTGGGGTGTCTGGATCAGCTTTGATGGTGGGCTTTGGTAAGGCTCCTACAAAGAATCAGCAAATGGGTGTGCTGGGGCTTTGTCCACCTGATCCTGGCCCTTAGATCCTGCATACTCCCAATATGGCAGAGATTAGCTCATACCCGTGGGCTCTCCATTCTTACTCTAATAGTGAAGAGGAATGTCCTGAGGCAGTTGAGTACACACTTACCAGCCAGCACGGGGATCCTGGATCTCATACTCAGTCCTGGAAGAAAGGTCTCTTCAGAATTTCTCTCAAGTTTTGAGCAATCTTTCCTCCAGAAAACCTGTGCCAGTGGAATTTTCTGTTGGAAATGTCTTGAGCTGGGTGATAGGATCCATCCTGGATCGTAGTATTTCCTCCCATTCCTCATTTCTTACCCAAGCAGAGCAGGATTGTGAAGATGGAAGCCATGACATCTCTTCTTAGTGGTTACAACTGTGTATATGGAGAAGGCCACTATGCCCGTCAAGATGAACTGGAACACAAATTATGGTCTTTGGAGACTGGATGCTCTCCCATCAAATGATTGCACTCCAGGGTTTTCAACAGGAAGAGGAACTGCCCTTCTCAGTGGCCTGACTCTCATTTCCCTAATTCTGTAGCTTGGGCAGCCTCTAGAATCTGTAGTCATTTCTACAAAGATGGTCTTCTCTCTTAACCCTATTCAGCTCCACCCAACCAGTCCTTGTCAGACTAGTGTCCCAGAGAAAATGACAATAGACCTGGTGAGTTCATTACCAGTGTATTTCCATATTTGGGTGGCTAAGTTATGCATCCTTCCCTCTTAGAGGCTCCTTTTGAAGTCTCCTTTATGGCTCTAGCAAATACAGCAGTACAGCACTGTAGGAACTCTTTTTCTTAACAACTTCACACATCACCAACTCCCTATGATCAATCTTCATAATTATTCTTACCTCTTCCATGTTTCTGATCCTTGGGCCAGAATCCTCTCTGCTAGAATCAGGGCTAGTTTCTCTTTACCTCTTTGCTCATATCATCTTGAGCAGTGACATCTCATCTCTGAGGTTCCTCATTTGGAGCCCTCTGTGAACACTTCATTTAGCAAATTGTTTATAGAGTCATAGTATCATGGACTACCATTGGATTCCTGGCCAAGCTATAACTTGGAATGGCATGAGGGCTTCAAGGTGTTGTACAATGCAAGTGCCCCCTGAGCACTCATCTCTGCTCGGAGAATTTATAGATGGCCTGCAATATTTGTGAAATCTGCAGGCCGTAAGTGTCCTAGGCAGGAAAAGAGACTCCTATGAATGGAAAAAGATCCATTTCACAGACGATTTAGGAGACTGATGAATATGTTTAAAATTATCAAAGAACTAGTTCAAGAAATATTTGCTATCACTTTGTTTTATTCTAGAGATGAAACTCGGTTTTTAGTATTCTTAAGGGTTTTGTATTGTTGTTTGTTTGTTTTGTTTTCATTTGTTGCTTGTTTACCTTTTTAGACAGTTTCTCTCTATAGCCCTTGCTCTGTAGACCAGGCTGATAGACCTTGAACTGAGAGACCCACCTGCCTCTGCTCCCTGCATACTGCCATTAAAGAAATGCACTACCATCACATTGCCTTGCTTTAGTTTTTGAGACAATCTGCCCAAGGGCTTGCTATATAGAGCAGAGTAGCCTCAAAATTACAAAAATGTACACTACTCAAACTCTGGCCTGCAGAAAGTATAGGTCTGTGCCATCACGCCCTGGAATATTCTATCATTCTAAGCAGGTGTTCTATCATTGAGTCTCACTTCACCTGTGATTTATCCCATGATTCAATTTGCTGTATTCTCAAGTTTGTCTCAACAAACTTCAGACACTTTGTTTTATATTTTCTATACTTTTCTTTACATTTTCTATGTTTTCAAGTTTCATTGTTACTCTTTTCTGCATACATTTAATTAATCTTTGTGACCCACTTCTCCATCTCCTTTGGCTCCCATCTTACTGGCCTCCAAATTGATTGTCACTTTTGTTTCTTCCCTGATGCAAAGTTGTTGAAAATATATGAATCATTTTTAAATTCTTTTTATTTTTGAGGATTTTTAATTGTGTGTTTTGATCATATTCATCCCTCTCCATGATCCATGCAAATACACTGGGCTCTTTACTCTTCAACCAACTTCTGGTTTTCAGTCATCAAGTCCAATTCCTGCTGCTCATAAATTCATAGAAGTGTGGCTAGATTCTCTTCTTAAGTTTTTGAAATTAAAATTTAGTTATAGTATTTTGCCCTTTTCTTCATTCAACCCTTCCCATGCACCCTTCCTTGCTTTCTCTCAAATTTGTACCCTCTATTTCTTCTTTAGTTGTTGTTGTATATGCATACATACACATCATATATATATATCACATATATATATATGATAGTCATTTATACATGTATAATGTACCTATATGTGTAAAACCTTCATAGTCCATGTAATATTGCTAGCATATATGTGAGTTCATGAATGGATGTTTGGTATTGGATAACCACTCAGGGGTTACATGCCTAAGAAAAAGTGGTCTTCCTTCTCCCTGTAGGTAAATTGCCAGTAACTCCCCAAATAAAAGTGGACTTCATTCCTTTCCACTCTCCTTATGCTGAGATTTAGTAATGCTTGAGCTTGCACTAGACTTATGCATGCTGTCACAATCATTGTCCAGAAATAAAGGAAAGGGGAAGGGACCTGAGGTCTAGAAATGCAGTTAGGTCTTTGCATAAACAAATGTTTTATCAGATAAGGAGATTTAAATACTTATTTATTTGCATAAAAGCATTACAAAGTGGGGAATAGAGGTTCTTGGTGAGCTGGCTACATTTAATACAATAAAATTTTTAAATAAAATTTAATACAATAAAAATTTTAAATACAATTTAATACAATAAAATTTTTAAATAAAATTTAATACATTGCTGAAAGGACCCAGATATAGCTATCTCTTGTGAGACTATGCCGGGCCTAGCAAACACAGAAGTGGATGCTCACAGTCAGCTATTGGATGGATCACAGGGCCCCCAATGGAGGAACTAGAGAAAGTAACCAAGGAGCTAAAGGGATCTGCAACCCTATAGGTGGAACAACGATATGAACTACCCAGTACTCCCCACAGCTCGTGTCTCTAGCTGCATATGTATCAGAAGATGGCCTAGTCGGCCATCACTAGAAAGAGAGGCCCATTGGTCATGCAAACTTTATCTGCCTCAGTATAGGGGAACGCCAGGGCCAAGAAATGGGAGTGGGTGGGTGGGGGAGTGGGTGGGTGGGGGAGTGGGTGGGTGGGGGAGTGGGTGGGTGGGGGAGTGGGTGGGTGGGGGAGTGGGTGGGTGGGGGAGTGGGTGGGTGGGGGAGTGGGTGGGTGGGGGAGTGGGTGGGTGGGGGAGTGGGTGGGTGGGGGAGTGGGTGGGTGGGGGAGTGGGTGGGTGGGGGAGTGGGTGGGTGGGGGAGTGGGTGGGTGGGGGAGTGGGTGGGTGGGGGAGTGGGTGGGTGGGGGAGTGGGTGGGTGGGGGAGTGGGTGGGTGGGGGAGTGGGTGGGTGGGGGAGTGGGTGGGTGGGGGAGTGGGTGGGTGGGGGAGCATGTGGGGGACTTTTGGGATAGCATTGGAAATGTAAAATGAAATAAATACCTAAAAAATGCTTTTGCAGGATAAAATATTTGTTTAGTTTCAAAACTGATATCAATATCAGTATATTTTCCATCTAGTTGTATAAAGAAACTTTAAATCACACAAAAAAATTTTAAAAATTTCTCACCTCTCCATATTATCTGGACATTTGGAGCCAAATGGTTCTGAGATCTTTAGGACAGAAAATATAAGGTATTTGACCAAATCCTATAATAAAAGTATTTAAAATAAAAAGTACAAAGGAGATTCATTGCCTTTAAAATGACAAAGATTATGGCAGCCAATATTTGAAGAAAGTGATTAATCTTCCATTTCAAAAACAATCTTATCAATGTGTTCACAGAAAACCATGTGCTTCTTTTTTCTAAATAAGTCATTTTGCTTCAAAGGGAAGGAAGGCCACCTCAGAGTATATTATTAGCCTTCAGAGACAAGAAGAAGAAATTAAGAAATAAAATTTCATGTTAACCATAAGTTATGTTTTCTCATTCCTGATCCCAAATCACCAATTCTTAGCACATTGTTCCAAAACAGAAGATAAGACACATGGGAAACATAATAAATTAGTTACTAATGCCAAATGAATAAAACTGATCAGTCCATCAATAGCACCTTAGAAGAAAAACATGTTTATGAGCAAAACACTTGCCAAACATCAAAGATAAGACTAATTTGAAAGGTATTGCTTTAGTGTTAAAATTAGTAATCGCTGTTAGGTCAGAAACTGCCGTTGGCCCTCTCCTTGATTGCTGCTATTCTGAGTAGTTATGACAACACTTACTTCTTATATGATCATTACCTCTTTTCATTACACACGATTTTCATAAAGGAAATCATGGGAACAATATGTGTAGTTTTACAGCTAGAACACATATCAGTTAGGGCCAGAAATTTGACTGACACCTTTGATGTTATCTTGAGATAAATCAGGTGCATTTAGCTTTGATGAAATTACTTGTGTCTAGACCTCTGTGAAAACCCCTTCACCTGAAAAATGACAACAACAAAAACCCCCAAAACATTAAAAAAGAAAACAATACAAAATAAAACAAAACAAAATAATGGAAATCTTCAGGTACTAGGTCACTCATGGCTATATATCTATCAACAAGTTCTGAAGTCAAAGACGGGGATAAAGCTCAGTGGTTGAGCATCTGCCTTGCTTGTGCAAGCCTGTAACCTCAGACTTTACAACTGTAGAAAAGAAAACTCACACACTTTGCAACTCAGGCTGATACTAATATTTTTCTCTTGTTTATGGAGACGAAGCTAGTTGCTATATTTCAAGGCTGGGTTTTCCTATTGCTAATTGTTAGTTTAAAATTATTATTAAAAGATAGCTTAGTATTATGTTAGCAATTAAGAAGAGATAGTACAGTAAAATCTTGGGAAGTATTCTAAAAGTTCAAAGCAAGAATAAAATCATGACAGATTTCTTCATGGAGTAGTCAGACTAGGTGGTAATTCTCATAATCCTTTTTTCCGACTGTACCACTGTGTTGGGGGATGAGAGAAAAAGAGTCAGAGGTTACATATACTGAGACGATACTACACATGAATGTCTCTCATTCTTTCCTGTTTTTAATGCAGAACTTTTTTCAGGAAGTAAAACAAAATTTCCCAACTCTGCTTCTGCTGTGATCACAATAAATTGCACATTTCTCTTTTTAGACATAACAGATGCCTCTTAGAAACCAATTACATATTTCAGGTATTCTTTTCATATATGTCAATGGGATTAAGTGGATCCACCAATAGAAAGTCAGGAATATCTTGGATCTTTTATATTGAGTTTCTCCTCCCTGAATTGTTAGGTCTTGGATTCCAGCACTGATTGATTGTGTTTCCAGAAATGATATAAATGAGATCTCAGGGAGGCATTTTGCTGGGTTTGGACAGTTGCATGTGGAATCCCAAGGCCCACTTGGAATCAATTTCCCAGGACAATAACTGTCAGAACTCATGGAAATTCTGTGTTTGCTAGATTCCAGTTCATAGGACTATAAAATGCTGCTTCACCATCCACACACTGATGAAGTCATGAAGGAACTGGAAAAGATATCTTTCCATGTGCAAGGGATAGAAGATTATGGGAGGGTGACAGAAGCTTCTCTTCCTCTTGGACAGACCTTGTTAAATGTTCTAGGGAAAGTGGAGCTTATCTTGATAGCCGAGTAGTCAGGTCATAAAATTGAGTCATGTAACTTTATCCAAGCTACAAGACCAGCGTCATCCAAACACCTCATCTGACAAAGTCATAAGAGAACAAGTAAGAACAAACATCTTCTATACATAGATGTAAAATCCTCAACACATTTAATTTCTTTGCCATACAATGAAATCCAAGCCATCAACAGACCACACATATGGCAAGGGTGCCACAAGACCATATTATCCATTGTTTTGAGTAAGAATATTGTGGGATGTCTGCACAAGAAAAATATTGCCTAAATGTTCATTTCTCTGAATTGTGAAAGGTGTTAGTGATACAAATTTAATCTAATGTTACATCAAAATGCATAGATACTATGAAAAACTAGAATTTTACTCATTCACCACAGCAAAAATGTAAAATTTTAAGACATACATGATAAAGGCATGCATATAGATGAAAGAACAGTATTCGTCAGTATCTCATACACATTCATTGCAAGCACCCTCAGTAAATTAGTAACAGAGAAGAACCTTAGTCAGGATAAGATTATTTGCAAATGAAACTGGAGCTAACTTCACATTTAATGTGGAGGAACCAGAATTTTTCCAATAAAAAAGAAACAACTCGGTAGTGTCACCTCTTTCTGACAATCTGCATGCAAGTTCTTGAAGTCCTAACTAATGTAGCAAGATCAGTAAAGAAAATTTAATGTTCAAAAATTGAAAAAGCCGGTCTGCCATCTGCACCCATAATCTGAGGCTGTTCTACAGCCACCATGCATGGGTCCTCCCAGGAAAGACCTGTTCTACCAGAAGTGTTTTCACTCTGAGCTCAGGTGAGACAGCCACTTTCTCTCCAATAACACTGTGGAGTGGGGCTGGCCAGGAGCACACGGGGCCCAAGATCAGTGGAGCAGCTGGGACAGGATTCTTCCAGTCCCCCATATGCACCCAGATATTGGGTTGTTCCAGAGCCCTCTGTACACAAGTTCGGCCAGGAGAGAGCTGGTCTCCCAGGATTGCTGACACAGGCTTACAGACACACAGGAGGAACAAGCTCCAGCCAGAGACAGAAAGAACATTTAATACCAGAGATAACTAGATGGTGAAAGACAAACACAAGAATCTTACCCAAAGAAAGAGATGCTCATGCACATACAAGAAGCCTAGAGAACACCAAATAGATTGGATCAGAAAAGAAATCCTACCATCACATAATAATCAAAACACCAAATGCATGAAACAAAGAAATAATATTAAAAGCAGTAAGGGAAAAAAGGTCAAGTAACATATAAAAAGGCAGACCTATTAGAATTACACCAGACTTCTTGCCAGAAACTGTGAAAGCCAGAAGATCCTAGGCTGATATCATACAGACCCTAAGAGAACACAAATGCCAGAACAGGCTACTATACCCAGCAAAACTCTCAATTACCATAGATGGAGAAACCAAGATATTCCATTGTGGCCTCCCTTCCCCCAGCCTGGAACTTGCTTGCTCAAGGGTGGAGCTACGTGCTCATTCGTCCTGCCACGCCCACTGCTGGAACCTGCCTTTGCTGCCTGGAGGCACACACGTGTTCGTCCTGCTACTGGACCCTGAGTTACTTGGCGGGATATTGGGTTCCCTCCCCCTTCCTTTATAACTGAGTGTCTGGAAATAGTAAAATTGAGCTTTGATCAGGATTTGTCTTAGCTCCATTCTTTCTTCCGCCCCATCTAGATTCCTCTCTTCAGCGAACTGCCATTCTCAGTTAAACCGTTCGTGTTGTAGACTGCGGGCAGGCCACAACAGTTGGCGCCTGAACAGGGACCTGAAGAATGGCAGAGGGATGCTAAGAGAAACGACTGCTGTGTGGAGCTCCACAAGAAAGGAAAGGATCTTCGTATCAGAGGAGCATCGGAGCAACGGACAGGTACACATGCTAGCGCTAGCCTAAAATTTCAGTTTTGTAAAGTGTTGCTGAGGATGCGGTAGGATACGAATCAAGTTTGAAGCAGTGCTGACCCAACACTGTTTCTGCTTGGGGTCAGTAGTTCGTTAATCGGAACTAGATATGGAGACAGGCGGTGTGCCGCAGCTTTTTAGAAAGCTGCTTAGGTGGAAGAAGGAAGGGTTCAAAGTCATGGATCAGGCGGTTGTTTTTAGCTTTCAGGAGTTGCTTCGGGCCAAAGGAGTAAGGCTTGAAGTACAATTAGTAAGAAATTTTTTAGATAAGATAGATAGCTGTTGTCCATGGTTCAAAGAAGAAGAAACGATAGATTGTGGAACCTGGGAGAAAGTTGGTGAGGCCCTGAATATCGCTCAGACAGATAATTTTACCCTAGGTCTTTGGGCACTTGTAAATGATGCTATAAAAGATGCAACTTTTCCAGGGCTAAATCGCCCTCAGGCGGAACTTGTGGTATCTCAAGAGGAGTGCCTATCAGAGAAGGCCTCCTCAGAAAAAGATCTTCTTAACTCAAAAATTGATAAATGTGGTTCCTATCCTAAATAGTAAAATTTAAGATAAGATATAAAGCAATGCCTCTTTATTAAAGCGTTAAAGCTTGCTTTAATAGGTATTCATAGCTCTTCCGGTCAGAAAAGTACCTGGGAAGCTAGGGCGCAGGGTCAGCTGACACTCACCAGCTACCCACAACACCCGCCACAGGATCTTAAGACTTCTGGTGAGTGGAACACAGCTTCTGCTCCAATCCAATTGCGCGCGGGACCTGAGACTGCATTAGTTAGGGAAGCAGAAACCGGCCTGAGTAGGGCCACAGGCCTCATCCGGCCGGATCAGCACCAGGGGAGCTAGAGCGCAGGGTCGGCTGACACCCGCCAGCTACCCACGACCCCCGCCACAGGATTTTGAGACTGCTGGTGAGTGGAACACAGCTTCTGCTCCAGTCCAATCATGTGGGACCCGAGACTGCTCTGGTTGGGGAGGCGGAAATCCGGCCTACATAGGGCCACAACCCTCTTCCGGTCAGAAAAGCACCTGGGTAGCTAGGGCGCAAGGTCGGCTGACACTCGCCAGCTACCCACAACACCCGCCACAGGATCTTAAGACTTCTGGTGAGTGGAACACAGCTTCTGCTCCAATCCAATTGCGCGCTGGACCTGAGACTGCATTAGTTAGGGAAGCAGAAACCGGCCTGATAGGGCCACAGGCCTCATCCGGCCGGATCAGCACCAGGGGAGCTAGAGCGCAGGGTCGGCTGACACCCGCCAGCTACCCACGACCCCCACCACAGGATTTTGAGACTGCTGGTGAGTGGAACACAGCTTCTGCTCCAGTCCAATCACGCGGGACCTGAGACTGCTCTGGTTGGGGAGAGAGAAATCCGGCCTACATAGGGCCACAAGCCTCTTCCGGTCAGAAAAGCACCTGGGTAGCTAGGGCGCAGGGTCGGCTGACACACGCCAGCTACCCACAACACCCGCCACAGGATCTTAAGACTTCTGGAGAGTGGAACATAGCTTCTGCTCCAACCCAATTGCATGCGGGACCTGAGACTGCATTAGTTAGGGAAGCAGAAAACCGGCCTGAGTAGGACCACAGGCCTCTTCCGGCTGGACCAGCACCGGGGTACCGCCAGCTACCCACGACCCCAGCCACAGGATTTTGAGACTGCTGGTGAGTGGAACACAGCTTCTGCTCCAATCTTTAAACAGTGACAACGACAACAACTAACCCCAGAGATTACCAGATGGCGAAAGGTAAACGTAATAATCTTACTAACAGAAACCAAGACCACTCACCATCATCAGAACCCAGTACTCCCACTTCGCCCAGTCCAGGGCACCCCAACACACCGGAAAAGCTAGACATGGATCTAAAAGCATATCTCCGGATGATGGTAGAGGACTTCAAGAAGGACTTTAATAACACACTTAAAGAAATACAAAGGAACGCTGGTAAACAGGTAGAAGACAGTAAAGAGGAAGCACAAAAATCCCTTAAAGAATTGCAGGAGAACACTGCTAAAGAGTTACAAATCCTTAAAGAAAAACAGGATAACATAATCAAACAGGTAGAAGTCCTTAATGAAAAACAGGAAAACACATCCAAACAGATGATGGAAATGAACAAAACCATACTAGACCTAAAAAGGGAAGTAGACACAATAAAGAAAACCCAAAATGAGGCAACACTGGAGATAGAAACCCTAGGAAAGAAATCTGGAACCATAGATACGAGCATCAGCAACAGAATACAAGAGATGGAAGAGAGAATCTCAGGTGCAGAAGATTCCATAGAGAACATCGGCACAACAATCAAGGAAAATGTAAAATGCAAAAAGATCCTAACTCAAAACATCCAAGAAATACAGGACACAATGAGAAGACCAAACCTACGGATAATAGGAGTGGATGAGAATGAAGATTTTCAACTCAAAGGACCAGCAAACATCTTCAACAAAATTATAGAAGAAAACTTCCCAAATCTAAAGAAAGAGATGCCCATGAACATACAAGAAGCCTACAGAACTCCAAATAGACTGGACCAGAAAAGAAATACCTCCCGACACATAATAATCAGAACAACAAATGCTCTAAATAAAGATAGAATACTAAAAGCAGTAAGAGAAAAAGGCCAAGTAACATATAAAGGCAAGCCTATCAGAATTACACCAGATTTTTCACCAGAGACTATGAGAGCCAGAAGATCCTGGACGGATGTTATACAGACACTAAAAGAACACAAATTCCAGCCCAGGCTACTATACCCAGCCAAACTCTCAATTAACATAGATGGAGAGACCAAGTATTCCACGACAAAACCAAATTCACACATTATCTCTCCACGAATCCAGCCCTTCAAAGGATAATAACAGAAAAAAACCAATACAAGGACAGGAACCACACCCTAGAAAAAAAAAGAAGGTAATCCCTCAACAAACCTAAAAGAAGACAGCCACAAGAACAGAATGCCAACTTTAACAACAAAAATAACAGGAAGCAACAATTACTTTTCCTTAATATCTCTTAATATCAATGGACTCAACTCCCCAATAAAAAGACATAGACTAACAGGCTGGCTACAGAAATAGGACCCAACATTTTGCTGCTTACAGGAAACTCGTCTCAGAGAAAAAGATAGACACTACCTCAGAATGAAAGGCTGGAAAACAATTTTCCAAGCAAATGGTAGGAAGAAACAAGCTGGAGTAGCCATTCTAATATCTGATAAGATTGACTTCCAACCCAAAGTCATCAAAAAAGACAGGGAGGGACACTTCATACTCATCAAAGGTAAAATCCTCCAAGAGGAACTATCAATCCTGAATATCTATGCTCCAAATACAAAGGCAGCCACATTCATTAAAGAAACTTTAGTAAATCTCAAAGCACACATTGCACCTCATACAATAATAGTGGGAGACTTCAACACACCACTTTCACCAAGGGACAGATCATGGAAACAGAAACTAAACAGGGACACATTGAAACTAACAGAAATTATGAATCAAATGGATCTGGCAGATATCTACAGAACATTCTATCCTAAAACAAAAGGATATACCTTCTTCTCAGCACCTCATGGTACCTTCTCCAAAATTGACCACATAATTGGTCACAAAACAGTCCTCAACAGATACAAAAATATTGAAATTTTCCCATGCATCCTATCAGATCACCATGGACTAAGGCTGATCTTCAATAACAAAATAAATAATAGAAAGCCAACACACACGTGGAAACTGAACAACACTCTTCTCAATGATACCTTGGTCAAGGAAGGAATAAAGAAAGAAATTAAGGACTTTTTAGAGTTCAATGAAAATGAAGCCACAACATACCCAAACTTATGGGACGCAATGAAAGCATTTCTAAGAGGAAAACTCATAGCGCTGAGTGCCTTCAAAAGGAAACTAGAGAGAGCACACATTAGCAGCTTGACAACATACCTAAAAGCACTAGAACAAAAGGAAGCAAATTCACCCAAGAGGAGTAGACGGCAGGAAATAATCAAACTCAGGGGTGAAATCAACCAAGTGGAAACAAGAAAATCTATTCAAAGAATCAACCAATCAAGGAGCTGGTTCTTTGAGAAAATCAACAAGATAGATAAACCCTTAGCCAGACTCACTAGAGGGCACAGGGAAAGCATCCTAATTAACAAAATCAGAAATGAAAAAGGAGACATAACAACAGATCCTGAAGACATCCAAAACACCATCAGATCCTTCTACCAAAGGCTATACTCAACAAAACTGGAGAACCTGGATGAAATGGAGAAGTTCCTAGACAGATACCAGGTACCAAAGTTGAATCAAGATCAGGTTAATGATCTAAACAGCCCTATATCCCCCAAAGAAATAGAAGCAGTCATTAATAGTCTCCCAACTAAAAAAAGCCCAGGACCAGATGGGTTTAGTGCAGAGTTCTATCAGACCTTCAAAGAAGATCTAATCCCAGTTCTTCACAAACTATTCCACAAAATAGAAACAGAAGGTACTCTACCCAACTCATTCTATGAAGCCACAATTACTCTGATACCTAAACCACAAAAAGACCCAACAAAGATAGAAAACTTCAGACCAATATCCCTTATGAATATTGATGCAAAAATCCTCAATAAAGTTCTTGCTAACCGAATCCAAGAACACATCAAAACAATCATCCATCCTGACCAAGTAGGTTTCATCCCAGGGATGCAGGGATGGTTCAATATACGGAAATCCATCAACGTAATCCAGTATATAAACAAACTCAAAGACAAAAACCACATGGTCATCTCCTTAGATGCGGAAAAAGCATTTGACAAGATCCAACACCCATTCATGATAAAAGTCTTGGAAAGATCAGGAATTCAAGGCCCATACCTAAACATGATAAAAGCAATCTACAGCAAACCAGTAGCCAACATCAAAGTAAATGGTGAGAAGCTTGAAGCAATCCCTCTAAAATCAGGGACTAGACAAGGCTGTCCACTTTCTCCATACCTATTCAACATTGTACTTGAAGTCCTAGCCAGAGCAATTCGACAACAAAAGGAGATCAAAGGGATACAAATTGGAAAAGATGAAGTCAAAATATCACTCTTTGCAGATGATATGATAGTATATATAAGTGACCCTAAAAATTCCACCAGAGAACTCCTAAGCCTGATAAACAGCTTCGGTGAAGTAGCTGGATATAAAATTAACTCAAACAAATCAATGGCCTTTCTCTACACAAAGAATAAACAGGCTGAGAAAGAAATTAGGGAAACAACACCCTTCTCAATAGTCACAAATAATATAAAATATCTTGGCGTGACTCTAACTAAGGAAGTCAAAGATCTGTATAATAAAAACTTCAAGTCTCTGAAGAAAGAAATCCTAGAAGATCTCAGAAGATGGAAAGATCTCCCATGCTCATGGATTGGCAGGATCAACATTGTAAAAATGGCTATCTTGCCAAAAGCAATCTACAGATTCAATGCAATCCCCATCAAAATTCCAAATCAATTCTTCAATGAATTAGAAAGTGCAAATTGCAAATTCATCTGGAATAACAAAAAGCCTAGGATAGCAAAAACTCTTCTCAAGGATAAAAGAACCTCTGGTGGAATCACCATGCTGGACCTAAAGCTCTACTACAGAGCAATTGTGATAAAAACTGCATGGTACTGGTATAGTGACAGACAAATAGACCAATGGAATAGAATTGAAGACCCAGAAATGAACCCACACACCTATGGTCACTTGATCTTCGACAAGGGAGCTAAAAACATCCAGTGGAAGAAAGACAGCATTTTCAACAAATGGTGCTGGCACAACTGGTTGTTAACATGTAGAAGAATGCGAATCGATCCATTCGTATCTCCTTGTACTAAGGTCAAGTCTAAGTGGATCAAGGAACTTCACATAAAACCAGAGACACTGAAACTTATAGAGGAGAAAGTGGGGAAAAGCCTTGAAGATATGGGCACAGGGGAAAAATTCCTGAATAGAACAGTAATGGCTTGTGCTGTAAGATCGAGAATTGACAAGTGGGACCTCATGAAACTACAAAGCTTCTGCAAGGCTAAAGACACCATCAATAAGACAAAAAAACCACCAACAGATTGGGAAAGGATCTTCACCTATCCTAAATCAGATAAGGGACTAATATCCAATATATATAAAGAACTCAAGAAGGTGGACTCCAGAAAGTCAAATAACCCCATTAAAAAATGGGGCTCAGAACTGAACAAAGAATTCTCACCTGAGGAATACCGAATGGCAGAGAAGCACCTGAAAAAATGTTCAACATCCTTAATCATCAGGGAAATGCAAATCAAAACAACCCTGAGATTCCACCTCACACCAGTCAGAATGGCTAAGATCAAAAATTCAGGTGACAGCAGATGCTGGTGAGGATGTGGAGAAAGAGGAACGCTCCTCCATTGTTGGTGGGATTGCAAGCTTGTACAACCACTCTGGAAATCAGTCTGGCGGTTCCTCAGAAAATTGGACATAGTACTACCGGAGGATCCAGCAATACCTCTCCTGGGCATATATCCAGAAGATGTCCCAACCGGTAAAAAGGACACATGCTCCACTATGTTCATAGCAGCCCTATTTATAATAGCCAGAAGCTGGAAAGAACCCAGATGTCCCTCAACAGAGGAATGGATACAGAAATTATGGTACATTTACACAATGGAGTACTACTCAGCTATTAAAAAGAATGAATTTATGAAATTCCTAGCCAAATGGATGGACCTGGAGGGCATCATCTTGAGTGAAGTAACACAATCACAAAAGAACTCACACAATATGTATTCACTGATAAGTGGATATTAGCCCAAAACTTAGGATACCCAAGATATAAGATACAATTTGCTAAACGCATGAAACTCAAGAAGAATTAAGACCAAAGTGTGGACACTGTGCACCTTCTTAGAATTGGGAACAAAACACCCAGGGAAGGAGTTACAGAGACAAAGTTCGTAGCTGTGATGAAAGGATGGACCATTTAGAGACTGCTGTATCCAGGGATCCATCCCATAATCAGCTTCTAAACGCTGACACCATTGCATACACTAGCAAGATTTTGCTGAAAGGACCCAAATATAGCTGTCTCTTGTGAGACGATGCCGGGGCCTAGCAAACACAGGAGTGGAAGTTCACAGTCAGCTATTGGATGTATCACAGGGCTCCCAATGGAGAAGCTAGAGAAAGTAACCAAGGAGCTAAAGGGATCTGCAACCCTATTGTTGGAGTACTAACCAGAACCCCGGAGCTCTTGTCTCTAGCGGCATATGTATCGAAAGATGGCCTAGTCGGCCATCAATGGAAAGAGAGGCCCATTGGACTTGCAAACTTTATATGCCCCAATATAGGGGAATGCCAGGGCCAAAAGAATGAGAATGGGTGGGTAGGGAAGTGGGGGGCCCTATGGGGGACTTTGGGATAGCATTGGAAATGTAATTGAGGAAAATATGTAATGAAAATATTAAAAATTAAAAAAAAATAGGTATTCATAGGTATTAATTGATATCCAAACTTCGTAATATGATAGTAATGCTTCTAATATTGATTTTAACAGTGATAAATTGTTTTAAACATAGGTTTTGCTTTCCCAAAGTTGTAGGTATTATCCTAACCTTGCACAAAAACTTAAAATTTATGGTTAAAACTGCCATTGTTCCATTGACTGCAGCTTGCAGTTTGATTGCAAATTTAAGATTAATGCTCAGACTAAAAAGTATTTTACCTTTGAGTCAATACAGGGCTCTGGGCAGTCCCAGAGCGGCTTGTGGCCCTTTCTTTTGTTTTGCAAACAATGCCTAAAAAAGTTTTTCCCTGTGTTCAAGAAAATTTCTTTTTAACAGTGTTACAGATCTATTCAGATGTTTAAAATAATGCTTAAATTCAAAGATTTTTGCTTCTAGTAAACTGGTAATCACTAGAAAAATTTGCCTCTATGTATGGCTAATATAGCTTTACATTATGTAAGAAAAATGTTTATTGTTTCTGCTTCTTTACAAGAAGCCACAAGTTTTAATCTTTCAGTATATATTGTTTCCTAAGTGGAAAGTATTTTATTAACTAATGCTTCTCAAGGGAAGTTTACCTTAAATCCTTGCTTGTCATTTTTCCAGTTTAGACTAGCTTCTAGCCTTTTAACTTTATGGCAATAGTACATCAGAGACTGTATATTCAGACTTAGTAAAATTAGTCATTTAATAGAGTCATAATGATTTTTCACTCTTCTTCAGTGTGACCAGCCATTCTAACTCAATCTTAGACTGGTCTAATATTCAGTTCAATTATTAGAGATTCCTATATTCTAAATTACCTAGCAAAGTTAATTCAGAGCATTTCCCCCAAGGTCACCAAAGGCTCATCTTGCCTTCACCTTATTTGTCCTAAACTTTTTGCAAACTGACATTAAAGGTCAGTCTGCAGCGAAACGCCTCTGGCACCCAGTTACTTCTAATTCTTATGCATTGGTAAAATGGAAGGACACCCTGACTAATAAATAGAAGGGTCCAGATCCAGTTCTAATCTGGGGAAGAGGCTCGGTTTGTGTTTTTTCACAAAATGAAGATAAAGCACGGTGGCTACCAGAGAGATTAATTCGTCAGGTAAACACAGATTCTGTCTCTTCTGGTATCATTCTAAAGACTAAAATTCCTCTTGTGCTTAGATTTCAGCTGGGAGTGGAAGCTCTCAAAAAAAAAAAAAAAACTGTTTTCCTCTGAGCCAATTCCCCTACAAGAGGCCGGATTAACTTTAGCTTTACAATTTGCATCTAAATAAAGTACCTTGACTTCTCCAAACAAAAAATTTACATTGCTACACTCTCATTGTTTAGAATTCTTCCTTTTCTCAAGCAGGTCAATCTACATTCTCCGGTTCTCCACCCCTAAGAGCAAACAGGTGGTACTGCTAATCTCCCTTCCAAGGACATCCCAGCATGTGGCTTTTCAGTCTAAGATAAGATTTAGATTTACCAGGAGAGCTAGGGAAGTAGAAATTTCATATATATTTACAGAGATTAGTTCTTATTTTGATAGAGATGGGCTTAGTCCCTTAGCTGGCCTCTGGCTTTTCACCCTTGCTGTTACTGCAAGGTGTCCTTAGTTCCTCAGGCTATTGAGAATAACAGAGATGAAGAAAAAAGACTTTCAGCTCCTATTTTAACCAAAATTAATGGTGTTAATATTGACATAATTCTTGTCTAGGCCTTGCTAAATCTGAGGTTGACAAGTCTCATATAGAGACCGCGCATAAACTCAAAACTGCGCTACTGATTCATAATCACATAAATACAGTATGGGTACCGCTTGGCGCAGGAGATTACTGCGGAAGAAAGGTCCAGCTTGACCGTTTCTGAGTTCCCTGTGCGACACACCTAATTTAAAAGAGGTTGGTATCTGACTCCAGCTAAAAACCAAAAATACTTAAGGCTCTGCCTCCCCTCCCCAAAAGATACCAAGAGCCACAGATGTGAGTTGTTATAATGCTCACGGGAAGAATCAGGTCAATGTCCACCCAAGTCAAGGTTAAAGGCCCACTCATCTATGGATAAAAAGAATCATTTAATCACCTCTGTTAAGCATTGCCTATTTAACCTTAATTAATAGGGGGGAGAGAGGTTGGAGACCTTGCTGTCATAAGGGCAGGCCCTTCACTGCCTCCCACCCAAAAAAAAAAAAAAAAAGCCAACTGGCCTTGTACTAAAGAGCTGGTCTTACCCCCTTCTCACTGTTTCCCCTGCCTGTCACCCAAAATTGCGGAGGATTATCAGCTCAGTGTTATTCTAAATTTGTTTAGTTAAACTCAGCCAGGGTTCCAACGCCCTACTTAAAATGCAAACAGGTAGCTACCTATTCAGTACTAATTAGCATTATAAAGTCAGAGCCTACAGCCCAGCGCTGCTATTCTGTCAGTGCTTTTAAGACAGTCTTAGCCAGATACAGTTTACCATTAAAAAAGTTAGGGAATCCCACGGAAACAGGTTTTTTCTTTAGCCCTAAGAACTCAGGCAGAACTATTAAACATAGATAATTTTTCTGCCTCAGGCCACCCCCTTTTTTTATTTTTGTTTTGTTAACTAATGGGAGGAAATGTGGCCTCCCTTCCCCCAGCCTGGAACTTGCTTGCTCAAGGGTGGAGCTACGTGCTCATTCGTCCTGCCACGCCCACTGCTGGAACCTGCCTTTGCTGCCTGGAGGCACACACGTGTTCGTCCTGCTACTGGACCCTGAGTTACTTGGCGGGATATTGGGTTCCCTCCCCCTTCCTTTATAACTGAGTGTCTGGAAATAGTAAAATTGAGCTTTGATCAGGATTTGTCTTAGCTCCATTCTTTCTTCCGCCCCGTCTAGATTCCTCTCTTTTCAGCGAACTGCCATTCTCAGTTAAACTGTTCGTGTTGTAGACTGCGGGCAGGCCGCAACATTCCATGACAAAAACAAATTTACACAATATCTCTCCTCAAATATATCCCTTCAAAGGACAATAAATGGAAAACTCCAACACAAGAAGGGAAACTAAACCCTAGAAAAAGCAAGAAAATAATCTTCTTTTAACAAACCAAAAAGAAAATAACCACAAAAACCATAATTCCACCTCTAACAACAAAAAATAAGAGGAAGCAACAATCTTTTTTTCTTAATATCTCTTAATATCAACGGACTCAATTCACCAATAAAAAGACATAGACTGACAGGCTGGCTATGTAAACAGGACCCAACATTTTGCTGCTTACAGAAAACCTACCTCAGTGACAGAAACAGACACTACCTCAGAGTAAAAGGCTGGAAAACAATTCTCCAAGGAAACAGCTGGAGTAGCCATTCTAATATTGAATAAAATAGACTTCCAACCCAAAGTTGTCAAAAAAAGTTAAGGAAGAAAACTTCATACTCATCAAAGGAAAAATCAACCAAGATGAACTCTCAATTCTGAACATCTATGCTTCTAATGCAAGGGCACCCACATTCATAAAAGAAACTTTACTAAAGCTCAAAGCACACATTGCACCACACACAGTAATAGTGGGAAACTTCAACACCCTACTCTCAGCAATAGACAGATCATGGAAATAGAAACTAAACAAAGACACTGTGGAACTAACATAAGTTATGAAACAAAAGGATTTAACAGATATCTATAGAACATTTTATCTTAAAACAAAAGAATATACTTTTTTCTCAGCACCTAATGGTACCTTCTCCAAAATTGACCATATAATCAGTCGCAAAACAGGCCTCACCAGATACAAAAATATTGAAATTATCCCATGCATCCTATCAGATCACCACGGAGTAAGGCTGATCTTCAATAACAACATAAATGATAGAAAGCCCGCATACACGTAGAAGCTGAACAACACTCTACTCAATGATAACTTGGTCAAAGAAGAAATAAAGAAAGAAACTAAAGACTTTTTAGAGTTTAATGAAAATGAAGTCACAGCATACTCAAAATTATGGGACACAATGAAAACATTCCTGAGAGGAAAACTCATAGCTCTGAGTGCCTCCAAAAGGAGAATGGAGAGAGCTTACATTAGCAGCTTGACAGCATACCTGAAAGTACTAGAACAAAAAAAAGCAAATGCACCCAAGAGGAGTAGATGGCAGGAAATAATCAAACTCAGGGCTGAAATCAACCATGTGGAAACAAAAAGAACTATCCAAAGAATCAACCAAACCACGAGCTGGTTCTTTGAGAAAATTAACAAAATATATAAACCCTTAGCCAGACTAACTAGAGGACACAGAGACAGGATCCTGTATTTCTTTAAGTGAGTTATTAATGCCCTTCTTAAAATCCTCTACCAGCATCATGAGATATGATTTTAAATCTGAATCTTGCTTTTCGGGTGTGCTGGGGTATCCAGGACTTGCTGTGGTGGGAGTACTGGGTTCTGATGATGCCGAGTGGTCTTGGTTTCTGTTAGTAAGATTTTTTAAAAATTTTTAATATTTTTTTATTATGTATTTTCCTCAATTACATTTCCAATGCTATCCCAAAAGTCCCCCATACCCTCCCCCCCACTTCCCTACCCACCCATTCCCAGTTTTTTTGGCCCTGGCGTTCCCCTGTACTGGGGCATATAAAGTTTGTGTGTCCAATGGGCCTCTCTTTCCAGTGATGACTGACTAGGCCATCTTTTGATACATATGCAGCTAGAGTCAAAAGCTCCGGGGTACTGGTTAGTTCATAATGTTATTCCACCTATAGGTCTGCAGATCCCTTTAGCTCCTTGGGTACTTTCCCTAGCTCCTCCATTGGGAGCCCTGTGATCCATCCAATAGCTGACTGTGAGCATCCACTCCTGTGTTTGCTAGGCCCCGGCATAGTCTCACAAGAGACAGCTATATCTGGTTCCTTTCAGGAAAATCTTGCTAGTGTATGCAATGGTGTCAGTGTTTGGAAGCTGATTATGGGGTGGATCCCTGGATATGGCAGTCTCTAGATGGTCCATCCTTTCATCACAGCTCTAAACTTTGTTTCTGTAACTCCTTCCATGGGTCTTTTGTTCCCAATTCTAAGAAGGGGCACAGTATCCACACTTTGGTCTTCGTTCTTCTTGAGTTTCATGCGTTTAGCAAATTGTATCTTATATATTGGGTATCCTAAGTTTTGGGCTAATATCCACTTATCAGTGAGTACATATTGTGTGAGTTCCTTTGTGATTGTGTTACCTCATTCAGGATGATGCCCTCCAGGTCCATCCATTTGGCTAGGAATTTCATAAATTCATTCTTTTTAATAGCTGAGTAGTACTGCATTGTGTAAATGTACCACATTTTCTGTATCCATTCCTCTGTTGAGGGGCATCTGGGTTCTTTCCAGCTTCTGGCTATTATAAATAAGGCTGCTATGAACATGGTGGAGCATGTGTCCTTCTTACCGGTTGGGACATCTTCTGGATATATGCCCAGGAGAGGTATTGCAGGATCCTCCGGTAGTACTATGTCCAATTTTCTGAGGAACCACCAGACTGATTTCCAGAGTGGTTGTACAAGTTTGCAATCCCACCAATACTGGAGGAGTATCCTCCACATCCTCGCCAGCATGTGCTGTCACCTGAATTTTTTATCTTGGCCATCAACGTAATCCACTATATAAACAAACTCAAAGACAAAAACCACATGATCATCTCGTTAGATACTGAGAAAGCATTTGACAAAATCCAACACCCATTCATGATAAAAGTCTTGGAAAGATCGGGAATTTAAGGCCCGTACCTAAACATGATAAAAGCAAACCAGTAGCCAACATCAAAGTAAATGGTGAGAAGCTGGAAGCAATCCCACTAAAATCATAGACTAGACAAGGCTGTCCACTCTCTCCCTACCTATTCAACATTGTACTTGAAGTCCTAGCCAGAGCAATTCGACAACAAAAGGAGATCAAGAGGATGCAAATTGGAAAGGAAGAAGTCAAAATATCACTTTTTGCAGATGATATGATAGTATATATAAGTGACCCTAAAAATTCCACCAGAGAACTCTTAAACGTGATAAACAGCTTCAGTGAAGTATCTGGATATAAAATTAACTCAAAGAAGTAATGGCCTTTCTTTACACAAAGAATAAACAGACTGAGAGAGAAATTACGGAAACAACACCCTTCTCAATAGTCACAAATAATATAAAATACCTTGGTGTGACTCTAACTAAGGAAGTGAAAGATCTATATGATAAGAACTTCAAATCTCTGAAGTAAGAAATTGAAGATCTCAGAAGATAGAAACATCTCCCATGCTCATGGATTGGCAGGATCAATATAGTCAAAATAGCTATTTTGCTGAAAACAATCTACAGATTCAATGCAATCTCCATCAAAATTCCAACTCAATTCTTCACAGAGTTATAAAGGGCAATTTGCAAATTCATCTGGAATAACAAAAAATCTAGGATAGCAAAAACTATTGTCAACAATGAATGAAACTCTGAGGAAATCACCATGCCTGAACTCAAGCTGTACTACAGAGCAATTGTGGTAAAAAACAAACAAACAAACAAAAACCCAGAAAAAACAGAAAAAAAACCCAACCAACCAAACAACAACAACAACAACAACAACAAAACAAAACAACCTGCATGGTACAGGTACAGTGACAGACAGGTAGATCAATGACATAGAATTGAAGACTCAGAAATGAACCTAAACACCTATGGTCACTTGATCTTTGACAAGGGAGCTAAAACCATCCAGTGGAAAAATGACAGCATTTTCAACAAATGGTGCTGGCACAACTGGTGGTTATCATGTAAAAGAATGCAAATTGATCCATTCTTATCTCCTTTTACAAAGCTCAAGTCTAAGTGGATCAAGGAACTCCACATAAAATCAGAGACACTGAAACTTATAGAGGAGAAAGTGGGGAAAAGCCTCGAAGATATGGGCACAGGGGAAAAACTCCTGAACAGAACAGCAATGGCTTGTGCTGTAAGATCGAGAATTGACAAATGGGACCTCATAAAATTGCAAAGCATCTGTAAGGCAAAGGACACTTTTGATAAGACAAAAAGGCCACCAACAGATTGGGAAAGTATCTTTACCAATCCTAAATATGATAGGGGACTAATATACAATATATACAAAGAACTCAAGAAGATGGACTCCAGAAAATCACATAACCCCGTTAATAATGGGTTACAGAGCTAAACAAAGAATTCTCAACTGAGGAATATCAAATGGCTGTGAAGCACCTGAGAAAAATGTTCAATATCCTTAATCATCAGGGAAATACAAATCAGAACAACCCTGAGATTCTACCTCATATCAGTCAGAATGGCTAAGATAAAAAATTCAGGTGACAGCAGATGCTGCCAAGGATGTGGAGAAAGAGGAACGCTCCTCCATTTTTGGTTTGATTGCAAGCTTGTACAACCACTCTGGAAATCAATGTGGTGGTTCCTCAGAAAATTGGATCTAGTACTACCAGAAAATCCAGCAATTCCTCTCCTGGGCCTATACCTACAAGATGTTCCAACTTGTAATAAGGACAAATGCTCCACTATGTTCATAGCAGCCTTATTTATAATATCCAGAAGCTGGAAAGAACCCAGATGTTCTCAACAGAAGAATGGATACTGAAAATGTGGTACATTTACCCAATGGAGTACTACTCAGCTATTAAAAACAATGAATTTATGAAATTCTTAGGCAAATGGATGCATCTGAAGGATATCATCTTGAGTTAGGTAACCCATTCACAAAAGAACACACATGATATGCACTCACTGATAAGTGGATATTAGCCCAGAAACTTTGAATATCCAAGATACAATTTGCAAAACACATGAATCTCAAGAAGAAGGAAGACCAAAGTATGGATACTTAGTTCCTTCTTAGAATGGGGAACAAAATACCCAAGGAAATTCGAGTTACAGAGACAAAGTTTAGAGCAGAGTCTGAAGGAACGACCACCAAGAGACTGCCCCACTTGGGGATCTACCACACAAACAACTACCAAACCCAGACACTAGGCAGTTGCCAACAAGAGACTGCTGACAGGAGCCTGATATAGATGTTTCCTGTGAGACTCTGCCAGTGCCTAGCAAATACAGAAGTGGATGCTCACAATCATCCATTTGACAGAGCACAAGGTCCCCCAAAAAGGAGCCAGAGAGCCAGGGAGCTGAAGAGGACTGAAGTCCCATAGGAGGAACATCAATATGAACTAACCAGTACCCCCAGAGCTCCTTGGTACTATACCACCAATCAAAGAAAACACATGGTGGAACTTGTGGCTCTAGCTATATATGTAGCACAGGATAGCCTAGTCAGTCATCAATAGGAGCAGGGGCCCTTGGTCCTGTGAAGGTTCTATGCCCCAGTATAGGGGAATGCCAGGGCCAGGAATGGGAGTGAGTGGGTTGGGGAGCAGGGGGGAGGGAGAGGGAATTTTTGGAGGGAAAACTAGGAAAGAGGATAACATTTGAAATGTAAATAAAGAAAATATGTAATAAAATTTTTTTTAAAAAATGGGTCACGGAGCTAAAAAAGGAATTCTCAACTGAGGAATATAGAATGACTGAGAAGCACCTAAAGAAATTTTCAACATTCTTAGTCATTAGTAAAATGCAAATCAAAATGACCTTAAGATTCTACCTTACACCAATCAGAATGGCTAAGATCAAAAACTCAGGTGACAGAGGGTCTGGCAAGGATATGAAGAAACAGGAACACTCCTTCATTGTTGGTGGATTGCACGCTGGTGCAACTACTTTTGAAATATGTCTGGCAGTTCATCAGAAAATTGGACATAGTTCTACCTGAAGATCTAGCTATACCACTACTGGGCATATACCCAGAAGATGTTCCAACATATAACAAGTACACATGCTCCACTATGTTCATAGCTGCCTTATTTATAATATTCAGAAGCTGGAAACAACCCAGTTTTGTCCCTGTGTTTCCTTTAGACAGGAACAATTCTGGGTTAAAAAATTTGAGGTGGGTGAGTGGCCCATCCCTTAACTGGGAGCTGTGCCTATCTACTGGAGGTCGGCTCTTCAGGTTCTATCTCCCCTCTGTTGGGTATTTTGGCTGATGTCGTCATCCCTTTTGGGTCTTGGGAACTTCTAACTTTAATTAGAATGGAAGAATGGATACAGAAAATGTGGTATGTGTACACAATGGAGTACTATCCAGCTATTAAAAATTACGAATTCTTGAAATTCTTCGGCAAATGGATGAAACTAGAAAATATCATCCTGAGTGAGGTAACCCAGACCAAAAAGTGCACACATGGTATGTACTTGCTGATAAGCATATATTTTCGAAAAAGCTCAGAATACCCAACACACAACTCATAGACCATATGAAGCTACACAGGAAGGAAGGCCAAAGTGTGGAGGCTTCGGTTCTACTTAGAAGGAGGAACAAAATAATCATGGGAGGGAGAGGAAGGAAGGGAGCTGGGAGGGAGAGATGTGGGTGAGGGAAAAGGGATTGGGGTCAGGATAAGTTATGGGAAGGGACAGGACAGATGTACAGAGGGTCAGGAGAATGAATAGAAATGTGTAGCGGAGGGAGGTGGGGGGCTGGGAATAGTCATTAGAAAGTTCCAGGTGCCAGGTAAGTTAGAAGTTCCCAAGACCCAAAAGGGATGACGACATCAGCCAAAATACCCAACAGAGGGGAGAGAGAACCTGAAGAGCCGACCTCCAGTAGATAGGCACAGCTCCCAGTTAAGGGATGGGCCACTCACCCACCTCAAATTTTTTAACCCAGAATTGTTCCCGTCTAAAGGAAACACAGGGACAAAAAATTGAGCAGAAACTGAAGGAAAGGCCATCCAGAGAGTACTGCACTTTGGGATCTATCCCATCTGCACAGACTAACTCCCAGCACTATTGCTGATGCCAAATGCTTGCTGACAATATGGGCTGTCCCCTGAGAGGTTTCACCAACATCTGACTAAAACAGATGCTGATACTCACAGCCAAACATCAGACTGAGCCCAGAGACCCCAATGGAAGAATTAGGGGAAAGACTGAAAGAGAGGAAGAGGATTGCAACCCCTCAGGAAGAACAATATCAACTAACTCGACCCCTCTCCTGAGCTCTCAGAGAGTAAACCGCCAATCAAAGAGTGTACATGAATGGGTCCTTGACTCCAGCTACATATGTTGAAGAGGATTGCCTTATCTGGCATCAATATGAGGGGAGGCCCTTGGTCCTGTGGAGGCTTATTGCCCTAGCTTAGGGGGATGCTAGAGAGGTGTGGCTGGAGTGGGTGCGTGAACACCTCTTAGAGGCAAAGGGGAGGTGGGATGGGGTTGGGAGTTTGCAGATGGAAGACCAGGAAGTGGGACATTTGAAATAAAATACATAAAACAACCAATTAATAAAACATTAAAAATAAAGTCACCTCTGGGGTTACTGACAAGGATGGTCACAAAACTTTCTAGCACCTTCGTTTGAATTTAATTTGTGCTGTCATTCTCTTGAATATTAATTTAGTTTATAAATTTTAGCTATCAGTGGGTTTGGCAGCAATACAGTATGCCAGACCAGAATGAGAATGGAAACATTTTTCTATCACTTTTCAGGAAACAAAGCATGCTGTTTTTTTTTTAAACTACTGTACATTTCTTTGTAGATTAATAGAATTATAGGTGGGAATTGAACTTGGTTCCTAGGGGAGAGGAACACTTAGCTACCTCTATGGAGTTTTCTTTAATTTTTAAATTTTATTTTCTTGTATTTGAATGTTTTGTCTGAATGTATGTATGTATGTATGTATGTATGTATGTATGTATGTATGTATGTTCACCACATATGTGCTGTGCCCAGTGAGGTCTGAAGAGGGCATCAGATTCTCTGGGACTGGAATTGGTTGTGAGTCTCTGTCAGTGCTGGGAATTGAATCCTGAAACTCTGTAAGAGAATCAAGTGCTCATAGCCTGACTGTACTTATCTCTTTGCAACTCAAATTGTCACTTTCTCTGGAGTCTTCAAATAACAACAATGATTATTTTAGTATATGGTCTTGAATAGCCAGTTAGGAGATATAGGAAAGAAAATCACAGTGACACTGGTGTTCAGCCTCTTCACCCAGGACTAAACATAAGACTATTGTGACTCAACCACAGGGAAGAGGGAGTGTCAAACTAAAGGCATTGTGAGGAACCATGGTGAAACAGCAGGTCAGGTACATGTTAGATATAGGACATACCTGCTTTTGCTAGTTGAGAAGGGAAATGTGATAAAGTGGAAACTCAATTTCTGAGCTGCCCAGGTCACTTGAAAAGGTAAGAATGAAAGGATTGTATTCTGACCCAAGTGCCGCATCACCCTGGTTTCTAAGTTTTTAGTCTCTGTTCATAACTCTTCGGATCCTCCTGTTTGTAAAATATTATTTCTTTTACTTTTGAGATTACAGTATATTCTACTCCTCCTCCTTTACCCCCTCTAAGCTCTCTTTTCTGTTTTTTACATAATAGCATGAACTTGAGTTCCTTTTATCATTGTTTTTGTCATTAAAACTCTCAAGTCTATACTCCATAAGTACCCAACACTCATTATCCTCCTGACCTCTTGAGATTTCCAATTTTAGAATATCCAATACATATATAAACTCATTTAAAGAATATGTCTGGAGACACTTACCTGTGACTATCATGTCCAGGGGGACACTTGACTCTGACCACACATGGGCATCCCCACTGGGAGAACTGTAACATCTGTAGGTCCCAGCATGTGCAGCAGTCATGGGAGCTATGGAGATGTTGGCCTTGGAGTCACCAGCATAAGGCTTCCCAACAAGATACATAAAGATTTCTTCTACCCCTTCTCTCTACACAACCAGAATGAAGGTTTCAAACATAGTTTTTGAACAGCATTACCACATCACTTCTCTCCTGATTTTATGGGAAGAGGTGGTAGGGCCAATAGAGAGGGCAGTTTGGGAGTCACCCTTCGTCATGCCACCTCAGGGAAACTGGAATAACAGAGGCTCTACCACATCATGATTTTCCTCCCACTCATATCTCCATGTTCTCTCCTGTAGCTATGTCTCCCTATCCACACACCTGTCCACTCCTTTCTGGTTTTTACTCAATTCTCTAATACTTTCAGGTTCCACTCTACTAGAGTTATCCCACACAAGTAACTGTGTTGTTCATTTACCACAGATTTCCATTTTCTATGATGGATGAGGGTAGAAAATATGAAATGCTGGGCTTCTGTCTGTCCTTTAGTCATGCCCTGTCATGTTCTTTTGGAAAAAAAAAAGTAGAATCCCTATCAGGCTATGTCTTAGAAGTAAGGCAGCTGACAGGAGCTTTTCTGTCTCCTTCCTGATCCTGGACTGTTTCTCCTGGTCTGTCTGGAGCTTGTCTGTGATCCCAGCTCAAACAGGGCAGCCATGATTCTAGATCAGTGAACCATCACCTCCTCTCAACATAATGACAGCATCAGTACCCTGGCCATACTGGTCTTTTAGCATCAATTCTCTTCCTGTTTGACTTTGAGTCAGGTATATTTCTAGATGTTAATTGCTGATGCTAGAAATGACGACAAATAAGGCACAGGAAAAGAATATATGTGTAATATCTTACAGTTCTGGAGGTAAGAAGTCTGAAATAAGCCCACTGGTATGAGTCTCATGGTTTAAGGTCTGCATTTCATTCAAAGGGCCAGGAAGAGAATATATTTCTTTTTCTTTTCCAGATTGTAGAAACCCCCAGCACTCTGTGGCTTGTGGACACTTTATTTTCAGGACTAGAAAAATGGAGTATGTCTCATGCTGCCTTGCTCTGACCTTCAGCATCCTCCTACTTTTCCTTTATGAGATATTGTAACTACTCTGGCTGTGTGGACCATCCTGGACATTCCCTTCATCTTAATGTCAACTGATTAAAACATGAATTGCATCTTCAACCTCTTTCCCCCTTCCATACAGGAGTTGTAAGACTCTAGTAAAACTCTAGTAAAACTCGCCAGAATCTCAGGAGAACATTAGTATCTTCTGAGTGCAGTATCCCTCATATCCTAACCATCTCATTTTAAGCCCCATCTCTTACAGATTTCTCCATCACAAACATATCCATACGTGGAATCAAGATTTTTGCACATGAACTTTAGGTAGAGGTTAAACAAGAAAAGCATCAAAGCACATGGAAAATATTCATAGGATCTAAGGAAGAGAATATGAATTTCATTAGGGGAACACTGTCCTGACTGTATCAGCATCCACTCCCCTGTTCTGGTTTCTCTGAAGCCTGAGACACTTTAAATCATTCCTCCTATTCTTGGAGACTCCTATCTAATAATCAAACTCAAAATCTTAATAGAAATGCGGGGGTACTGAAGAACACATCTGATTGGAAAACTTTCTCACCTGTAACTATGATCAACCGGGGGTCACTGACTTCTGACAATATGTTTGGGAGGTTAGGATCCAAGCCCTGACATCTATAAGTCCCCACAAGTGCCATGGTCTCAGGGTACATATCAAAGCTGTGTTGAAATATGATTTCTTGGAACTCCAGGATGTGGACTGCAACTTCCTTGACCAAACGGAACATTTCAAACTCAAGCTGAGATTCACACTGCAGAGTCACATTCTCTCCAATGGAACCAGGGGACTTGGCCAGGCAGACAAGATGGTCTTGTTAGAAACCTCTGTGAAGATGGGGTGGCCTGGTCTTAGAAATAAGGAGGCAGCAGCACCTCCTTCTCTTTGTGCTTGGTATCTCTCCTTGTATATATTTCCTTTTTTTTTTTTTTGTTGAAGCTTTTTAGTTTATTTGTCCTCTCAGAAATCTGCACATCACAGCAAAACATCAAGTCACCGCAGATCTACTCCTTTGGCTTTTTGCCAGCACCAACATTGGCCTTCACAGTGCCCCTGACCTTCTTCATTCTGTTCTTGCATTCCTTTTACTGTTTTCAGGAGGTCTTTTTCTTCTCATAAAGGCCATGTCTTGCAAGTCTGTGTTTAGGCTCATTCTTCTTTGCATAATCTAAGGAATCATAGATCATGCCAAAGCCAGTTGTCTTGCCACCACCGAAGTGGGTTCTGAATCCAAATACAAAAATGACATCTGGTGTGGTTTTATACATGTTGGCCAGCTTTTCCTGAAATCTGTCTTTGGTGCTGTTGCCTTCCCAGGATGAAGGACATCAATGACCATCTGTTTCCTCTGAAGCAGATGGTTGGTCATGAACTTCCTGGTCCGGATGGTTACTGTGTCATTCATGATGGCTATGGTGCCAGAGCTGTAGAGGAGGACCTTGTATATATTTCTAAAGTTCCTTCCAAGCCAATTACCCAGAACCACCTGATGACACCTTACCTACTGAAACTTTTGAGCAAATACTGAATAAGGGATCCAATGCATTATGAAAATAAGTTACATTTAGAAATGTAACCATTAACAAAGAATGAGATGGCATCAGATTGCCTCAAAATGTGGCGCACGCCTTTAATCCCAGCACTCAGGAGGCAGAGGCAGGCGGATTTCTGAGTTCGAGGTCAGCCTGGTCTACAGAGTGAGTTCCAGGACAGCCAAGGCTACACAGAGAAACCCTGTCTCAAAAAACCAAAAAAAAAAAAAAAAGTATTAAGCTGCTGAATCTACATTTAGAGTAATCTGGAAGCCCCAGGACATAGCACAAAGTTCCTCCACATCTTCTGATACAAAAATAGCTGAGTTTCATATGCTTCATCATCATGGATGTTTTCAGGACCTTGCATTTACATCCGGTCTTGAAAGAGACTACTGTTTCAAGGAAAGTGTCCTTCACCCATTATATAGATGGCATCACTTTTCTTAAATACTCAGGACTATTACAGTCTCTGACAGTCCCCAGTATTGATTGAGTCAACCAAGAAAAGAGGTTCTCTGGGATAGTACCAGAGAGCATATTTCCAGGCCTTCCACTTTCCTGTTTATAAGAAATGTCACCCATAGGACTTCCTATTAGTCTATACAGCAGCTCAATCACTCTGCAGTTTTCCTTCCTGTAAGAGAAATAATCTTTCTATGTAACATTAGAAGCACTGCATGATTTGGTGTCAGACTTACCCACTTGTGCCCATGTCCTCTGGAACAAGGAGAATCCTGGAAAGAAAGACCCAGGATAGATGATATATCTCCTTCCTATAACCTGGCTGTCTGTCCCCCTGACTCTACTGGGCTCTGTAAATGAGATGTCAGAGCTCACTCAGTAAGGATGAACTCATGTGCCAATATCCACCATTGTATGGAAGTCACACTCACTGCTGTGGAAGGATACAGCCACCCAGGCTGATATTTTCACCATGGTATTCTATACCCTTCATTCCCAGCAGAGTTCACCAGGACACACCAGGCTAAGGAGCATGGACAACATTGTTCTGCTTCTGTTGACAGGAAGCAGCACTGCAACAATCCAGGATTTCCTGAGGAGCTCAACTTACCTGTTCTACCAGTTGACCACAGCTAGTGACAAAGCAGATGTTTGTGCCCTTCTTACTTGTTGTATGTGGCTCACAAATTATGATGGCTTTCAGAATATTCTCAAGACAACAAGTCATGCTTTGCATATTCCTACAATTGCTGTACTGAAATATGTATTAACCCCAATTATTCTTATCCAGAACAATCAAATGTAGTTATATCAAAACAGTATCTATAGGTGTTTTATCGAAGATTCAAATCTTCTTCCTATGTAGTATGTGTACATGAAATGAGTACATGAAATGAGTAATAATCATAACATGTACATCAACATAAGACTTATGCTGATATTTCTAGAGTGGTTAATGTTATGATAATTTCATTTCCAACTAAACTGATTCTGTAGTTACTTTCAGTGATTAAAATGGGTACACTTCTGATGTTCAAAGCATGTATGCTTGCATTACAGCAGCATCTGAAATTTGTTTTATGACCCACGGATCTACTCCTTATCCTTTTTCTTCCTCTCCTCTTTCTGTCTCTACCTTCTCTTTTCTCTATTTATATCACTTTTTGTTACATACTTTCTGTGATGGTTTGTATATTCTTGGACCAGGGAGTGGCACCATCTGGAGGTGTGGCCTGGTTGGAATAGTTGTGTCACTGTGGGTGTGGGCTTAAGACTCTCACCCTAGTTGCCTGGAAGTCAGCCTTCCACTAGCAGCCTTTGGATGAAGACGTAGAATTCTCAGCTCTGCCTGCACCATGCCTGCCTGGACACTGCCATGCTCCTACCTTGATGATAATGGACTGAACCTCTGAACCTGTAAGCCAGCCCCAATTAAATGTTGTTTTTATAAGACTTGCCTTGGTCATGGTATCTATTCACAGCAGTAAAACCCTGACTAAGACACTTTCCCATTACCCACTAGAACAATTCTGCCACATCAAATTGCAAGTAGTCAATTTTTAATAGCACAGGGGAAAAATGCCAGAATATTCAAAGAAACCCCCCCACACACACACACACAAAGGTCATGTCAATATCCAAGAATTCAGATCAACAATGTTTTATCATCAGTTTTTCCTTTTTCCTTTTAAATTTTTATTTTGGGGGAGTTCTGGGAGGCTAAGGAGATGCCACAGTGATTAAAAGCACTTTTTTTTCCCTAGATAATTCTTTTTTTTTTTTTTTACTTTTTTTTTTAAATTAGGTAATTTCCTCAATTACATTTCCAATGCTATCCCAAAATTCCCCCATGCCCCCCCCCACTTCCCTACCCACCCACTCCCACTTTTTGGCCCTGGTGTACCCCTGTACTGAGGCATATAAAGTTTGCATGACCATTGGGCCTCTCTTTACTGATGGCTGACTAGGCCATCTTTTGATACAAATGCAGCTAGAGACAAGAGCTCTGGGTTACTGGTTAGTTCATAATAATGATCCACCTATGGGGTTGCAGTTCCCTTTAGCTCCTTGGGTACTTTCTCTAGCTCCTCCACTGGGGGCCCTGTGATCCATCCACTAGCTGACTGTGAGTATCCACTTCTGTGTTTGCTAGGCCCCGGCATAGTCTCACAAGAGACAGCTATATCTGGGTCCTTTCAGCAAAATCTTGCTAGTGTATGCAATGGTGTCAGCGTTTGGAAGCTGATTATGGGATGGATCCCTGGATATGGCAGTCTTTAGATGGTCCATCCTTTCTTCACAGCTCCAAACTTTATCTCTGTAACTCTTTCCATGGGTGTTTTGTTCCCAATTCCAAGAAGGGGCACAGTGTCCACACTTTGGTCTTCATTCTTCTTGAGTTTCATGCGTTTAACAAATTGTATCTTATATCTTGGGTATCCTAAGTTTTTGGGCTAATATCCACTTATCAGTGAGTACATATTGTGTGAGTTCCTTTGTGAATATGTTACCTCACTCAGGATGATGCCCTCCAGATCCATCCATTTGCCTAGGAATTTCATAAATTCATTCCTTTTAATAGCTGAGTAGTACTCCATTGTGTAAATGTACCACATTTTCTGTATCCATTCCTCTGTTGAGGGGCATCTGGGTTCTTTCCAGCTTCTGGCTATTATAAATAAGGCTGCTATGAACATAGTGGAGCATGTGTCCTTTTTACCGGTTGGGACATCTTCTGGATATATGCCCAGGAGAGGTATTGCTGGATCCTCTGGTAGTATTATGTCCAATTTTCTGAGGAACCGCCAAACTGATTTCCAGAGTGGTTGTACCAGCTTGCAATCCCACCAACAATGAAGGAGTGTTCCTCTTTCTCCACATCCTCGCCAGCATCTGCTGTCACCTGAATTTTTGATCTTAGCCATTCTGACTGGTGTGAGGTGGAATCTCAGGGTTGTTTTGATTTGCATTTCCCTGATGATTAAGGATGTTGAACATTTTTTCAGGTGCTTCTCTGCCATTCGGTATTCCTCAGGTGAGAATTCTTTGTTCAGTTCTGAGCCCCATTTTTTAACGGGGTTATTTGATTTTCTGGAGTCTACCTTCTTTAGTTCCTTATATATATTGGATATTAGTCCCCTATCTGATTTAGGATAGGTAAAGATCCTTTCCCAATCTGTTGGTGGTCTTTTTGTCTTATTGACGGTGTCTTTTGCCTTGCAGAAGCTTTGCAACTTTATGAGGTCCCATTTATCGATTCTCGATCTTACAGCATATGCCTTTGCTGTTCTATTCAGGAATTTTCCCCCTGTACCCATATCTTCGAGGCTTTTCCCTACTTTCTCCTCTATAAGTTTCAGTGTCTCTGGTTTTATGTGGAGTTCCTTAATCCACTTAGATTTGACCTTGGTACAAGGAGATAGGAATGGATCAATTCACATTCTTCTACGTGATAACTGCCAGTTGTGCCAGCACCATTTGTTGAAAATGCTGTCTTTTTTCCACTGGATGGTTTTTGCTCCCTTGTCAAAGATCAAGTGACCATAGGTATGTGGGTTGATCTCAGGGTCTTCAATTCTGTTCCATTGGTCTACTTGTCTGTCGTTATACCAGTACCATGCAGTTTTTATCACAATTGCTCTGTAGTACAGCTTTAGGTCAGGCATGGTGATTCCTCCAGAGGTTCTTTTATCCTTGAGAAGAGTTTTTGCTATCCTAGGTTTTTTGTTGTTCCAGATTAATTTGCAGATTGCCCTTTCCAATTCGTTGAAGAATTGAGTTGGAATTTTGATGGGGATTGCATTGAATCTGTAGATTGCTTTTGGCAAGATAGCCATTTTTACAGTTGATCCTGCCAATCCATGAGCATGGGAGGTTTTTCCATCTTCTGAGATCTTCTTTAATTTCTTTCTTCAGGGACTTGAAGTTCTTGTCATACAGATCTTTCACTTCCTTAGTTAGAGTCACGCCAAGGTATTTTATATTGTTTGTGACTATTGAGAAGGGTGTTGTTTCCCTAATTTCCTTCTCTGCTTGTTTATCCTTTGTGTATAGAAAGGCCATTGACTTGCTTGAGTTAATTTTATATCCAGCTACTTCACCGAAGCTATTTATCAGGCTTAGGAGTTCTCTGGTGGAATTTTTAGGGTCACTTATGTATACTATCATATCGTCTGCAAAAAGCGATATTTTGACTTCTTCTTTTCTGATTTGTATCCCCTTGATCTCCTTTTGTTGTCTAATTGCTCTGGCTAGGACTTCAAGTACAATGTTGAATAGGTAGGGAGAGAGTGGGCAGCCTTGTCTAGTCCCTGATTTTAGTGGGATTGCTTCCAGCTTCTTACCATTTACTTTGATGTTGGCTACTGGTTTGCTGTAGATTGCTTTTATCATGGTTAGGTATGGGCCTTGAATTCCTGATCTTTCCAAGACTTTTATCATGAATGGGTGTTGGATTTTGTCAAATGCTTTTTCAGCATCTAACTAGATGATCATGTGGTTTTTGTCTTTAAGTTTGTTTATATAATGGATTACATTGATGGATTTTCCTATATTGAACCATCCTTGCATCCCTGGGATGAATCCTACTTGGTCAGGATGGATGATTGTTTTGATGTGTTCTTGAATTCGGTTAGCGAGAACTTTATTGAGGATTTTTGCATCAATATTCATAAGGGAAATTGGTCTGAAGTTCTCTATTTTTGTTGGGTCTTTATGTGGTTTAGGTATCAGAGTAATTGTGGCTCCATAGAATGAGTTGGGTAGAGTACCTTCTGATTCTATTTTGTGGAATAGTTTGTGAAGAACTGAGATTAGATCTTCTTTGAAGGTTTGACAGAACTCTGCACTAAACCCATCTGGTCCTGGGCTTTTCTTGGTTGGGAGACTATTAATGACTGCTTCTATTTCTTTAGGGGATATGGGATGTTTAGATCATTAACCTGATCTTGATTTAACTTTGGTACCTGGTATCTGTCTAGAAACTTGTCCATTTCATCCAGGATCTCCAATTTTGTTGAGTATAGCCTTTTGTAGAATGATCTGATGGTGTTTTGTATTTCTTCAGGGTCTGTTGTTATGTCTCCCTTTTCATTTCTGATTTTGTTAATTAGAGTACTTTCCCTATGCCCTTTAGTGAGTCTGGCTAAGGGTTTATCTATCTTGTTGATTTTCTCAAAGAACCAGCTCCTCGATTGGTTGATTCTTTGAATTGTTCTTGTTTCCACTTGGTTGATTTCACCCCTGAGTTTGATTATTTCTTGCCGTCTACTCCTCTTGGGTGAATTTGCTTCCTTTCGTTCTAGAGCTTTTAGGTGTGTTGTCAAGCTGCTAATGTGTGCTCTCTCTAGTTTGTTTTTGGAGGCACTCAGAGCTATGAGTTTTCCTCTTAGAAATGCTTTCAGTGTGTCCCATAAGTTTGGGTATGTTGTGGCTTCATTTTCATTAAACTCCAGAAAGTCCTTAATTTCTTTCTTTATTCCTTCCTTGACCAAGGTATAATTGAGCAGAGTGTTGTTTAGTTTCCACGTGTGTGTTGGCTTTCTATTATTTATTTTGTTATTGAAGATCAGCCTTAGTCCATGGTGATCTGATAGGATGCATGGGACAATTTCAATATTTTTGTATCTGTTGAGGCCTGTTTTGTGACCAATTATGTGGTCAATTTTGGAGAAGGTACCATGAGGTGCTGAGTAGAAGGTATATCCTTTTGTTTTAGGATAGAATGTTCTGTAGATATCTGCCAGATCCATTTGATTCATAACTTCTGTTAGTTTCACTGTGTCCCTGTTTAGTTTCTGTTTCCATGATCTGTCCATTGGTGAAAGTGATGTGTTGAAGTCTCCCACTATTATTGTTTGAGGTGCAATGTGTGCTTTGAGCTTTACTAAAGTTTCTTTAATGAATGTGGCTGCCCTTGTATTTGGAGCATAGATATTCAGAATTGATAGTTCCTCTTGGAGGATTTTACCTTTGATGAGTATGAAGTGCCCCTCCCTGTCTTTTTTGATGACTTTGGGTTGGAAGTCAATCTTATCAGATATTAGAATGGCTACTCCAACTTGTTTCTTCCTACCATTTGCTTGGAAAATTGTTTTCCAGCCTTTCATTCTGAGGTAGTGTCTATCTTTTTCTCTGAGACGAGTTTCCTGTAAGCAGCAAAATGTTGGGTCCTATTTCTGTAGCCAGCCTGTTAGTCTATGTCTTTTTATTGGGGAGTTGAGTCCATTGATATTAAGAGATATTAAGGAAAAGTAATTGTTGCTTCCTGTTATTTTTGTTGTTAAAGTTGGCATTCTGTTCTTGTGGCTGTCTTCTTTTAGGTTTGTTGAGGGATTACCTTCTTTTTTTTTCTAGGGTGTGGTTCCTGTCCTTGTATTGGTTTTTTTCTGTTATTATCCTTTGAAGGGCTGGATTCGTGGAGAGATAATGTGTGAATTTGGTTTCTCCATCTATGTTAATTGAGAGTTTGGCTGGGTATAGTAGCCTGGGCTGGAATTTGTGTTCTTTTAGTGTCTGTATAACATCTGTCCAGGATCTTCTGGCTTTCATAGTCTCTGGTGAAAAATGTGGTGTAATTCTGATAGGCTTGCTTTTATATGTTACTTGGCCTTTTTCTCTTACTGCTTTTAGTATTCTATCTTTATTTAGTGCATTTGTTGTTTTGATTATTATGTGTCTGGAGGTATTTCTTTTCTAGTCCAGTCTATTTGGAGTTCTGTAAGCTTCTTGTATGTTCATGGGCATCTCTTTCTTTAGATTTGGGAAGTTTTCCTCTATAATTTTGTTGAAGATGTTTGCTGGTCCTTTGAGTTGAAAATCTTCATTCTCATCCACTCCTATTATCCGTAGGTTTGGTCTTCTCATTGTGTCCTGGATTTCCTGGATGTTTTGAGTTAGGATCTTTTTGCATTTTCCATTTTCTTTGATTGTTGTGCTGATGTTCTCTATGGAATCTTCTGCACCTGAGATCCTCTCTTCCATCTCTTGTATTCTGTTGCTGATGCTCGCATCTATGGTTCCAGATTTCTTTCCTAGGGTTTCTATCTCCAGTGTTGCCTCATTTTGGGTTTTCTTTATTGTGTCTACTTCCCTTTTTAGGTCTAGTATGGTTTTGTTCATTTCCATCATCTGTTTGGAGTGTTTTCCTGTTTTTCTTTAAGGACTTCTACCTGTTTGGTTGTCTTTTCCTGTTTTTCTTTAAGGACTTCTACCTGTTTGATTGTGTTATCCTGTTTTTCTTTAAGGACTTGTAACTCTTTAGCAATGTTCTCCTGTAATTCTTTAAGTGAGTTATTAAAGTCCTTCTTGATGTCCTCTACCATCATCATGAGATATGCTTTTAAATCCAGGTCTAGCTTTTCAGGTGTGTTGGGGTGCCCTGGACTGGGCAAAGTGGGAGTGCTGGGTTCTGATGATGGTGAGTGGTCTTGGTTTTTGTTAGTAAGATTCTTACGTTTACCTTTCGCCATCTAGTAATCTCTGGGGTCGTTATAGTTGTCTCTGTTTAGAGATTGTTCTACTGGTGATTCTGATTACCATCTATCAGTAGACCTGGGAGACAGGCTCTCTCCTCTGAGTTTCAGTGGTTAGAGCACTCTCTGCTGACAAGCTCTCCTCTTACAGGGAAGGTGCACAGATATCTGGTGTTTGGACCTCATCCTGGCCGAAGAAGAAGGCCCCAAACAGGACCTTTCTCAGATGCTGTGTTGCTTTTGCAGGTCACAGAAGCTGTCTGCCTCTGTGGTGCACACTCTCACCTGTGCAGACTAAGTTCCTAAGTTCGGTGGAGTCCCGGAACCAAGATGGCGCTCCCTTCTCCTGAGGCAGAGGGCTCCCGTGCAGGGCGGGACCACTGTCCTCTGGCTGGGAGGGTGCCGGATGTCTGTGGCCCCAAAAGTGTGCTGCCTCAGGGGCTCTGTGGCTCCCGCCTGTTCAGAATATTTTCTAGTTGCATTCATTTGCCTGAAAATTCATGATGTCCTTGTTTTTAATAGCTGATTAGTATTCCATTGTGTAAGTGAACCACTATTCTGTATCCATTTTTGGTTGAGGGGAATGTGAGTTGTTTTAAGTTTCTGGATATTAAGAATAAAGCCGCTATTAATGTAGTGAAGCCCGAGTCCTTGTAGTATGGGAGATCATCTTTAGAGTATATACCTAGGAGTGGTATGACTGGGTCTTGAGGAAGAACTATTTACAATTTTCTGAGAAAATGCCAGGTTGAGTTTCAAAGTGGTTGTTGAAGTTTGCACTGCCACCACCAATGACAGAAGCTTCTCTTGCTCCACATCCACACTGTTGCTGGAGGGCTTGACCTTAGCCATTCTGATGGGTATAAGGAGGAATCTCAGAGTTATTTTGATTTACATTTCCTTGATGAATAAGGAGATTGAACATTTCTTTAAGTGCTTCTCAGCCATTCCAGATTCCTCTATTGAGAATTCTCTTGTGAGACTATGCCAAGGCCTAGCAAACACAGAAGTGGATGCTCACAATCAGCTATTGGATGGATCCCAGGGCCCCCAATGGAGGAACTAGAGAAAGTACCCAAGGAGCTAAAGGGATCTGCAACCCTATAGGTGGAACAAGAATATGAACTAACCAGTACCCCGGAGCTCTTGTCTCTAGCTGCATATGTATCAAAAGATGGCCTAGTCAGCCATCAGTGGAAAGAGAGACCCAATGGTCATGCAAACTTTATATGCCTCAGTACTGGGGTACACCAGGGCCAAAAAGTGGGACTGGGTGGGTAGGGAAGTGGGGGGGCATGGGGGAATTTTGGGATAGCATTGGAAATGTAAATGAGGAAAATACCTAATAAAAATATTAAAAAAGGAAAAAAAAGAGAATTCTCTGCTTAGCTCTGTACCCTCATTTAATAGGATTATTTATTATCTTGTATCTAACTTCTAGAGTGCTTTATATAGTTTGGATAGCCTTCTGTCAGATGTAGATTTTGGTGAAAATATTTTTCTACTTTGTAGACCATCATTTATCCTATTGGTAGTTTCCTTTGCCTTACAGAACCTTCTCAGTTTCTTTTTGTTTATTTCTTTTCTTAAATTTTTGTTGGATATTTATTTATGTACATTTCAAATGTTATCACCTTTCCTTGTTTCCCCTCAGCAAACCCTCTGTCACATCCCTCCTCTCCCAGATTCTGTGAGGGTGATCCCCCACCCAACACCCACTCACATCTCATTGGCCTACACTAGGGCATCGACCCTCCACAAGACCAAAGGCCTGCCCTCGCAATGATGCCAGCAAAGAACATCATACACACTCAGCTGGAGCCATGGACCCCTCCATGTGTACTCTTTACTTGGTGATTTAGTCCCTGAAAGTTTTGGGGGATCTGTTCGGTTGGTATGATTGTTCTTCCTATGGGGTTGCAAACCTCTTCAGCTCCTTCGGTCCTTGCCCTAACTCCTCCTTTGGAGTCCCCATGCTCAGTCCCACGGTTGGCTGCAAGCATCCTCACCTGTATTGGTAAAATTCTGGCAGAGACTCTCAGGAGACAGCTGTATCAGGCTCCTGTCAGCAAGCATATCTTGGCATCAGCAATAGTGTCTGGGTTTAGTGGCTGCAGATGGGATGGATCCGCAGGTGAGGCAGTCTCTGGATGGCCTTTACTTCACTCTCTGCTCCACACTTTGTCCCTGTATTTCCTTTAGACAGGTGAAATTTTGGGTTAAAATTTTGAAGATGAGTGGGGGGGGGCATCCCTCACTAGGGGCCATGCTTAACCTCTGGATATGATATCTACAGGTTCTCCCTACCCTTTGTTGGGGTGATCTCCATTGTGTCCTGGGAGACTCTTGCTTCCCTGACTTTTTGGTGGCTATCCACAGTACCCCATCCCACATTGAAATACCCTCTGTTCAATTTCCTGACCCTCTTTACATCTCCCCTTCCATCTCCTCCCATACCTGATTCTGTCCCTTTTTTACCCTCGCCCCTCTTCTCTTCCTCCCAAGTACCTCCCACCTTCTACTAGAGCATCCACACTTTGGTCTTCCTTCTTCTTGAACATAATATGGTCTGCGAGTTATATCGTGGGTATTTTGAGCTTTTTGCCTAATATCCACTTAACAGTGAGTACATACTATGTGAGTTCTTTTGTGATTGGGTTACCTCACTCAGGATGATACCCTCCAGATCCATCCATTTGCCTAAAATTTCATAAACTCATTATTTTTCATTGCTGAATAGTACTCCATTGTGTAAATGTGTCACATTTTCTGTATCCATTTCTCTGTTGAAGGACAACTGAGTTCTTTTCAGCTTCTGGCTATTATAAATAAGACTGCTATAAACATAGTGGAGCATGTGTCCTTATTACATGTTGGAGCATCTTCTGAGTATATGCCCAGGAGTGGTGTAGCTGGGTCCTCAGGTAACACTCTGTCGAATTTTCTGAAGAACCGCCAAACTGATTTCCAGAATGGTTGTACCAGCTTGCAATCCCACCAACAATGGAGAAGTGTTCCTCTTTCTCCACATCCTCACCAGCATCTGCTGTCACCTGAGTTCTTGATCTTAGCCATTCTGACTGGTGTGAGATGGAATCTCAGGGTCGTTTTGATTTGCATTTCCCTGATGACTAAGTGTGTTGAATATGTCTTTATGTGCCTCTAGGCCATTTGATATTCCTTGGTTGAGAATTCTTTGTTTAGCTCTATACTTCATTTTTAATAGGGTTATTTGGTTCTCTGGAGTCTACCTTCTTGAGCTCTTTGTATATATTGGATATTAGCCTTCTATCATATACAGAACTGATAAAGATCTTTTCACAATCTGTGGGTTGTCATTTTGTCCTTTTCTTACAGAAGCTTTGCAATTTTATAAGGTCCCATTTGTTGATTGTTGATCTTAGAGCATAAGCCATTGGTGTTCTGTTCAGGAAATTTTCTCCTGTGCCCTGTGTTCAAGGGTTTTGTCTACATTCTCTTCTATTAGTTTCAGTGTATCTGATTTTATGTGAAGGTCCTTGATCCACTTGGACTTGAACTTTGTTCAAGGAGATAAGAATGGATTGATTTGCATTCTTCTACATGCTAACCAACAGTTGAACAAGTACCATTTGTTGAAAATGCTGTCTTTTTTCCACTGGATGGTTTTAGCTCCTTTGTCAAAGATCAAGTGACCATAGGTGTGTGGGTTCAATTCTGGGTCTTCAATTCTATTCCATTGATCCACCTGCCTATCTCTGTACCAATACCATGCAGTTTTTATCACTATTGCTCTGTAGTACATCTTGAGGTCGGGGATGGAGATTCCCCCAGAAGTTCTTTTACTGTTGAGAATAGTTTTCAATAATCTGAATTTTTGGTTATTACAAATGTATTTGCAAATTGCTCTTCCTAACTCTATGAAGAATTGAGTTGGAATTTGTATGGGGATTGCATTGAATCTGTAGATTGCTTTCAGCAAGATAGCCATTTGACTATATTAATCCTGCCAATCCATGAGTATGAGAGATCTTTTTATCTTCTGAGATCTTCCATTTCTTCCTTCAGAGACTAGAAGTTCTTGCCATAAAGATCTTTCACTTGCTTGGTTATAGTCACACCAAGTTATTTTATATTATTTTTGCCTGTTGTGAAAGGTGTAGTTTCACTAATTTCTTTCTCAGCCTGTTTATCCTTTGAGTAGTGAAAGGCCATGATTTGCTTGAGTTAATGTTATATTCAGCCACTTTGCTGAAGAAGTTTATCAAGCTAAGGAGTTCTCTAGTGAAATTATTGGGATCACGTAAGTATGCTATCATATCATCTGCAAATAGTGATATTTTGACTTCTTCCATTCCAATTTGTGTCCCTTTGACCTCCTTTTGTTGTCTAATTGCTCTGGCTAGGACTTCAAATACTATATTGAATAGGTAGGAAGAGAGTGGGAAGCCTTGTCTAGTCCCTGATTTTAGTGGGATTGCTTTAAGTTTCACTCCATTTAGTTTGATGTTGGCTACTGATTTGTATATTGCTTTTACTATGTTTAGGTATGGGCCTTGGATTCCTGATCTTTTCAAGACTTTTATCATGAATGGGTGTTGAATTTTTTCAAATGCCTTTTCAATATCTAATGAGATGATCATATATATTTTTTCCTTTGAGTTTGTTTATATAGTGGATTATGTTGATGGATTTCCTTATATTGAACCATCCCTGTATCCCTTCGATGAAGCCTACTTGATCATCCTGGATGATGACTTTAATGTGTTTGATTCAGTTTGTAAGAACTTTATTTAGTATTTTTGTCTCAATATTCATATGCAAAATTGGCCTGAAATTCTCTTTCTTTGTTGAGTCTTTGTGTGGTTTAGATATAAGCATGATTTTAGCTTCATAAAACACAGTGGGATTTGGGTATGGAGAACAGTGGCACAGGTCAGCTCTGGGGTGTGCAGATGGAAATCAGAAGCACCTTCTCAGTTTCATGAGGTCCCATTTAGTAATTGTTGATCTTACCACCTGAGCTTTGGTCTTCTTTTCAGAAAGATGTCTCCTGCACCAGTGAGTTCAAGGGTATTTCCCACTTTCTCTACTATTAGATTTAGTGTGTCTGGGTTTATTTTTGTTTGTTTGTTTGGTTGTTTTGTTTTGTTTTGTTTTGTTTTTTACAGTTTGTTAGAAGTTGTATCTTTTTACTGTTTCTTTAGTATCCCCCACACTTGGGTTCTCCTGTGGAACCTCTGGAGTTAAGACTGCGCTCTGGTGGCAATTTCTGGAACTTACTGCATGAGTGAGACAGACCAAGGGAATTTCCTGTCCAATGCAATGTGTACTATGAAATTGTCCTCACATAAAGAGTTTATTTGCAGTGTAATCTTTGCCAAGCATCACACTCAAATAAGGTCCCATTCTGGAATCAACATGGACTGCCCCACACATTCAGTCTCTCTACACACATTCTGGAGAGAGCCCAGGAAGAAGGTTACATAGAAAAGGCCACTGCCCTGAAAGACAGGCACTTGGTGCTCCACCAACTTCTCCAGAGTACCAGCCTTCACCGTGCGCACCTTGCAGGTCTCATGGAGGTTCAGAGCAGACTTGTTCTCACACTCTAGCCAGTGCTGGCCCTTGGTGGCTCCTTGGTATATGTAACTTAACCTTGTGCAGGAAGATAGAGTAGAAGACCCCGTTGATCAGCTCTTGCCTAATCTCCAGTGTAGAGCTCTGGCAATCTACCATCATCCTCAGACTCTGCAGCTCATGTCCAGCCCCAGGGCGTGGCCCAGGGCTAGCAGAGGCTGCTGGCCTTGGCCACCCTGTGTCCAGCTCTAGGCATGGCCTCCAGTCCCCGCCAAGTTCGGAGCTCTGCCCTTGTCAATGCTGTTCCCATTATCTGCACCGTTTTCAGCTGGCCTTTGGGACCTCATTGCTCGGTTCCACCTTTTTTTTTTAAAAAAAAACTCTTTTTAATTTGATTTTATTTTTATTAGATATTTTCTTTATTTACATTTTGAATATTACCCCCTTTTCTCGTTTCCCCTTCGAAAGTTCCTTATCCCATTCCCCCTGCTCACCAACTCACCCAGTCCTGCTTCCTTGTTCTGGCATTTCCCTACACTAGGGCATAGAGCCTTCACAGGACCAAGGGCTTCTCCTCCCATTGATGTCCCACAAGGCCATCCTTGCTACATATGGGCCTGGAGCCATGGATCCCACCATGTGTACTCTTTGGTTGGTGGTTTAGTCCCTGGGAGATCTGGAGGTTCTTGTTGGTTCATATTGTTGTTCCTCCTATGAAGCTGCAAACCCCTTCAGCTCCTTAAATGACATGGGGGAATCTTACTTACTGTGGGTGGTACCAACCCTTAACCGGGTGATCTGTTTGTATAAAAAAGGTTATAGATATACAATCATTATCAGTAAGGCTTCCTCTGACAGCTGATGAAAGGAGATGCATACACCCCACACCCAAACACTAGACTGAGCTTGGGGAACCTCACAGAAGAGGGGTAAGAAAGATTGTAGGAGCTAGAGAGGTTGAGGACATTAGAAGGACATGGCCCAAAGAATCAACTAATCAGGGCTCATGGGGGCTCCCAGAGACTGAAACAGCAATCGTAGTGCCTGCTAGGGTCTGTGGTAGGACCTCTGCATACATACCATGCTTGTTAAGCTTGGGGTTTTTATGGGACTTCTTTGTTGTTGTTACTGTTTTGATATTTATTTATTTATTTATTACTGGATATTTTATTTATTTACATTTCAAATGTTATCCCCTTTCCTGGTTCCCCCTCCTGAACCCCCCTATCCCATCCCATCCTCCCTCCCCCTGCTTCTATGAGGGTGCTCCCCCAACACACACTCCCACTTCCCTGTTCTGGCATTCAGCTACACTGGGGCATAGAGCCTTCACAGGACCAAGGGCCTGTCCTCCCATTGATGGCTGACAAAGTCATCCTCTGCTATATATGTGGCTGGAGCAATGGGCCCCTCCATGTGTACTCTTTGGTTTGTGATTTAGTCCCTAGAAGCTCTTGGGGGACTGGTTGGTTGATATTGTTGTTCTTCCTATGAAGCCACAAACCCCTTCAGCTCTTTCAGTCCTTTCTCTAACTCCTCCTTTGGTGACCCTGTGCTCAGTCCAATGGTTGGCTGTGAGCATCAACTTCTGTATTTGTCAGGCACTGGCAGAACCCCTCAGAAGACAGCTGTATCAGGCTCCTGTCAGCAAGCATTTGCTGGCATCCACAATAGTGTCTCGGTTTGGTGTCTGTATATGGGATGGATACCCAGGTGGGGCAGTCTCTGGATGGCCTTTCCTTCAGTCTCTGCTCCTCATTTTGTCTTCATATTTTCTCCTGTGAGTATCTTGTTCCCCCTTCTGAGAAGGACCAAAGCATCCACAGTTTGGTCTTCCTTGTTGAGCTTCATGTGTTCCATGAATTGTATTTTTGGTATTCCAATATTTTGGGCTAATATCACTTATCAACTTTTCTAATGCTGCAACTATTTAATTATAGTTCCATATGTTGTGGTGACCCTTGATCATAAAATTATTGTATTGCTCTAGAGCAATGAAATCTGTTAAAGGTGTTTGAGTTTTGGAACCAGAAGTCCTGGCCTAGGATGAATGCTCTACAGCTGTGGAATTTGGCCAGGGGAGGTAAATTCCTTGATTTAGAGCAGTCTTTTCAATCATTTGACCTTGAGAGCAAATGGGTAACACTCACTCACCAATTGCTAGAATCTCTGAGTGAGAGACCAGGAATCACAAAAGAAACCATCCTTTTGTGGGACATTGGGCTATACACAGACAGTCTGGTCTCCAGTCAAGCTGAGGTCTGAACCCTGGAACCCAGTGGTGATAATTCACCTACATGGGATGGAAGGAGTTCTCTGTTGTCTCCTGGAACTCCGGCACCTGTCTAAGTTACCCCACCCACATTCCCCACAGGAGAAGCATGGTCAGTAGTCATGTAGGCAATGTCCCAAGCTTCTGATCTTCAGGCTAAATTCCTCCCATGTTACCTAGCAACAGTAAAGATAAGGCACACCATAAGAGGGGCTTTTTGGCCCCTCCTCACCCTTTCACTCTCACTCCTTTCTCTAGCCTTTCCTCTCTCTCTCTCTCTCTCTCTCTCTCTCTCTCTCTCTCTCTCTCTCTCTCTCTCTCTCTCTCTCTCTCCTTTCCCCCTTCTCTCCTCTTGGCTGTGGCCATTTTCTCTCTTTCCACCTTCTCTTTCCTTTCTCCCTTCCTTTCTACAAAAAAGCTCTAAAACCATAGACAATCTCTGCTCATCAAGGCCTGCTGCACAGACTCTCACCTGTATGGGAACCTCTCTCCCACAGCCCTCTCTCCCATAACCCCAGGGTACAGAGTGTCGCCCCAGGGTCCCTTGGTTTCAGGGCTGCCCCTTGTCCACCTCCCATGAAGTGGGGTCAGTGGCTTAGATGCCTACCTGGGCCCAAGTGGAAAGCTTCCTGCAGCCCTACCACAACCACCTGCCCAGAACAATCCCTTCAGCAATGGAACAGTGTTCCTCTTTCTCCACATCCTCGCCAGCATCTGCTGTCACCTGAATATTTGATCTTAGCCATTCTGACTGGTGTGAGATGGAATCTCAGGGTTGTTTTGATTTGCATTTCCCTGATGATTAAGGATGTTGAACATTTTTTCAGGTGCTTCTCAGCCATTCGGTATTCCTCAGGTGAGAATTCTTTGTTTAGTTCTGAGCCCCATTTTTTAATGGGGTTATTTGATTTTCTGGAGTCCACCTTCTTGAGTTCTTTATATATGTTGGATATTAGTCCCCTATCTGATTTAGGATAGGTAAAGATCCTTTCCTAATCTGTTGGTGGCCTTTATGTCTTATTGACGGTGTCTTTTGCCTTACAGAAGCTTTGCAGTTTCATGAGGTCCCATTTGTCGATTCTTGCTCTTGGAGCACAAGCCATTGCTGTTCTATTCAGGAATTTTTCCCCTGTGCCCATATCTTTGAGGCTTTTCCCCCCTTTCTCCTCTATAAGTTTCAGTGTCTCTGGTTTTATGTGGAGCTCCTTGATCCACTTAGATTTGACCTTAGTACAAGGAGATAGGAATGGATCAATTCGCAATCTTCTACATGATAACCACCAGTTGTGCCAGCACCATTTGTTGAAAATGCTGTCTGTTTTCAACTGGATGGTTTTAACTCCCTTGTCGAAGACCAAGTGACCATAGGTGTGTGGGTCCATTTCTGGGTCTTCAATTCTATTCCATTGGTCTACTTGTCTGTCGTTATACCAGTACCATGCAGTTTTTATCACAATTGCTCTGTAGTAGAGCTTTAGGTCAGGCATGGTGAATCCACCAGGGGTTCTTTTATCATTGAGAAGAGTTTTTGCTATCCTAGGTTTTTTGTTATTCCAGATGAATTTGCAAATTGCTCTTTCTAATTCCTTGAAGAATTGAGTTGGAATTTTGATGGGGATTATGTTGAATCTGTAGATTGCTTTTGGCAAGATAGCCATTTTTACTATATTGATCCTGAAAATCTGTGAGCATGGGAGATCTTTCCATCTTCTGAGATCTTCTTTGATTTCTTTCTTCAGAGACTTTAAGTTCTTATCATATAGATCTTCCACTTCCTTGGTTAGAGTCACTCCAAGGTATTTTATATTATTTGTGACTATTGTGATAGGCGTTGTTTCCCTAATTTTTTAAAATTAAGTATTTTCCTCATTTACATTTCCAATGCTATCCCAAGTCCCCCATGTCCTCCCCCCCACTTCCCTACCCACCCACTCCCACTTTTTGGCCCTGGTGTTCCCCTGTAATGGGGCATATAAAATTTGCATGTCCAATGGGCCTCTCTTTCCAGTGATGGCCAACTAGGCCATCTTTTGATACATAAGCAGCTAGAGACAAGAGCTCCGGGGTACTGGTTAATTCATAATGTTGTTCCACCTATAGGGTTGCAGATCCCTTTAGCTCCTTGGGTACTTTCTCTAGCTCCTCCATTATGGGCCCTGTGATCCATCCAATAGCGGACTGTGAGCATCCACTTATGTGTTTGCTAGGCCCCGGCATAGTCTCACAAGAGACAGCTATATCAGGCTCCTTTCAGCAAACTCTTGCTAGTGTATGCAATAGTGTCTGCGTTTGGAGGCTGATTATGGGATGGATCCCTGGATATGGCAGTCTTTAGATGGTCCATCCTTTCGTCTCTGCTCTAAACTTTGTCTCTGTAACTCCTTCCATCGGTGTTTTGTTCCCAGTTCTAAGAAGGGGCAAAGTGTCCACACTTTGGTCTTCATTCTTCTTCAGTTTCATGTGTTTTGCAAATTGTATCCTATATCTTGGGTATTTTAAGTTTCTGGGCTAATATCCACTTATCAGTGAGTACATATCATTTGAGTTCTTTTGTGATTGAGTTACCTCACTCAGGATGATGCCCTCCAGGTCCATCCATTTGCCTAGGAATTTCATAAATTCATTCTTTTTAATAGCTGAGTAGTACTCCATTGTGTAAATGTACCACATTTTCTGTATCCATTCCTCTGTTGAGGGGCATCTGGGTTCTTTCCAGCTTCTGGCTATTATAAATAAGGCTGCTATGAACATAGTGGAGCATGTGTCCTTATTACTGGAACATAATAACATCTTCTGGATATATGCTCACGAGAGGGATTGCAGGATCCTCCGGTAATGCTATGTCCAATTTTCTGAGGAACCGCCAGACTGATTTCCAGAGTGGTTGTATAAGCTTGCAATTCCACCAACAATGGAGGAGTGTTCCTCTTCCTCCACATTCTCGCCAGCATCTGCTGTCACCTGAATTTTTGATCTTAGCCATTCTGACTGGTGTGAGGTGGAATCTCAGGGTTGTTTTGATTTGCATTTCCCTGATGATTAAGGATGTAGAACATTTTTTCAGGTGCTTCTCAGCCATTCGGTATTCCTCAGGTGAGAATTCTTTGTTTACCTCTGAGCCCCATTTTTTAATGGGATTATTTGATTTTTCTGGAGTCCACCTTCTTGAGTTCTTTATATATATTGGATATTAGTCCCCTATCTGATTTAAGATAGGTAAAGATCCTTTCCCAATCTGTTGGTGGTCTTTTTGTCTTATTGACAGTGTCTTTTGCCTTACAGAGGCTTTACAATTTTATGAGGTCCCATTTGTCTATTCTCGATCTTACAGCACAAGCCATTGCTGTTCTATTCAGGATATCTTCGAGGCTTCTCCTGTATTTCTTTAAGTGAGTTATTAAAGTCCATCTTGATGTCCTCTACCATCATCATGAGATATGCTTTTAAATCCGGGTCTAGCTTTTCGGGTGTGTTGGGGTATCCAGGACTGGCTCAGGTGGGAGTGCTGGGTTCTGATGATGGTGAGTGGTCTTGGTTTCTGTTAATAAGATTCTTACATTTGCCTTTTGCCATCTGGTAATCTCTGGAGTTAGTTGTTATAGTTGTCTCTGGTTGGAGCTTTTTCCTCCTATGATTCTGTTAACCTCTGCCAGCAGACCTAGGAGACTAGCTCTCTCCTGAGTTTCAGTGTTCAGAGTACTCTCCGCAGGCAAGCTCTCCTCTTGCAGGGAAGGTGCACAGATTATCTGGTGTTCGGACCTGCCTCTTGGCTGAAGATGAAGGGCCAAAAAGGACCTGTCCCAGAAGCTGTGTAGCTTCTGTAGTCCACACTCTCACCTGCACAGACTAGTCCTTGAGAGATCCAAGACCAGACATGGCTCCCCCAAGTGCTCTGGCAAAACCCTCCTGGGCGGGGTGGATACCCCTCCTCTGGTGGGGAAGGTGCCTGGATGTCTGGAGCCCGAAATGGGGTCTGTCCCAGAAGCTGTGTAGCTTCTGTAGTCCACACTCTCACCTGTACAGACTAGTCTCTGAGTGATCTGGGAACCAATATGGCTCCCCCAGGTGCTCTGGCAAAACCCTCCTGGGCAGGGCAGACACCTCTCCTCTGTTGGGGAACATGCCCGGATGTCTGTAGCCCGAAATGTGGTCTGCCCCAGATGCTGTGTCACTTCTGCCTGTCGCAGAATCTATGCAGCTTCTGTAGTCCACACTCTCACCTGCACAGACTAGTAATCTCTGAAGTTAGTTGTTATAGTTGTCTCTGGTTGGAGCTTTTTCCTCCTATGATTCTGTTAACCTCTGCCAGCAGACCTGGTGGGACTAGTCTCTGAGGGACCCGGAAACTTAATGTGACTTCTTTACAGCCTTTGTATAATGTTCTTTTGATTTTTTCTGATGGCTCCTCTAAAGGGCGAGCTGGATATCTTATGAATAATCAACAAGTAGTCATAGAGACTCCTGGCCTCTCATCTCAGTTAGCATAGTTGACAGCAGTACTGAATGTTTTTCAGCCTGTAAATGATGCTCTTTATATTTTTACTGATAGTTTATATGTTGCACTATTGATTCCCTTATTGGAGACTTGTGGTACATTTAACTTTAATACTCAAGAAGGATCTCTGTTTTCACAATTGCAAAATATCATTCTTGCCCCAAAACATCTGTTTTATATTGGTCATATACGAGCGCTTTCTGGTCTTCCTGTACCTTTAGCTGCAGGCAATGATTGCATCGACAGAGCTCTAATAGGAGAGGCCTTAATTTCAGATCCTGTTGCTTTGGCTAGACGTGATCATGTTAAATTTCATCTCTCTAGCCATACCTTAAGGTTCCGACACAAGATCACTAAAGATCAGGCAAGAATGATTGTAAAACAATGTTCTAAATGTATTACATTATCTCCAGTGCTGCATTTTGGAGTTAATCCATGAGGTCTTATGCCTAATCATATTTGGCAAATGGATGTAACTCATTATGCGGAATTTGGAAAATTAAGATATATACATGTTTGTATTGACACTTGTTCAGGATTTCTTTTTGCTTCTTTACATACAGGAGAGGCCTCTAGAAATGTAATTGATTATTGTTTACAAGCCTTTAATGCTATGGGATTGCCTAAACTCATTAAGACAGATAATGGGCCATCCTATACTGGCAACAATTTTACTTCATTTTATAAGGAATTTGGTAAACCTGGAATTCCTTATAACCCCATGGGACAAGAAATTGTTGAACGTGCTCATCACACTCTGAAAAACTGGTTTTTAAAAACAGGCCGGTAGTGGTGGCACACACCTTTAATCCCAGCACTCAGGAGGCAGAGGCAGGCAGATTTCTGAGTTTGAGGCCAGCCTGGTCTACAAAGTGAGTTTCAGGACAGCCAGGGCTATACAGAGAAACCCTGTCTCAACCCCCACCCCCCACCCCACCCCACCCCCCCCACAAAAAAACCCAAGGGCAGTTATAGGCGCCCCCCCCTGCCCAGGTCACCAAAAGCACATCTTGCTTTTGTCTTGTTCGTTTTAAATTTTTTGCAAACTGATGTTAAAAGTCAGTCTGCAGTGGATCACCACTGGCATTCAGTTACTTCCAGTTCTTATGCCATGGTTAAATGGTGGGACCCATTAACTAATACATGGAATGGTCAAGACCCTGTTTTAATCTGGGGAAGAGGGTCTGTGTTTTTTCACAAAAAGAAGACAGTGCGCGATGGCTGCCTGAAAGACTGGTTCGTCAAGTGGACACAGATCCTGAATCTTCTAGTAAGTATGATTCTAACCTCAATGATGGCTAAAAATCCTTTTTGTCGAAAAAGTTATTTGGAGCTCAGCCTCCATTTCCAGAGAATTTACAGCCTTTCGGTTAATTCTCAAAGTCACCTACCCCACATTTGAGCTTGATCGTTGTTAATTTGCAACTGAATAGAGTACCTGGACTTCCCCAAAGAAGCTTTTATCCTGTTGTTTTTCAACTGTCTCGACTTTGTTTTTTCAAGCAGGCCAGTCAATGACTTACAGCCTGTTTTCAGCAAGCATTCAGCTCTGCCTCTAGCAAGCACAGTTGGCAGAAATTCATTAATATGAAGAAGCATAGAGTATATATTGTGGCTTTGGTCTGATTTGGGAATAAGGTGTGGTATGAGGGCCATTCAGTCAATGATGGGCAACCAGATTTCGGAACTATATCAATCTAAGACAGAGTATATGCCAAGAGGTCGTGGTTTATTAATAATACACCACAGAGCCATGTTGGTGTAAAATAAACTCAAACAGGCTGCATAAGAATAAGATAAGAATAGTTGACAGATAAGAATAGTTTGGGGAAATCTGAGATATCCCAAGCCAGGCACGGCCGCCAGCCACCATAACTCCCAGGCAGGACTATGGAGCAAAAAAATAATTTTATGCCCCAGTCAAGCTAATTTTTAATATATATTTAGGGAGGAATTGTAGCCTCCCTCAGCTTTGAAGCAGCCTGCCACTGAATATAAGATCACCTGGGGTGTAGCTATATTATGATGGCTATATCATGTCAACTACCGCTGCTCTTCTCTGAGACTCTGCTACCTGCTGAGAGACCTTGAGACATTCCAGAGACACATCCTATCCTGCATGTCGCCTACACGCTGGCTCCAGACACCAAGAATGGATTGGCGGGGGATGGGCCTCCCCTCTTTATAAGCACGGACTCTTAGTAAACTTTGGGGCCTTGATCAGAGAAAAATTTGTCTTGGCCTCATTCTTTTCTCACTATCTAGTCTCTTTCAGCCCCAGCCTGCCTTTCAGGAGTACCCAGTTCATGTAAGCCATGGGTGGCTTACAGTTACACTGTGCTAAAGAGATGGAGCCTTGCTAGGGATACCTTCAAGAACTCATAAAAATTTTTGCTCTCTGTCTACTATGCAGATATATGTGATGGTTGGAGCTGCAGTGGCATTGTGAATTAAAATATGAGTTTAATATGAGTGTGTAAGAACAAAGACTGAAAGAAAAGAGGAAGCCTCCATCTCTGGGAAACTACTGTTGCTATCACAGAATCACTGTTGAGGCTTCAGACTTTGTAGGAAGGAGACCAGCAAGAGAGATGGGCGAGGTCAAGAAATTTATGGCTAAGTTAGCTGGATTCTGGTTTTTAATAAATGATGGTGAACATAAAAGGGAATCAAAGAAGACTCTGTTATCCGATACAGCACCAAAGACAAGGGTGAAAGATCGAGTATGTGTAGATGAGAAACCTGCAAAATTTAGAGTATGTTGGAGGAGGAGACTATTGTGTGATAGTCATGTGGCTTAAAGTGGGTTTTTAAAGAAGGCTTCAAATACATGCAACCTCTATCTACTATGGCCATTGATGGGGAGGGGTTAGAATCACGTAGATGTGACTCTCCATCCTTCATGTGAGTGATCCAGCCCAGTCAGAATACTGAAAGAGAAATGCTAGTGAGAAAAATATACACTGCCCAGGTTCCTTCAGCTGGGGGTCAAAAGTCAGAGAACAAGCATGACATGAAACTTGCAAACTTTCTAATCAGGATCCTTTCCCAATGAGAGTATTCTCCTCTGTAATAGAAAGCTGAAAAGAATCAAACAACCTCCAGATGACCCCATTTAAATCCACTTTTCTCCAAATTTTAATGACACACTAGAGAGCTACACACACTCAGATGTCCTCAGGGTTGGCTCAGGACATTAGGCTGGTAGGCTGGTAGATGCTTGTGGGTATGAATGGCCCCTCCCCATAGAAATTTGGCACTCCTGGGCTATACAGTGAATGGGATCTTAGGCTTGTGTTTCCCTTCCTCTCTGTTTCTCTGATCTCTCTTCATTCACATACTCTCTGCAAGACCTTGATGTATATGGAATATGATGGGGACATGGTCCAGTGGCTCAGCTTGCTCTGTCTGCCCTGTGGTAGAAGGATAGACTCTTCAACCAGGAAGAGGGAGCTCACAGGGCTATATCACAGGAATGGAGGTACTGAAATCCAAACAACATTTGGACCTCCACAAGTAAGTTACAGAAATTCTTAGTTTCATGTACTGATGTCTTTTGCAATTGGCTGAAGCAAGGTCTAGATTAAACCTATATATATATTGTTCACTTGTCATAGCTGAATACGTGCAATCAAAGTAGATAAGTGATGTGTTGCTACCTAAATCATCTATAACTGTCTTGATATATTTATGGTTTGTGGGTTAAGTGATGGCCCGCATTGCACCAGGGCTCAGGCTGCTGGTGGAGGCAGGACTCAGGAGTTTTGACTGTGCTCTCCCCATGCCAGCTCCAGGCAGGAATCAGGGTATTGGAAGCCATTGTACCCTGCTCCAGGGGTGGGGAGCACAATCTAGGGTCCCTGGAAACAGCTGGAGTTGGCTCAGGGGTTCCTGGACCTGCACAGAGGTCAAGGACGTCAGGTTCTCAGACTCTTGGGTATCCCAGGCGCCTCTGGATGCAGCAGAAGAGCTGAAAATGGAGTGGCGGTCCGTGGGCTGGATCTAGCCTGGGGCCAAAGTATCACCTACAAGTCATTGAGCCTCAAAGTCTTGGAAGACACAGTTAGAATGGTCATCCAAGTGTTCTACTCAAATTCCGACAATAAGACTGCTGATTTTCAATGAGATAAAAGCAAAATACATTTTCCCCCCAATGGAGGCTTTTACATACCAAGGCTGGTCACCAGAAATATCCATTCTAACTAAAATCTAAACAAAAGACAACTAAAAAGACTCATAACTTTATTGAGAAAGGGCCAATGAGACTGTAGCTGAGTCTGGCTGACTTAGGAGATGTGTACCTCCTCACCTGTGTTACAAGCTAATAGCTCAGAGGTATTGGGCCTGAGGCTGGATCATCCAGGAAGATGATCAGTATAAACCTGGAACAGCCTCATTCAAACAGAGCCAACTGTCTCCATATGGATTCCAGTGATAGGTCCTCCCAGTTTCCTGAACCTCCTGTTTGGGGGTAAAGGCCATACACAACCTCTCAGCTGCTTCATCTCCTCACTAAGGGGAGAGAAAGTGACAAGACTAAGCTATTCAAAGCTGCCAAGTAGAAGCTAACTCATGGATATTTTCACTGACCTCTGTCTTCAGCTATTGCTGCACACTGATGTCCCCATCTTTAGCTACCTGGGCCTTTCAATAGAAAGGTGATCCAAAAGAGGAATGAAAGAACTAGAGAAGGTGATGGCAGACCAGAAGATGCCGCAGCTGAGGATCACCTTTCCTTCTTCTTCTCTTCCTCCTCCTCCTTCTTTAAAGATTTATTTATTTATTACATATATAGTTTTCTGCCTCCCATTCTGGAAATGGGTTACATCTATTTGGTGTGTTGGCCATGGGAACCCCCAAACCACCAAGTCTCTTTCCAAAGCTATTGGTTGCTCTTTACAAATTGACTACAGTGTATTAGTTCAGAACACCACACCTTCAAAATTCATTGAACGTGGAGAAGTTGAGCAAGTGATGACCTGTAGCCTTCACCCATACTGACAAGTGTTCAAATACTATGAGGTACAGTGCACACTACAAAAGAAGAAAGGTAAACACCAACCTGATTACAAACCTTTGGATCTACAATGTACCTGCCTACAAGAAGGACTAGTACAATAGTGATACAAAACTTCTAGAACTAACCAACCAATATGTAATTGGCACTCGAAGAACTGGTACCCATGCCTGACACTGTACACAGGACCATGAACCTGAGACTAGATATGCAAGAGATATATTGGAAACCTAAATACTACTAAAGGACATAGAAATAAAATGATTTCTTAAAAAAAATGTGTCAAATCCTCTAGAGCTGGAGTTAGAAGTGGTTGTGCACCACAACGTGGGTGCTGATAATTGATCCTAGGGCTTCTACAAGAGTAACCAGTGCTCTTAACCATCAAGCTATCTCTCCCATGCTGGTTATGTCTTCATGTGTATATGTCAATAAGTCTGCCTCTCTGTATCCTACCAGAGTGACACCATCCAATTTTCTCCTTGTGAGAAGATTTCTTATTGGGCATTTTTCAGGAAAGCATTGTTTTAACAATCAGGTGTGGGAGTTGGGGGATCTTTGTTTTTGGTGATGGTTGGTTGGGGTTTTTTTTGTTTGTTTGTTTGGTTGGTTGGTTGGTTTTTGTTTTTGTTTTGTTTTTGTTTTTGTTTTTTTCTGCAGCCATGTGTATTTTGACCATCAAAATGAGACACTCTCATTCCCCCTAGTGGTCCTCTGGGTATTTTTCTTTTCTTTTCTCTTCTTATAATAAGTTACAACAAAAAACACCACATTAAAGTCGGATAAGGCAAACCAGCAGAAGGAAAAGGAGCCCACAAGAAGACAGAGAATCAGAGATCCATTTGTTCACACACTCAAGAGTTCCATAAGTAACTAAACTGGAAGTGACAATATATATACGGAACCTGGTGCAAACCTGTGCAGGGCCTGTGCTTGCTGCTTCAATTTTTGTAAGTTCATTTGAGTATTTTTCTTTTTTAACTAATATTTTAAATTTATTTCTGAAATTTTCACAAAAGTGAAAAATCAATGTTTGGAAATGATCCACCTCTCCAATACCTCAACCAAACTCACTTCGGGTCCTACCGTTGTAGGATTTGTCTCATGCTGGACTTCATGTCTTTTGGGGTAGTTTCAGCTATTTTTTTGAAACAGGGTCTCACTATGCAGCCCTGGCTGGCCTGGAACATGGTACATACACAAGGTTGGCCTAGAACTCACAAAAACCATCTGCCCCTGTCTCCTAAGTAGCAGGATTAAAGGTGTGTGCCACCATGTCCTGGTATGTCCTGTTTTAAGTTATTACTGTTACCACTGTTGTTGTTGTTGTTGATTGGTCTCCGAGTCTAATTAGTGCTGTCCATATGTGCATGGGTATGGGATCACTGAATCTGACCCCGGGTAAGGGGTGTGGAGCAGAGATACTGACAAATATAATCTCACAGTGATTCAGTGTTCTTCCACTCCATGTGCACTAATATACTTGTGTACATATGTTTATGTGCATATTCGTATCTGTGAATCTCCCAGTGTATCACTGAGTATAGGTGTGTGCAGATAGAACACCTCCCTCTACCCACCCTCAGCCTGCCTTTCCCTTTCAGTGCTCCTTTTTCTTCCATTCCTGATCAACACATACCATCAAGAAACACCAACCCAAAGTTCAATCATCAGTGAATATGTTCAAGTCATCCAGTGGCAGTTGTGTTGAGTATTTGTGATGATGGCTACATACACAATGTCAAACCGAGTTCTGATAGTTCACACTTGAGTATGCACAATCTTGGTCAATTAAACATATATTTTAAAGAAAAGGGAATTATATGCACCCTTTTGTAGCCTTAATTTCTCCACTCATCTTTGGATAACAATGAAAACAGAGTTTGAGTCCTTACAGTCTGTATGTCCAAGACCCACATGGACTGTAGATGCTCCATCTTCAAAAATACCCATGATGCACTCCATAAGGCCTGGCTGAGAAGGGATTCAGCCTTCAGCTGCATGAGTACATCCCAGTCAGAGTCATCAGGGAGATCCAAGGAAGCCTTTAGGGTTCACTGGGCTCATTACACAACTGGGGATGTAAAGGCAGCTGGACAATTACAGTGCTATTCATTAAATAATATGGGATATGGATGGGTCTGAAGAAACAGCTAAAAGAGCTATAACCGTGTCTCTGGAAATAGCTAGGTAAGTGTAACTAGGGCTCTGAAACTTATTGCAATATAGTCTTCCTAAGTGATGATACTAACACATATACAATTCATCATCTGGATGGGGAACAGGGACCTTGCTTTCCACACCAGGCTGATCACAAGAGAAGGCCTTAGTGGATTCTTCAGGCTTTTCCATGTGTGTCTCCAGGTGTGCCCAGGCTCAGCATCTGATGATGGCTGCATATGTGCTGGACTCAGCCATATCTGTGCTCTGTGAGGTCACAGCTCCAACTGCTCTCTGTGTGAGGGAGTGATGGTCCAGCTGGGCATATGTCACCTCTTGAAGGTCTCCTGCAACTGGGGTCTGGGAAAGAGAGGCCCAGGAGAGTTAAGATTGCTGAGGAGAGGGGAGGAGCTGTAGAACGAGAAGCTAACCTGCTCTATGAATCATAGTCGTGTTATACTGTGGTTCTCTCCCAACGGTGTTGGGATTGGACTACATGCCCCAGAGACATGGCAGAAGTAGCTTCTGCCCTCTCTGGTTTTGGATGCTCTCTCTGGGGAAAGTCAGATGCTATGGAGAGCCCTGCTGCCTGTAGTCATCAGAATGTGCCACTCAGGACAAGTATCCTCTATCCACTAAGCCTGAGATGACAGCAGCTGCAGTCAATACTTTTTAAATTCTTCTGCCCCTGGATTCCTTACCCAAGAGACTGAAGACATGTTACTAAGCTGCTAAATTGGGGAGTAGTTTTGTAGATGCTGAATACAAATACCTACCCAGGTTTCTGTCCATCTGTCCTCAGGAAGCCTGTCATCTGCAACTACGTCTATAGAAAAGATACGAAAGGATAATGCTATTTGGTGGATACTAGAAGACAATTATTACCACTTTATATCACATCACCACCCTCTAGAATGTTTCTAGATGATTTTCATCCAAATTGGTTCCCAATATACTGGGTGACCCCTTCACTGTTTCTCAGATTCCTTACCTGGAGTCATCTCCAGGCCATTAGTAGCTAGATTTAGCCTGAGCAGAAAGAATAGATGAACATTAGAGGCTGGTTGGAGACAAAGGACTGGACAATGCTATGGGAGCTATTCCAAGTGTCTCACCTCCCTTCTGGCCTCTGCTGCTGTCTTTTGTTGTTTGGGAGTCCTGAGAATAGTCAGAATCAATTCACATTTAGGAGGGATTTCTTGTTCCCAGAACACCCAACAGCCCCTGAAAGCCAGATCTCACCACAGATACCTACCCTGCTTTTTCTGACGGTGCCTGAAGAAGCAGAACAGAAGGACGGAAAGACAAAGGAGGAAAATCACAGAGACCACAGGAAAAATGTAAATGCTGTATGTCTTTAGCCAAGATGTATCTAGGAAAGATGGGAACCAGGTTATCATCAGCATACATTTATTGAGTACCCACTGAATAGCACACATATGCTGGGTGGTATTCATGAGCACGTGACTATGTGAAAATTTAAGTGGTCAGTGGTCTTAAAACATGTAATTAGTTTCCTTGTGTCACTGGTCATAAGTGTTGACCTGATTTGTGCTCTGGAGCACACGCCACTGGCAGAACTGTTTTAAGGACTGAGAAGTCAGATGTGGCTAATGACATTCATTAGAGTTCCCAGAGCTAAGAACTAACTTCATGATTGACATCAAGTAGAACAGCATTGCCCACTACACACTGTAGAGCTTTGCAGAGACTGACAACCAATAAGAAAGAATCAGGACTCCCATGAAGGTTAAGAATTTCCATCTTGTATGTTCCTCGGGGTATGCCCTGATAGAAATGAACTCACTTCCAATGTTGTCCTGTTGCCTGATGCCCTGAAGACAGCATCTAGTGCTCATCTCATCCTCTTCCTTAAATATACCCTTCTCTACTCACTGTTACACTATAGAGGTGACCATACAAGATAGAGTCCACCTGCTCCCTCTTCATGGATGGTACCCACTCCCCTCACTTGTTCCTGAGGCAGAATCTTCAAAGTTCTTTAATGAAAATCAGACAATGTCTCTGTAGAGGCTGTTCCCTCAACCCCTTGCCCATGTCCAACTCAAGACCATACATGCTATTCTGTCCTTTCCACATATCATATCACAACTTAAATTAGACATGGCATATGCATGCTTATGATATATTTATAATTATATATTACATATGCAAATGGAGTCACCCATGAAGTGCAATGATATTACAATTAACCATGGATCTGTGGTAAGATTATAAGTGAGGTAAGAACTTTCTATGTCCTAGTGGCATTGTACCTGCCATGGAATCTTGGTTGCCTGCAGCATTTGGTGCAACATTTCTGCAGGACTATAGTCTAAAAGTTTCTTACTCTATATACTATATGGCCAAGTGTGCAAAAGACTGTGTCTTCTAAGCTGCTATAAATACCATCTTGTTCACACAATGATACAATGGCTACAAATGATGCATTTCTCAGAACACAGATGTCACATGACCACATTGCCTATGGACTCAAGCTCCAGAACAAAGCAGCATTAATTACCTCCTGGCTGTACATTCCCATGTAATATAAATAAACACATCTAATGTGCTATTGATATGGCTCAATGAGTAGAACATTTGGTATGCAAGAGTGAGAACCAGAGTTGGATTCCCAGAGTTCACAGAAAAAGTTAACTCGCTATAACTGCCTACCTATAATCTCAGTGCAAGGAGAGAAAGACTGAAAGTCCCCTGAGCAAACTGGCTAGACAGACTAGGTGAAAGAGTAAATTTTGAGGTCAATCAGAGATTATACCTCAATGTGGTGGCAAACACTTAAATAATAAGCTTAGCATCAGTCATGGACTTACACAGACATATATGCATATATATTCACCTGCACCCACATGCATGCTAACACAGTGAACACACAAACATACCTATGTACATAACACACATATCTAGGTAAATAAAAAACATAATAAGGAAATATAAAATAAAATTATATTCCAACGGTAGTGAGAATATCTTGGGTATTGTATGAATGCATCACCTATCAATTAAAAACCTATGGCCAAGTTAGAGAGATGTCTCAGCAGGTAAGAGCACTGACTGCTTTTCCAGAGGTCCTGAGTTCACTTCCAAGCAACCACATGGTGGCTCACAACCCTCTGTAACAGATTCAATATCTTCTTCTAGTGTTTCAAAGACAGCTACAATGTACTCATATACATACAATAAATAAATCTTTTAAATAAATCTTTTTCAAAAAACGATGGCATATAAGAAAAGGTAGAATAGAAGGTGGGGAACCAAGGAGGCAGAAAGAGTTCTGAGATAGAGACAGGCTCAGAGTCACCAGGGAAGATGTGAGGAGGACAGATACATGGTAACCAGCCATGTGGCAGAATTTAGATTAGTAGAAATAGGTTATTCTAAATCATTAGCTAGTGAGGGGATGAGCCTAGCTATATGGCCTCAGTATTTGTAAATGTATATTTGAGTCTGAGTTGTTATTCTGGGAACTTGGGACCAGAAAGAAAATAGCACATTACAGCTAACTTCTATCACATAAATTAATATATAAATAACATGTCATTTACTACTGAATGTTATCTTTCAAGGATATAATATACAAAGCTATCATAATAAATGGTGTTTACCTACATGTGGGTAATAGTAATAAATAGTATGTTAAGTTACATAGTGCAAATATTAAATCGCATATTCAAAATGGAATAACACGCATTATACTTTCTTTTTTAGTTTTTTTTTTTTTTTGAGATAGGTTTCTCTGTATATCCCTGGTTGTCCTGGAACTCACTTTGTAGACCAGGCTGGTCTCGAACTCAGAAATCTGCCTGCCTCTGCCTCCCGAGTGCTGGGATTAAAGGCGTGCACCACCACGCCCGGCTACACGCATTATACTTATGTATAAGATACATTATGCTTCTTTCCAGTCTGCAACTGTTCCTGGGAGCCCATCATGCACTCCAGCCACCCCCCCAACACACAAACTACCCACACCCAGAGACAGCTTGACCCCCAGGAGTTCTGATACCACCAGGCTCACAGGTGAGTTCCCCCTCTACCCCAATATTTGGCCTAACTGGGACCCAAGACCTCTCACCCTTCTGGAGACACATCTTTCTTCTGGACCTCAACTGTGCCTGGGAGCAGATCTTGTGCTCCAGCATCCCCAACCCTGCCCACACCCAGAGTCAGCTTGACTCCCAAGGGAAATATCACAGCCAGGCTCACAGATGAGGTACTCCAGACACTCTCTCACACTCATAGATAGCCTGACCCAAGGAGGCCCAACATAACTAGGCTCATAGGAGGGACAGGCTCCAGTCAGAGACAGCAAGGCCAGTTAACACCTGAGATAATCAGATGGTGAAAGGCAAGTGCAAGAACATAAGCAACAAAAACCATGCCATTTGGCACCATCAGAAGCCAGCGTTCCCATTACAATAAGCCCTGGATACCCTAACACACCAGAAAACCAAGATTCAGCTCTAAAATCCCTTCTCATGAGGATGATAGAATACCTTAAGGAGGACATAAATAAATCTGTTAAATAAATATAGGAGGACACAGTTAAATAGATAGAAGCCCTTAAAGAGGAATCACATAAATTCCTTAAAGAAATACAGGAAAACACAATAAAAAGGACGAAGGAACTGAATAAAATTATCCAGGATATAAAAATGGAAATAAAAACAATAAAAAAAATCATAAACAGAGATGAGCCTGGAGATGGAAAACCTATGAAAGTGATAAGTGTTACAGACACAAGCATCACCAACAGTATACCAGAGGTAGAAGAGAGAATCTCGTTGTAGAAGATGCCATAAAAAATTTTTGAAAAAGCAGTCAAAGAAAATACAAAAGTGCAAAAAGCTCCTAACCCAAAACATCCAGGAAATTCAGAACGCAATGAAAAGACCCAACCTAAGAATAATAGGTATAGAAGAGAGTGAAGATTCCCAACTCAAAGGGCCAGTAAATATCTTCAACAAAATTCTAGAAGAAACAAATTCCTAGCATAAAGAAAGAGATGCCCATAAACTTGCAAGAAGCCTACAGAACACCAAATAGAATGGTCCAGAAAAGAAATTCATTCTGACATATAATAATCAAAATACCAAATGGACAGAACTAAGAAAGAATATTAAAAAGCAATAAGGGGAAAGGGTCAAGAAACATATAAAGGCAGACCAATCAGAATTACAACAGACTTCTCAACAGAGACTCTAAAGGCCAGAAGCTCTTGGGAAGTTGTCATACAGAATGTAAGGGGACAAAATGCCAGCCCAGGCTACTATACCCAACAAAATATTCAATTATCATAGATGGAGAAAACAAGATATTCAACAACAAAAACAAATTTAAACAATAACTTTCCACTAAACCAACTCGTCTATTATACTCTTATAATAGAAGGAAAATATGAGGGAAACTATACCCAAGAAAAAACAAGAAATTAACCTACTCACAACAAACCCAAAAGAAGAGAAACACACAAACATAATTCTACCTCTAACAACAAAATAACAGAAAGCAACAATCATTGGTCCTTAATATCACTCAGTATCAATGAACTCAATTCCCTAATAAAAAGATATAACAGACTGGATATGTAAACAGGACCCAGCATTTTGCTGCATACAGGAATCACACATACACTAGTGACAAAGACACTATCTCAGAGTAAAAGGCTGGAAAAAAATTTCCAAGGAAATGGTCCCAAAAAACCAAGCTGGAGTAGCCATTCTAATATCAAATAAAATCAATTTTCAACTAAAAGTTACCAAAAAAATAAGGAAAGACAGTTCATATTTATGCAAGGAAAAATCTACCAAGAGAATGTCTCAATTCTTAATGTCTATGCCCCAAATGCAAGAGCACCCACATTCATAAAAGAAACCTTACTAAAGCTAAAACACACATTGAACCCCACACAATAAGAGTGGGAGACTTCAACACCCCACTCTCCTTAATGGACAGGTCATTGAAACAGAAACTAAACAGGTGAATTTAAGAGAGGTTATGAACCAAATGCACTTAACGCATATCTACAGAACATTTCACCATAAAACAAAAGAGTATACCTTCTTCTCAGCACCTCATGGTACCTTCTCCAAAATTGACCACATAATCAGTCACAAAACAAGCATCAACCAAGACAAGAAGAGTGAAATAATCCCATGCATCCTATTAGACCACCATGGTCTTCAACAACAACGAAAACAACAGAACGTCCACATACACATGAACAATGTTCTACTGAATGATAACTTGGTCAGGGGGAAAAAAGAAAGAAACTAAGGTCTTTTAGAATTTAATGAAAATGAAGGCTCAGCATACCCAAACATAATGGAGCACAATGAAAGCAGTACTAAGAAAACACATCGTGATGAGCACCTTCAGAAATGAAATACATCCAAGAGGAGTACGATTTAGTGCAGAATTCTATCAGACCTTCAAAAAAGACCTAATACCAATACTTCTCAAATTATTCCACAAAATAGAAACAGAAGGAAGGGGGCTGGAGAGATGGCTCAATGGTTAAGAGCACTGACTGCTCTTCCAGAGGTCCTGAGTTCAATTCCCAGCAGCCACATGGTGGCTCATAATCATCTGTAATGGGATCTGACACCCTCTTCTGGTGTGTCTGAAAACAGCTACAGTGTACTCACATATATAAAATAAGAAAATAAATCTTTAAAAAAAAAGTTAAAAAAAAAAAAAGAAACAGAAGGAGCACAGTTACTCTGATACCCAAACCACACAAAGACCCAACAAAGAAAGAGAACTTCTGACCAATTTCCCTTATAAAAATCAATGCAAAATACTCGATAAAATTCTTGAAAACTGAATCTAAGACTACATCAAAATAATCATTCACCATGATCAAGTAGGCTTCATCCCAGGGATCCAAGGTTAGTTCAATATACAGAAATCCGTCAATGTATATATAATGATTATATAATGTAATCCATCATATAAACAAACTAAGAGGAAGAAAACCACATGATCATTTCATTAGATGCTGAAAAAGCCTTTGACAAAATTCAACACCCCTTCACTTAAAAGTATTGGAAAGATCAGTAATACAAGGCACATACCTAAACATAATAAAGCAATATTCAGAAAACCAATAGCCAACATCAAATTAAATGCAGAGAAACTTGAAGCAATCCCACTAAAATCAGAAACAAGACAAAGCTGTCCTCTCTCTTCCCATTTATTCAATATAGTACTTGAAGTTCTAACTAGAGCAATTAGGAAACAATAGGAGGTCAAAGTGATACAAATTCAAAAGGAAGAAACCAAGATATCTTTTGATACATATGCAGTTAGAGACAAGAGCTCCTGATTACCGGTTAGTTCATATTGTTGTTCCACCTATAGGGTTGCAGTTCCCTTTAGTTCCTTGGGTGCTTTCTGGGTGGGTAGGGGAGTGGGGGGGTGGGTATGGGGGACTTTTGGGATAGCATTGGAAATGTAAACGAGGAAAATACCTAATAAAAAAATGAAAAAAACAACACATTTTAAAAATTCAAAAAAAAAAAAACCCAAGATATCACTATTTGAAGATAATATGATAGTATACATAAGCAATCCCAAAAATTCCACCAGAGAAATCCTACAGCTGATAAACAACCTCAAACAAATCAGTAACCTTCCTCTACTCAAAGGGTAAACAGTCTGAGAAAGAAATTAGGGAAACATACTTTACAATTGTGACAAATAATATAAAATATCTTGCTTAACTCTAACCAAACAAGTGAAAGATCTGTATGATAAGAACTTCAAGCCTCTGAAGAAAGAAACTGAAGAAGATCTCAGAAGAAAGATCTCTCATTCTCATGGATCTATAAGATTACCATAGTAAAAATGGCTATCTTACCAAAAGCTATCTACAGATTCAATACAGTCCCCATCAAAATTACAACTCAATTCTATGCAGAAATAGAAAGGGCAATTCTCAATTTCATCTGGAATAACAACAACAAAAAAATCCAGGATAAAAATCATTCTCAACAATAAAAGAATTTCTGGGGGAATCATCATCCCTGACCTCAAGCTGTACTACAGAGCAAAACCAAACCAAACCAAACCAAAAGCCCTGCATGGTATTTGTACAGAGATAGACACGTAGATCAATAAAACAGAATTGAAGACCCAGAAATAAGCCCCCACATCTAATGGTCACACCATTTTTGACAAAGATGCCAAAACCATCTAGTAGAAAAAAGAAAGCACTTTCAACAAATGGTGCTAGTTCAACTGGAGGTCTGCATGTAGAATACAAATTGATCCATTCTCATCTCCTTGTAAAAAGCTTAAGTATAAGTGGATCAAAAACCTCCACATAAAACCAGATACAAAGATAAAAGATAAAGTGGGGGAAAGCTTCAAATACATGGGCACGGAGGAAAAGTTCCTGAACAGAACTTAGGGTTTATGCTCTAAGATCAAGAATCGACAAATGGGGCTTCATAAAACTGCAAAGCTTGTGTAAGGCAAAGGACACTGTCAATAGGACAAAACAGCAACCCACAGATTGGGAAAAGATCTCTACCAATCCTACATCAGATAGAGGGCTAATATCCAATATATACAAAGAACTCAAGAAGGAAGATCCAAAGAACTAAATAACCCTATTAAAAACTGGGGAACAGAGCTAAACAGAGACTTCTCAGCTGAGAAAACTCGAATGGCTGAGAAGCACATAAAGAAATGTTCAACATCCTTAGTCATCAGGGAAATGCAAATCAAAAAGACTCTGAGATTCCACCTCACATCAGTCAGAATGGCTAAGATCAAAAATTCAGGTGACAGCAGATACTGGCGAGGATGTGGAGAAAGAGGAACACTAATCCATTGCTGGTGAGATTGCAAACTGGTACAAGCACTTTGGAAATCAATCTGGCAGTTTCTCAGAAAATTGGAAATAATTTGATCTGAAGACCCAGGTATACTACTACTGGGCATATACCCAAAAGATGCTCCAACATATAACAAGGACACATGCTCCACTATGTTCATAGCAGCCTTTTTTATACTAGTCAGAAGCTGGAAAGAACCCAGATGTCTCTCAACAGAAGAATGAATACAGAGAATGCAGTACGTTTATACAATGGAGTACTACACAGCTATTAAAAAAATGATGACTTCATGAATTTTTCAGGCAAATGGATAGAAGTAGAAAATATCATCTTGAGTGAGCTAACCCAGACTCAAAAGGACACACATGGACACTCACTGATAAGTGGATATTAGCCCTAAATGTCAGAATACTCACAATACAACTCACAAATCATATCAAGTTTTACAAGAATAAAGACCAAAGTGTGGATGCTTCAATCCTACTTAGAAGGGGGAACAAAATAACCACAGGAAGAAGAGGGAGGAAGAGACCTGAGAGGGAGAGAAGATGGGGAGGGAAAAGGGGGCAGGATCAGGTATAGGAAGAGACAAGAGAGAAGTCCAGAGGCTCAAGTGAATGAATAGAAATACATTGCAGTGCAGGGTAGGGAAGAAGAAGGGGGGGGGAACACTAAAAAAAATCCCAGATGCCAGGGAAGCAAAAGGTTCCCAGGACCCAACAGGAATGGCATTAGCTGAAATACCCAACAAGGAGGAAATAGAATCTGAAGAACCTAACTACAGTAGATAGGCATGGCCCCCATTTGAGGAATAGGACCATGTACTCATTTCAAAAATTTTAACCCAGAATTGTTTTGGGTAAAGGAAATGCAGGGACAAAATATGAAGGAAAGTCCATTCAGAGACTGCTCCACCTTTGAATCCATCCCACCTACAGACACCAAGCCCAGACACTATTGCTGATGCCAAGAAGTGCTCCCAGACAAGACCCTAGGATGACTCTGAGAGTTTTTGCCAGCATCTGGCTAAGACACATGCAGATACTCATAGCCAATCATCAGACAGAGCCTGGGCACCCCAATGGAAGAGTGAGGAGAAGGACTAAAGGAGCTGAAGGGGATTGCAACCCCATAGGAAGAACAATATCAACTAACCAGACCCCCAAGAGTATCCAGTGACTAAACTACCAACCAAAGAGTATACATGGATGGGTTCATGACTCCAGCTACATATGTAGCAGAGTATTGCTTTATCTGCCTCAGTGGGAGGTAGGCCCTTGGTCCTGTGGAGGCTTATTGCCATAATGTAAGGGGATTATAGAGGGGTGAGGCAAGAGTGGGTGGGTGGGTGAGCACCCTCTTAGAGTCAAAAGGGAGGGGGAATGGGATGGGGGGATTTGTGGAGAGGAAACTGGGAAAGGGGACATTTGAAATATAAATAAATAAAATAACCAATTAAAAATAAATTATAACATGTAATTTTAAAAGATACATTATACTCTTACACCAATAATATTGCTTATGTGTTTATATAAGTCATATAAATGTATATAATTAATATAAATTTAGTTTTAGACCTGAAATTTTAATGTGTTTCTTTGATTTGCCCCATCTCTCCATTAATGCTCAGAAGGGTGGGAACATTTCTCTTCCCTCTCCAAAAGTGTCTGCTTTAACTCACTTTCAGACCAATGTATTTCAAATGAGAGGACATTTATTCATAAATTCAAAGATAGGATGGTGACCCAGATCTGTTCAGCTGAGAAGCACATCATGGCATGTCCCACCAAAATGGCACACAATAGGCTCTGAACGAAACAGCATTATCTTGGTCCCCTCTACTTTCCCCACACCCTGTGTTCTGACCACCATCAACCTGCCTGAGCTAGGATCTTAGCTTTACACTATCATGGCCTAGATCAGGATGAGCATAGAAGACTCAGGACCACATCTCCTCCTGAGAGAGTTGTGGCCAAAGTGCAGCAACACCTAGTAGTACAGCCCAACAGCCTGGGACAGGAGGAGTGAGAAAAGCTTATTCACATCACACAGCACCCCAGATTGACTGTTCGCAGGCCACACCCTTCTCGTGCCCCTTTCCTCTCAGAGATTCTTCCCATTGTGTGTGCACAGACACTGAGAAAGTTCTCTTCTTTGTCACAGAGACCAAACTGGCTCAGGTTGGGCCCTAATGATCTTGCTCACACAATGTGTACAATGAGACACATACCACAAGGGGGTAGCATACAGCTGTGCAGTGGTCTGGCTGTAGCTGTGGAGACTGCTTCTGCTTCTTCCCAGAGTCTTCAGAACTTGGTGTCTTTGACCAAAAGTTAATTTTCTTCATATTTAAAATAGAAGGAGGCTAGAGAGATGTCTCAGAGGTTGAGAGCACTGACTGCTTTTCCAGAAGCCCAGCAACCACATGGAGGCTCACAACCATATATAATTAGATCTGGTGCCCTCTTCTGGCATGCAGACAGACAGTGTAAACATAATAAATCTTTTTTTTAAATTAGATATTTTCTTTATTTACATTTCAAATGTTATCCCATTTCCTAGTTTCCCCTCTGAAAATTCCCTATCCCCTCTCCCCTCCCTCTGATCCCCAACATACCCATTCCCATTCCTAGTCCTGGCATTCCCCTATACTGGAGCATACAGATTTCACAGGACCAAGGGCCTCTCCTCTCATTGATGACCAAATAGGCCATCCTCTGCTACATATATAGCTAGAGCCACAAGTTCCACCATGTACTTTCTTTGATTGATGGTATAGTTCCAAGGAGTTCTAGGGGTACTGGTTAGTTTATATTGATGTTCCTCCAAAAAAAAAAAAAAAAAAGTAGGATCTCTGGCCATGGGCATGTTGGCATACTGCTTTAATCCCAGAACTCAGAAGGCATGAGCAGGAAGATCTCTGTGAGTTCAAGGTTAGCCTGGTCTATGTGGCAAGTTACAGGTCAGCCAGCATTACATAGAGAGACCCAGTCTTTAAAACAAAATAATGGAACAAAATAACAACAAAAAATAGTATTAATAACATCCTGATGCCTCGTTCCAAAGTTAAGCAAAAGGCTGGTTGTGACATCAACCCAGCATATAAGCTCTAACAAACTACTACACCATCAAAGAGGCAGGGTGAAGGATTGAGAGCTTATGAGAGCAGCTATGTAGACCTCTTCTCCATCCTAAGTATTCATCCAAAATGAGTGAACTGCCAATCACTCAGTCACAAATTATGAGAAACACCTGAAAGGGCAGGACATGGAAAACAAGAAACCTGACAGAGTCCCTCCTCAATACCTCCTGCTGTGGGGAGTGGGGGTGAGGTGACCCTTCCTCTGTTCTTTCCTCATTTGCTCTGCATGGCCTCACAGAATCAGTACTAAGCAACTCCTAGGAAGACCTGGAAGAAAATGGGAAGTAGAGTAAAGCTTCTTTCTGGACCTGACTCCAGGACATTCTGGAGCCTGACCATTTCATACCAAAGCATCCCCAGAACAATGATCCAGGCCTGCCCACAAGCCATCCTTGAACCACATTACCTGTCTAGTAAGATGGGACCTCCCTAGAGGAGATTATTTCCTGCAGCCATGACAGGCTCTGACTTGGTAGAAGGACAGGAGAATTTACTGTAACCAGTAAAAAGACGTAAATCACCTTGAGAACAGACTGCCCCTACCACTGCTGAGGCTCAGTTGCTACCCAGTAAGAAGCGACAGCTCTGTACTCTACCCCTCAGACTGTAGCTGTATCCAAGCCATTCATGGTGTCTGGTAAGAGTAAAGCTCCAGAGAATCTGAAGTGTTAGATTAAGGGGGACATGTGATGAGTGGGGTTGGGGAAAGGAGCCTTGGGGTTAAGAAAGGACAAAGGCGATGGAGGCAAGGAATCACAGCTATGGGTAGAATCCAGGGTTGTAAGAACAAACCTGAGGTGGTTGTTGGACCTGGGGCAGGAACCTGGATGACATTTTCTTTGATCACCTTTAGCTCCAGCTTATTACTACGTTCGGACCAGGTAGTCGCATTCGAATAGATACACCAATAATGTCCAGTAATGCTTTCATCCACTGGCCCAATCTCAAATTTATCCCCTATTGTATAAGGCTCAGTGCTCTTTTCCATAAAGGTGCTGCCATCCTTCTCCAGGCGGACCATGTTATACAAGTGGTATTCACCAGTGTATGAACACACAATAGTTAGAAAACTCCCTTGGGTGATCATAAGACTTGACTTAGGGAAGATGGTAACATCATGCAGAGAACCTAGAAGAGAGCAGAGCAGGAATATCAGTATACACAGTGAGGACAGTGCCATAACAGAAAACCAATTTAGGTGCACCAATCCATTTTCTTACAAAATTTAGAGTTCTCTAGACACGATCAAACTCTAGCATTATAATATCTCCACTTGCTGTGCACATTAATACCCATCATATGGCAATAAGGACCTTATTGACCACATGTTGAGTCTGGTAAAGATTGATCCAAGGCAATCTCAGAACAACAGTCTAGACATGTCTGCTGCAGAGCCGACTGCCCCCCCCCTGCTTACTTCAGGGACCTTTGTGTTCTCTACCTTTATCTCTACCTTCTTTCCATTCTGTTATTGGAGCTAAAAATCCTACCTGCTTCAAACTACCTAGATGTAGGAGCACCCCCATAAAATCATATATATATATATATATATATATATATATATATATATATATATATATATGTGTGTGTGTGTGTGTGTATATATGTGTGTGTGTGTGTATATACATACATACATATCTCAAGAGACAAATATAAAGCATGTGAATTTACCTTTTTGTGAATGTTTACCCTCCCTGCCCTTATCAGTTTCCAAGCTTACAAATGTATAGTTGCTACTGCACAATATGCCTCCTGTCATTATTTATGAGAAAATGAGATTATGTGCCTTTAGACCAACATTCTCTAGTCTGCTCTCCTCCCTTGACTCATTCTTTTACCATGTTTAATATCTTCTAGAGATGCCTTCTATGATTCCATGGTTTGACTTATATAAAAACACAATTTCTTCCATTTGAAGGGAAAGTATGGGAGGGAAAATTGATGTTGAGAAAAGAATTGTCCAATATAATGGCAGCAAGACTGCAACTAATGTAAGGAGATGAGCATATAACTCTCAAGAGACAGGTGAGATCAGAGATCCTCTCCCTTGGATGACAAAAAAGGGATACTTCCACTGAGATCCAAGAGACAAGAGTAAATTCCTTGCACATAGCAAACAGGGACAAGGAGAAGCAAACATTGATATAACATGGAAACTACACACATGATACATCAAAAGTATGGCTACTTAAACATGCCCTGAACAAAAACAACATCAGTTGATATCTGAGCTTAGCTGAGGGATCTCACAGGGTACCAATTCTAGATAAAGAGTATTTAATGTATATAAAGTATTTAATGACTGCTGAGAGAGTAAAATTAGTTTTCCCCCAGAGATGAGGCCCTTAATTGGCTATCCAATATGATTTAGTAATCTCTAAAAGCATATACAAATAAACAACACTAAGCATTAAAGAGCAAGTTGTGTGTGTGTGTATGTGTGTGTGTGTGTGTGTGTGTGTGTGTGTGAATAATAAAGAAGAAGGCCATGGATTTGAGAGGGGTAATAAAAAGGAGGAACATAGAAGGGGTTAGGGTTATAGAGATGGGGAATATTATGCAATTATATTTTAATTAAAAATAATTTTGAAAAATTAAGCTGCATGATGCCTAGTTCACAGGTCCAAAAAAGACTCTGGGGCTCTTCCGGTCCATGCCAGCACCAGGGTTCCTTGGGCATGGAGTCTCCGGACACCCGCAAGGACCCCACAGGATCCTCCATGGGATCTTAAGACCTCTGGTGATTGGAACACAGCTTCTGCTACAATCCAACCGTGCGGGACCTGAGACTGCATTAATTAGGGAAGCAGAAAACCTGGCCTGATCAGGGTCACAAGTCCCTCCAGTCCATGCGAGCACTGGGGTTCCTTGGGCGCAGAGTCTCCAGACACCCGCAAGGACCACACAAGAACCTCCATGGAATCTTAAGACCTCTGGTGAGTTGAACACAACTTCTGCCAAGAGGCAGGTTCGAACAACAGATATCTGGGCACCTTCCCTGCAAGAGGAGAGCTTGCCTGCAAAGAGTACTCTGACCACTGAAACGAAGGAGAGAGCTAGTCTCCCAGGTCTGCTGATAGAGGCTAACATAATCACCTCAGGAACAATCTAGAGACAACTATAACAACTAACTCCAGAGATTACCAGATGGCGAAAGGCAAATGTAAGAATCTTACTAACAGAAACCAAGACCACTCATCATCATCAGAACCCAGCACTTCCACTTCACCCAGTGCAGGGCACCCCAACACACCCGAAAAGCTAGACCCGGATTTAAAAGCATATCTCATGATGATGGTAGAGGACATCAAGAAGGACTTTAATAACTTAATTAAAGAAATACAGGAGAAACTGCTAAACAGATAGAAGACATTAAAGAGGAAGCACAAAAATCCCTTAAGGAATTGCAGGAAAACACAACCAAACAGGTGATGGAATTGAATAAAACCATCCAAGACATAAAAAGGGAAGTAGACACAATGAAGAAAACCCAAAGTGAGGCAACGCTGGAGATAGAAACTCTAGGAAAGAAATCTGGAAACATAGATGCGAGCATCAGCAACAGAATACAAGAGATGGAAGAGAAAAGCTCAGGTGCAGAAGATTCCATAGAGAACACAAGCACAACAATCAAAGAAAATGGAAAATGCAAAAAGATCCTAACTCAAAACATCCAGGAAATCCAAGACACAATGAGAAGACCAAACCTACAGATAGTAGGAGTAGATGAGAATGAAGATTTTCAACTCAAAGGACTGGCAAATATATTCAACAAAATTATAGAAGAAAACTTCCCAAACCTAAAGAAGGAGATGCCCATGAATATACAAGAAGCCTACAGAACTCCAAATAGACTGGACCAGAAAAGAAATTCTTCCTGACACATAATAATCCGAAAAACAAATGCACTAAATAAAGATAGAATATTAAAATCAGTAAGGGAAAAAGTTCAAGTAACATATAAAGGCAAGCCTATAAGAATTACACCAGATTTTTCACCATAAGAGTGGTATGTTGAGGTCTCCCACTCTTATTGTGTGAGGCTCATTGTGTGTTTTGAGCTTTAAAAAAGTTTCTTTTAAGAATGTGGGTACCCTTGCATTTGGGGCATAGATGTTCAGAACTGAGAAACTTTTTTAACAACGAACAGGTCATTGAAACAGAAATGAAACAGAGACATAGTAAAACTAAAAGAGGTTATGAACCAAATAGATTTAACAGAAATCTACAGAACATTTTACCCTAAAACAAAAGAATACACCTTCTTTTCAGCACCTCATGGAACCTTCTCCAAAACTGACCATATAATTGGTCACAAAACAGGCCTCAACAGATACCAAAATATTGAAATTATCCCATGCATTCTATCAGATGAACATGGCCTGAGGCTGGTCTTCAATAACAGCAAAAACTACAGAAATCCCACATACATGTGGAAACTGAACAACTCTTTACTCAATGGTAATGTGTTCAGGGAAGAAATAATGAAATTAAAGACTTCCTGGAATTTAATGAAAATGTTGACACATCATACCCAAACTTATGGGACACAACGAAAACAATGCTAAGAGGAAAGTTCATAGCATTAAGTGCCCGGTAAAGAAACTGGAGAGTTATTACACTAATAACTTAACAGCACACCTGAGAGCTCTGGAACAAAAAGAAGCAAAATCACCCAAGAGGAGTACTAGGCAGGAAACAGTCAAAATCAGGGCAGAAATAAACCAAATAAAAACAAAGAAAACAATACAAAGAATCAACGAAACTAGAACCTGGTTCTTTAAGAGAATCAACAAGATAGATTAAAACCTTAGCCAAATTAATTAAAGGGTGGAGAGGCAGTATCCAAATAAACAAAATCAGAAATGAAAAGGGAGATATAACAACAGAAACAGAGGAAATTCAAAAAATAATCAGATCCTACTGGTAAAAGCCTAAACTTAACAAAAGTGGGTGGGTAGGGGAGTGGGGGGATATGGGGGACTTTTGGGATAGCATTGGAAATGTAAATGAAGAAAATACCTAATAAATAAAATATATATATTTTAATATTAAAAAAATACCAAAGTTAAATCAGAAGCAGTTAAACTATCTAAGTAGGACCATATCGCACAAGAAAATAGAAGTCAATAAAAACCTCCCAACCAAAAAAAAGTCTATGACCAGATGGGTTTAATGCAGAATTCAACCAGACCTCCAAAGAAGACCTGATACCAATTTTTTTTACACTATTCTGTAAAATAGAAAGAGAAGGAACACTACCTAACTCTTTCTATGAAGCCACAATTACTCTGATACCTAAACCACACAAGGATCCAACCAAAAAAGAGAACTTCAGACAAATCTCGCTTATCAATGCAAAAATACTCAATAAAATTCTTGCAAACTGAACTCAAGAACACATCAAAATTATCATTCACCCCAATCAAGTAGGCTTCATCCCAGGGAAGCAAGCTTGGTTTAATATATGAAAATCCATTAACATAATCCACTATATAAACAAACGCAAAGAAAAAATCACATGATCATCTCCTTAGATGCAGAAAAAAAAGCATTTGACAAAATACAATACTACTTCATGTTAAAAGTATTGGAGAGATCAGGAATTCAAGGACCATACCTAAATATAATAAAAGCAATTTACTGCAAACCAACAGCCAATATCAAATTAAGTGGAGACATACTTGAAGCAGTACCACTGAAATCAGAAACAAGACAAGGGTGCCCTCTCTCCATATCTATTCAATATAGTATGCGAAATGCTAGCTAGAACAATGAGACAACAAAAAGAGATGAGGAGATACAAATTAGCAAAGAAGAAATAGAGGTATCACTATTTGCAGATGATATGATAGTATACATAAGAGACCCAAAAAATTCTACCAGAGAATTCTCCAGCTGATACACAACTTCAGTAATGTGGTCAGATATAAAATTAATTCAAATAAATCAGTAGTCTTCCTTTATAAAAATGATAAGCAGGCTCTGACCCCAGGACCAGATGAGAATGCCATATTGTATCCCAGGTCCCTCAGAGACCAGTCTGTGCAGGAGAGCATGCAGGCTGCAGAAGCAACATAGCTTCTTGGATAGGGTCATTTTGGGCTTTAATCTTCAGCCAGGAGGCAGAGCTGAGACCCAGACCTCTGCGCAATTTCCCCGCCACAGGAGAGCTTGCCTGCAGAGAGTGCTCTGACCTCTGAAACTCAGAAGAGAGTTGGACTCCCAGAAGTGCTGACAGAGGTTAACAGAATCACAGGAGGAACAAGCTCCAGGCAGAGACAGCTATAACAACGAACACCAGAGATTACCAGGTTGCAAAAGGCAAACGTAAGAATCTTACTAACAGAAACCAAGACCACTCCACATCATCAGAACACAGCACTCCAACCAAAGCAAGTCCTGGATACCCCAAAACATCTGAAAGCAAGATTCAGATTAAATATCATATCTTATGATGGTGGATTTTAAGAAGCAAATTAATAACTCACTTAAAGAAATACAAGAGAACACAGATGAACAAGTGAAAGTCCTCAAAGAGGAAGCACAAAATCCCTTAAAGAATTACAGGAAAATACTGCTAAACAAGTAGAAGACCTTAAAGAGAAAACAAAAAGTCCCTTAAAGAATTACAGGAAAATACAACAAACCAGGTGATGAAATTGAACAAAACCATCCAAGATCTAAAAATGGAAGTAGAAACAATAAAGAAAACCCAAAGGGAGACAACTCTGGAGATAGAAATCCTAGGAAAGAAATCAGGAACCATGAGCAACAGAAAACAAGAGATGGAAGAGAGAATCTCAGGTGCAGAAGATTCCATAGAGAACATGGACACAACAATCAAAGAAAATGCAAATTGCAAAAAGATCCTAACTCAAAACATCCAGGAAATCCAGGACACAATGAGAAGACCAAACCTACAGATAATAGGAGTAGATGAGAATAAAGATTTTCAACTTAAAGGGCCAGTAAATATCTTCAAAAAAATTATAGAAGAAAGCTTCCCAAAACTAAAGAAAGAGATGACCATGAACATACAAGAATCCTACAGAACTCCAAATAGACTGGACCAGAAAAGTAATTCCTCCTGACACATAATAATCAGAAAAACAAATGCACTAAATAAAGATAGAATATTAAAATCACTAAGGGAAAAAGGTCAAGTAACATATAAAGGCAGGCCTATTAGAATTACACCAGACATCTCACCAAACACTATGAAAGCCAGAAGATTCTAGACACATGTTATAGAGACCCTAAGAGAACATAAATGCCAGCCCAGGCTACTATACCCAGCAAAACTCTCAATTACCATAGATGGAGAAACCAAAGTATTCCAATGACAAAGCCATATTCACACAATATCTTTCCATGAATCCAGCCCTTCAAAGAATAATGAAGGGAAAACTCCAACACAAGGATGGAAATTACACCATAGAAAAAAACAAGAAAATAAACTTTCAACAAAACCTAAAAGACGACAGCCACAAGAACAGAATTCCAACTCTAACAACAAAAATAACAGGAAGCAAAAATTACTTTTCCTTAATATCAATGGACTCAATTTCCCAATAATAAGATAGACTAACAGAATGGCTACAAAAACAGGACCCAACATTTCGTTACATACAGAAAACCAATCTCAGGGAAAAAGACAGACACTACCTCAGAGTAAAAGGCTGGAAAACAATTTTCCAAGCAAATGGTCTGAAGAAACAAGCTGGAGTACCCATTCTAACATCGAATAAAATTGACTTCCAACCCAAAGTTATCAAAAAAGACAAGGATGGGCACTTCATACTCATCAAAGGTAAAATCCTCCAAGAGGAACTCTCAATTCTGAATATTTATACTCCAAATGCAAGGGCAGCCACATTCATTAAAGATACTTTAGTAAAGCTCAAAGCACACATTGCACCTCACACAAAAATAGTGGGAGAATTCAACACCCCACTATCATCAATGGACAGATCATAGAAATAGAAACTAAACAGAGACACATTGAAACTAACATAAGTTATGAAACAAATGGATTTAACAGATATCTACAGAACATTTTATCCTAAAACAAAAGGATTTCCCTTCTTCTCAGCACCTCATGGTACCTTCTTCAAAACTGACCATATAATTGGTCACAAAATAGGCCTCAACATATACAAAAATATTGAAATTATCCCATGCATCCTATCAGATCACCAGGGCCTGAGTCTGATCTTCAATAACAACATAAATGATAGAAAGCAAACATTCACATGGAAGCTGGACAACACTCTACTCTATGATACCTTCGACAAGGATGAAGTAAAGAAAGAAATTAAAGACTTTTTAGAGTTTAATGAAAATGAAGCCACAACATACCCAAACTTATGGGACATAATGAAGGCAGTCCTAAGAGGAAAACTCATAGCTCTGAGTGCCACCAAAAAGAAACTAGAAAGAGCATACACTAGCAGCTTGACAGCACACCTAAAAGCTCTAGAACAAAAGGAAGCAAATTCACCCAAGAGGAGTAGAGAGCAGAAATAATCAAACTCAGGGACGAAAGCAACCAAGTAGAAACAACAACAACAAAAAACTATTCAAAGAATCAACTAAACCAAGAGCTGGTTACTTGAGAAAATCAACAAGCTAGATAAACCCCTAGCCAGACTAACTATAGGGCATAGGGACAGTATCCTTAATTAAGAAATTCAGAAATGAAAAGGGAGATATAACAAAAGAATCTGATGAAATCCAAAAAATCATCAGATCCTATTATAAAAGCCTATACTCAACAAAACTGGAAAAACTGGACGAAATGGACAATTTTCCTTTTTTTTTTTTTTTAAGATTTATTTATTTATTATATGTAAGTACACTGTAGCTGTCTTCAGACATTCCAGAAGAGGGCGCCAGATCTCGTTGCGGATGGTTGTGAGCCACCATGTGGTTGCTGGGATTTGAACTCTGGACCTTCGGAAGAGCAGTCGGGTGCTCTTACCCACTGAGCCATCTCACCAGCCCTTTTTTTTTTTTTTTTTTTTTGGTTTTTTGAGACAGGGTTTCTCTGTGTGGCCCTGGCTGTCCTGGAACTCACTTTGTAGATCAGGATGGCCTCGAACTCAGAAATCCGCCTGCCTCTGCCTCCCAAGTGCTGGGATTTAAAGGCGTGCGCCACCATGCCCGGCTTGACAATTTTCTATACAGATATCAGGTACCAAGGTTAAATTCAGAGCGGATTAATGATCTAAACAGCCCCATATTCTGTAAAGAAATAGAAGCCATCATTAATAATCTTCCAGCCAATAAAATTACAGGACCAGATAGGTTTAGTGCAGAATTCTACCTTCAAAGAAGACCTAATTCCAACTCTCCTCAAACTATTCCACAAAATAGAAAAAGAAGGTACTCTACCCAATTCATTGTATGAAGCCACAATTACTCTGATACCTAAACCACATAAAGACCCAACAAAGAAAGAGAACTTCAGATCAATTTCCCTTATGAATATTGATGCAAAAATACTCCATAAAATCCTCACTAATCCAAGAACACAATAAAACGGCCATAGATCATGATCAAGTAGGCTTCATTCCAGGGATGCAGGATTGTTTAATATATGGAAATCCATCAACGTAATCCACTATATAAAAAAACTCAAAGACAAAATTCACATGATCATCTTGTTAGATGCTGAGAAAGCATTTGACAAAATCCAAAAGCCATTCATGATAAAAGTCTTGGAAAGATCAGAAAGTCAAGGCCCATACCTAAACATAATAAAAGCAATATACAGAAACCAATAGCCAACATCAAACTAAATGGAGAGAAACTTGAAGCAATCCCACTAAAATCAGGGACTAGACAAGGCTGCCCACTCGCTCCCTACCTATTCAACATTGTACTTGAAGTCCTAGCCAGAGCAATTAGACAAAAAAAATAAAATAAAATAAAATAAAATAAAATAAAATAAAGAAAGAAAAAAAGGAGATCAAGGGGATACAAATTGGAAAGTAAGAAGTCAAAATATCACTTTTTGCAAATGATATGATAGTATATATAAGTGACCCAAAAAATTCCGCCAGAGAACTAAACCTGATAAACAGCTTCAGTGTAGTAGCCGGATATAAAATTACCTCAAACAAGTCAATGGCCTTTCTCTACACAAAGGATAAACAGGATAAGAAGGAAAATTAGGGAAACAACACCCTTCACAATAGTCACAAATAAAATAAAATAAATACATTGCCGTGACTCTAACTAGGGCAGTGAAAGATCTATATGATAAAACTTCAGGTCTCTGAAGAAAGAAATTGAAGATGATCTCAGAAGATGGAAAGATCTCCCATGCTCATGCATTGGCAGGATTAATATAGGAAAAATGGCTCTCGTGCTGAAAGCAATCTACAGATTCAATTTAATCTCCATCAAAATTCCAACTCAATTCTACACAGAGTTAGAAAAAGCAATTTGCAAATTCATCTGGAGTAACAAAAAACCTAGGATAGCAAAAACTGTTCTCAACAATAAAAGAACCTCTGGGGGTATCACCATCCCTGACCTTAAACTGTACTACAGAGCAATTGTGATAAAAACTGCATGGTACTAGTAGAGCAACAGACAGGTAGATCAATGGAATAGAATTGAAGACCCAGAAATGAACCCATACACCTATGGTCACTTGATCTTTGAGAAGGGAGCTAAAACCATACAGTGGAAAAAGGATAGCATTTTCAACAAATGATGCTGGCACAATTGGCAGTTATCATGTAAAAGAATGTGAATTGATCCATTCTTATCTCCTTGTACAAAGCTCAAGTCTAACTGGATCAAGGAACTCCACATAAAACGAGAGACACTGAAACTCATAGAGGACAAAGTGGGGAAAAGCCTTGAAGATATGGGAACAGGGGGGAAATTCCTGAACAGAACAGCAATGGCTTGTGCTGTAAGATCGAGAATCGACAAATGGGACCTCATAAAATTGCAAAGCTTCTGTAAGGCAAAAGACACTGTCAATAAGACAAAAAGGCCACCAACAGATTGGGAAAGGATCTTTACCAATCCTAAATCAGATAGGGGACTAATATCCAATATATATAAAGAACTTAAGTAGATGGACTCCTGAAAATTAAATAATCCTATTAAAAATGGGGCACAGAGCTAAACAAAGAATTCTCAACTGAGCAATACGGAATGGCTAAGAAGCAACTGAAAAAATGTTCAGCATCCTTAATCATCAGGGAAATGCAAATCAAAACAACCCTGAGATTCCATCTCACACCAGTCAGAATGGCTAAAATCAAAAATATAGGTGACAGCAGATGCTGGTGAGGATATGGAGAAAGAGAAACACTCCTCTGTTGCTGGTGGGATTGCAAGCTGGTACAACCACTCTGGAAATCAGTCTGGCGGTTCCTCAGAAAATTGGACATAGTAGTACTAGAAGATCCAGCAATTCCTCTCCTGGCATATACCCAGAATATGTTCCAACTTGTAATAAGGACACATGCTCCACTATGTTCATAGCAGCCTTATTTATAATAGCCAGAAGTTGAAAAGATCCCAGATGTCCCTCAACAGAGGAATGGATAGAGAACATGTGATACATTTACACAATGGAGTACTACTCAGCAATTAAAAACAATGAATTTATGAAATTCTTAGGCAAATGGATGGATCTGGAGGATATCATCCTGAGTGAGGTAACCCAATCTCAAAAGAACACACATGATATGCACTCACTGATAAGTGGATATTAGCCCAGAATCTTAGAATACCCAAGATACAATTTGTAAAACACATGAAACTCAAGAAGAAGGAAGACCAAAATATGAATATTTCATTCCTTCTTAGAATGGGGAACAAAATACCCATGGAAGGAGTTACAGTGACAAAGTTCACAGCTGAGACGGAAGGAAGAACCATCCCCCCTGCCCCCCCAGGGATCCATCCCATATACAACCACCAAACCCAGACACTATTGCATATGCCAGAAAGATTTTTCTGACAGGACCCTGATATAGCTATCTCTTCTGAGGCTATGCCTGTGCCAGACAAATACAAAAGTAGATCCTCACAGTCATCTATTGGATGGAGCACAGGGCCCCTAATGAAGGAGCTAGAGAAAGTACCCAAGGAGCCAAAGGGGTCTGCAACCCTATAGGAGGAGCAACAATATGAACTAACAAGTACTGCTCCCCCACCCCCAGAGCTTTGTTTCTAGTTGCACATGTAGCAGAGGATGGCCTAGTTGGCCATCAATGGGAGGAGAGGTATTCGATCTTGCTAAGATCATATGCTCCAGTACAGGGGAACACCAGGGCCAAGAAGTGGGAGTGGTGGGTTGAGGAGCAGGCTCAGAGGAGGATATATGGGACTTTTGGGAAAGCATTTGAAATGTAAGTGAAGAAAATATCTAATAAAAAAAATGATAAACTGGCTGAGAAAGAAATTAGGGAAACAACTTTCTTCACAATAGCCACAAATAATATAAGGCAATTTGTGGAGAGCCGTGCCGTGAGCAATCGCCATTATAAGATGATGCGGGCTTCCACTGTGCCTAACTAGTAAACAAGCCTTGTACACAGGTGCGAGAGTGAACTCACGCCTAGTCACTGCCCATCTCGGGGCGTAGTAATGAGGTGATGGGCGAGCAACTAATCAGGAGCTAACATGCCACATCAGGTGCTGAAACGCCACGCTGAGGGCTATATAAGCAGCACCATTTTCCAGGGTCTGGGTCTTCCCTCCTGAAGAAGCAATAAAGCTTGCTGCAGAAGAATCCGGTTGTCCGAGTGTGTTCTTGCCGGTGAGAACGTTAGCTCAGGACAAGTGGCAAGAACATTAGCTCGGGACAAGTGGTGCCGAAACCCGGGAACTTCATACCATCACTGGCACAAGGGAGATCCCCCGTTCGCGGGGCCGGTTCAGAACTGCGGGACACGTAAAGGCTCTGTAAGGTATGTTCGGTCTTGAAATTTCTCCAGTGTTAGAGGCCTTTTTGATTGTTTTCACAGCGCTTGTTCTTTTTCTTTTGGTTTCGTTTTGCTTCCACCACTGGAACTGCTGACTGATTCTCAGTCGCGGTCAGGCACGGTTAGATAACAGGGCAGTGAGCAGTATGGGAACTTCCTACTCCGTAGTGACTGCCATACGGTCAGTCTTGAGGCAATGTGGCCTAAAAATCGCCACTAAGACTATAGAAGGCTTTGTTAAAGAGATAGATGGTGTAGTGCCGTGGTATGCATGCTCAGGGTCATTAACTATCGCCTCTTGGGAGAAACTGAAAAGAGATCTAGTTAGGGAACAGCAGAATGGCAAACTTAAAGCAGGGACAATGCTGTTGTGGAAACTGGTAAGATCGTGCTTAACAGATGAGGATTGTCAGCAAATGGTTGAGGCAGGGCAGAAGGTCCTGGAGGAGATTCAAGACAGTCTATCAGAGACAGATCAGGGAGAGAGATTAAGAGTTGAGAGGAAACAAGGTTCACTGAAGAATAAAGACCTTTCCATGGGCCTTGAGCCCGAGGAAAAGAGAAATAAGGGAAAAAACGCCCTGGGAGAGGTTAGAAAAGGGGATGGAAAGGGACAGAAGAAGAAAGATCGAACAGGAGAGGCACATAAGGGAAGGATCCTCTATCTGCCATTAGACGAGTTCAAGGCACTAGCTGTTAGTAGCTCAGAATCAGATAAGGAACTTAGCTCCTCTGAGGAAACAGACTTAGAGGAAGAAGTGGCTCACTATGAAGGAGAAAGATACCAGCCAGATGAAAGACAAGCTAATCAGTCACAGAATAACAAGAAAGCAGCTAGAGACAAATGTCAAATCGCTGTGTGGTCTCCAGGCCCTCGACCTCTAAGTCCTAGTGTACCTCCACCCTATGTGCAGAGGTATCATTCAGATTCATTCATTCCAACAGAGGAACAGAGAAAAGTGCAGCAAGCATTTCCGGTCTTTGAAGATGCCGATGGCGGACACATTCATACCCTGGTGGAGTATATACAGATTAAAGAACTTGCGGAGTCAGTCTGTAACTATGGAGTCAATGCAAATTTTACTGTAGCACAAGTCGAAAGGCTTGCTACTCTGGCAATGACCCCCGGCGATTGGATGACTGTAGTGAAAGCTGCAGCTCCTAACATGGGAATGTATCTAGAATTCTAAGCTTTGTGGCAAGATTCCTGCCAAGCACAGGCAAGGGTCCATGCATCTGTTGAAGGGGACCAAAGAACATGGACTTTTGAGTTGCTTTCAGGTCAGGGACAACATGCTACTAACCAGACAAATTACCATTGTGGAGCGTACGCCCAGATCTCAGCTGCCGCTGTTAAGGCATGGAAGGCACTCTCTAGGAAGGGAGAGGCAAGTGGACATTTGACAAAGATTACTCAGGGCGCTCAGGAGTCGTTCTCAGACTTTGTGGCTAGAATGACAGAAGCGGCAAGGAGAATTTTTGGGGATCCAGAGGCAGCTATGCCTTTAATTGAACAGTTGATCTATGAACAGGCTATGCAGGAATGCAGGGCAGCTATTACACCTAGAAAGAGCAAGGGATTGCAGGACTGGTTGAAGGTTTGCCGTGAGCTTGGAGGGCCACTCACTAATGCCGGGTTAGCAGCTGCCATTTTACAAGGGCAAAAACGCCCCGACACGGCTGAGCTCAAACTCTGCTATAATTGTGGCAAACCAGGACACTTAAAAAAGGACTGTAGAGCCCTTGTCAAAAGGAGAGCACCAGGACTATGTACTAAGTGTGGGAAAGGATATAATTGGGCCAGAGATTGTCGCTCAGTCAAGGACATTCGAGGCAGGCCCCTGCAGCCAGAATTTCCTCAAGCAGTAGATAATGAGGCCATTCCAAAAAACCAGTACAGGGCCCCCAGGTCTCAGGGCCCGAAAACATATGGGACCCTGACAGGCAAAAGGTGGACCCCACAGTCTGCAGGGCAACAGAAGGATCAGCTGGGTTGGACCTCCGTGCCACCACCCGATTCATGATGATGCCCCAAATGGGGGTGCAGCCTGTTCCTACTGACTACAAAGGGCCTCTGCCATCCGGGAGTGTCAGCCTAATACTGGGTCGGGCCTCCCTTACCTTACAAGGCCTTATTGTTCACCCTGGAGTCGTAGATCAAGATTATGAAGGGGAAGCCGGACGTGGTGGCGCACGCCTTTAATCCCAGCACTCGGGAGGCAGAGGCAGGTGGATTTCTGAGTTCGAGGCCCGCCTGGTCTACAGAGTGAGTTCCAGGACAGCCAGAACTATACAGAGAAACCCTGTCTCGAAAAACCAAAAAAAAAAAAAAAAAAAAGATTATGAAGGGGAACTTCAAGTTCTCTGTTCCTGTCCTCAGGGTGTCTTTTCTATTTCACAAGGGGATAGAATAGCTCAGTTAATAATTTTGCCAAGCCTACATGGCTGTTTTCCTTCCTCTGGTGTCCCTCGAGCTGTCAGAGGAATTGGTTCTACTGGAAATTATTCTGCTTACTTAATAATGCCTCTTGACTCCAGGCCAGCCTTAGAATTAGTTATAGAAGGGAAACAATTTAAAGGGATTTTAGACACAGGAGCAGATAAAAGTATCATCTCTTCCCACTGGTGGCCAAAAGCCTGGCCCGTCACTCAGTCATCACATTCGTTGCAAGGGTTAGGTTATCAGTCCTGCCCCACTATTAGCTCCCGTTCTTTGAGCTGGCAAGCGCCTGAAGGTCAAATGGGACAATTCACTCCCTATGTTTTACCACTCCCAGTAAATCTCTGGGAGAGAGGCATTTTACAGGCACTAGGAATGACCTTGACTAATGAATACTCACCACAAGCTGTTCAAATGATGAAGAAAATGGGCTATAAAGAAGGAAGGGGATTAGGGAAAGGAGAGCAGGGTAGACTTGAACCTATCCCTCAAGAAGGTAATAATGGGAGACAAGGTTTGGGTTTTTCCTAGGGGCCGTTGAGGGCTCCATGCCCATACCATGGCGTACAGAGGAAGCTGTGTGGGTTCCTCAATGGCCTCTCTCCTCTGAAAAATTAGAAGCAGCCACAAAACTGATTTCTGAACAGCTATGCTTGGGTCATTTAGAGCCCTCTACCTCACCCTGGAATACACCTATTTTCGTAATTAAGAAAAAAATCTGGCAAATGGCGCTTATTACATGATCTTAGAGCAATTAATGCACAAATGCACCTGTTTGGACCAGTTCAGTGAGGGCTACCATTGCTTTCTGCCTTACCCAAAAATTGGGAAATTATAATTATAGATATTAAAGATTGTTTTTTCTCTATACCTTTATGCCCTCAAGATAGGCAAAGATTTGCATTTACCATCCGAGCCATTAATCATTTAGAGCCTGATCAAAGATAGCAATGAAAGGTCCTACCTCAGGGGATGGTGAATAGCCCCACCATGTGTCAACTGTATGTGCAATTGGCACTTAAGTCAGTTAGAGAGCATTTTCCATCATTACTTTTGATAATTTATATGGATGACATTTTGATTTGTCATAAAAATTCACAGTTATTGCAAGATGCATACCCTATATTAATAAAAACATTAGGGCAATGGGGATTGCAGGTGGCCACCGAAAAGGTGCAAGTTGCTCTAATGGGAGCCTTCCTAGGGTCACTCATTTATCCTGACAAGATTGTTCCTCAAAAATTAGAGATTCTCAAAGATCAACTACATACTTTGAATGATTTCCAAAAATTGCTAGGAGATATTAATTGGCTAAGGCCATTTTTGAAAATTCCATCAGCAGAATTAAAGCCCTTATTTGTTATATTAGAGGGAGATACCCACATCTCCTCCCACAGAGCACTTACCCCAGCTGCATGTCAAGCTTTACAAACAATAGAAAAGGCCTTACAAGATGCTCAATTACAACACATTGATGAGTTGAAGGCATTTGAATTGTGCATATTAAAAACTGCACAGTTACCAACAGCAGTCTTGTGGCAAAATGGACCCTTATTGTGGGTCCACCCTAATGCTTCCCCTGCAAATATCATTGAGTGGTATCCTAATGCAGTTGCTCAACTTGCACTTCGGGGGATAAAAACAGTCATTACTCATTTTGGGAAAGAACCTCATAAGCTAATTGTGCCTTATACCTCTGCTCAAGTTCAAACCCTGGCAGCAACAACTAACGATTGGGCAGTCTTGGTTGCCTCCTATTCAGGACAAATTGATAATCATTATCCAAAACATCCAATTTTACAGTTTGCCTTAAGCCAAGCCATAGTGTTTCCAGTAATAACAGCCAAACACCCACTTCCGGATGGGGTAGTAGTGTATACAGAATCATCCAAATCTGGCATAGGTGCATATGTAGTAAATGGCCAAGTAACATCTAAACAATATAATGAAACATCACCCCAGGTTGTAGAGTGTTTGGTGGTTCTGGAGGTCCTTGAAACTTTCCCGGGACCACTCAATATTGTTTCTGATTCCTTATATGTGGTTAATGCAGTTAATACGCTTGAAGTTGCTGGTTTAATTAGACCCTCTAGCAAGCTTGTTCACATTTTTCAGCAAATTCAGTCAGCCCTGTTACATAGAAGGCATCTTGTGTATATTATTCATGTCAGGGCTCATTCTGGCCTTCCTGGCCCCATGTCTCATAGAAATGACTTGTCAGACAAATCCACTAGAACCGTGGCTGACGCTCTGTCCTCGCAGGCAGAGGCTGCAAGGGAGTTTCATAAATGCTTCCTCGTGACGGCTGAAACTTTGCGCCGCCGTTTCACTTTAACCAGGAAAGAAGCTTGTGACATTGTCACCCAATGTCAAAACTGTTGTCAATTTCTGCCTACTCCTCATGTAGGGGTAAACCCCCGAGGCATCAGGCCATTACAGGTCTGGCAAATGGATGTCACTCATATTTCCTCCTTTGGAAGAAATTAGTATTTACATGTTTCCATTGACACCTGCTCTGGTGTTATCTTTGCTACACCTTTAACAGGTGAGAAAGCCTCTAATGTTATACAGCATTGTTTAGAAGCTTGGAGTGCTTGGGGCAAGCCCACAATCCTTAAAACTGATAATGGGCCAGCATATACCTCTACTAAATTTCAGCAATTTTGTCATCAAATGGATGTCACTCACCTGACTGGCCTTCCTTATAATCCTCAAGAACAAGGTATTGTGGAACGTGCCCACCATACACTCAAGTCTTATTTTATAAAACAAAAGGGGGAGTTGTTGATGAGACTCTGCCCTCAGTGCCAAGAGGGCTGTATCCATGGCACTCTTCACACTTAATTTTTTGAATCTTGACGAGCAAGGTCGCTCTGCAGCTGATCGACATAGCTCAGACCCTGATAGACCAAAAGAAATGGTGAAATGGAAGGATGTCTTATCTGGTCTGTGGAAAGGCCCAGATCCTATTTTAATAAGATCCAGGGGAGCTGTTTGTGTTTTTCCACAGAGGGAAGACAACCCATTTTGGCTGCCAGAATGACTCACCAGCAAGATAGTAATCAAGGATGGTATGGAAGATGCTGACCTCCCGAGGACTGCTCCTGATTCTTACAATGCTGAACTTGTCTCAGGTTCCTAGTATGATGGGCGAACAGAGATGGGCCATTCTCTCGACTTTTTCTAAACCAATGCCAGTTTGCCATGATATTATAGTTTTTCCAAAATTCTTTACTACTAATAAAACATTGGATTTGCCATATCTACCCTATGATTCTACCCGAGAACCATTAGGAGAAAATCGCTCTTTATTAGAACAGGGTTCTTTATGTTTTCAAATTAATGGACCAGGAAAATGACCAGGTATCAACCTCACAGCCTGAGCCTTGGGGATGTTTGATGGGCAGCGAGGAGGCTGGGTGAGCACAACCCAAGATACTTCCAACGCAGATATAACTAACCATTACAAATCGGACCTTCTGGCAGGACCTTCTGACAGGACCCAAATTAATTTGGGTTAATGGTACATTTCTACCACCTAACTTTTCAAACAAAGAACGTCCCCACCAACCAAGAATAGCCCCTCATTGTAGCTTGGAAGATGAAGGGCTGATCCTGCCTTGGTCTGATTGTCAATCCTCGATCACTCTTTGGGCAGATCAGAGTAAAACCTTTTCCTTTTCTCCCAACATGATGGCTGACCCAGAGAAGGAATTTGCTATGAGACAGGGACTTTTCCTACAGGACTTTAGAATGCATCCCTTTCACAAGTGGGTGCTTTGTGGAGTCAATGGCAGTTGTACAGAACTCAATCCTTTGATCTTTATCCAGGGAGGAGCGGCTGGAAAGGCCTCTTTTACTGGCATCTCAAGATTTGTTCAGTATTGGGGAATAAATGCTGCCTCCCTGGACTCTGATGGATATACCGGATATACTAATTCCAGTGTAGAGATCACTGGGTTCAATAAAACTTTGGTAAACCAGATTAATTATTCACCTACCCCAGTCTGTTTTTACCCCCCTTTCTTGTTTATCCTTTCAAATGATTCATTTGAAGTCTGTTCCAATGATTCTTGTTGGATTTCTCAATGTTGGGATGTAACAAAGGACACCCATGCCATGGTGGCCCGGATCCCACGTTGGATCCCTGTTCCGGTGGAAACACCCTCCACCTTATCCCTGTTTCGACAAAAAAAGAGATTTTGGCATTACTGCTGCCGTAATCATAGCAATTTCAGCCAGTGCAGCTGCTGCTACAGCTGTGGGGTATGCTATGGCTAGGACGGTCCAAGCAGGCACAAAATTAAATCAGCTTTCAGTCGATCTGACTGATGCCATCAATGTCCAAATTTCTGCTAGTACCCAGTTGAAGGGAGGGCTGATGATTTTGAATCAGCGCCTTGACCTGGTTGAGGAACAGATAGGCGTCCTATACAAGACAGCTCATTTGGGTTGTGAAAGAAAATTGTGCGCTCTGTGTATTACCAGTGTCCAATATGAAAATTTTACTCGTGCAGCTAATGTGTCTAGACAGCTCTCCTTGTATCTTGCAGGAAATTGGTCCGAGGGGTTTGATGAGACTCTTCAGGGCCTGAGGGCGGCAGTTTTAAGGATCAACTCAACTGGAGTGGACCTGTCATTGACAGAGGGCCTCTCCTCCTGGATTTCATCTGCATTTTCTTATTTTAAGGAATGGGTGGGGGTAGGTTTATTTGGTACTGCCATCTGCTGTGGACTTGTGTTCATGCTCTGGTTGGTTTGCAAGCTCAGAGCCCAACAAACAAATGACAAGGTCATGATAGCTCAAGCACTTGCTGCCATAGAACAAGGGGCCTCCCCCGAAATCTGGCTATCTATGCTCAAGAATTAGTCAACATTTGTCATTTTTTGGCTGGCCTCTTTTGTAGAGTTTGCCCTAGGTCATTTAGTAGTTACTGTCACATAGCACTGCGGTATCCAGGGTCGGGCAACTTTCCTCATGCACAGATCAACCTAAAACACGGGGCCCAGTGGCAATAGGATTACCCTATGATGGGAAAGGCTGTGACATTAGAGGAACGACCTAAGACAAAAGTCACAGAGGATGGACATAGTTATACAAACCTAGTCCAGCCTCATTTTAATAAAACAAAAAGGGGGAGATGTGGAGAGCTGTGCCGTGAGCAATCGCCATTATAAGATGGCGCTGGCTTCCATTGTGCCTAACTAGTAAACAAGCCTTGTACACAGGTGCGAGAGTGAACTCATGCCTAGTCACTGCCCATCTCGGGGCTAGTAATGAGGTGATGGGCGAGCAACTAATCAGGAGCTGACATGCCACATCAGGTGCTGAAATGCCACGCTGAGGGCTATATAAGCAGCACCATTTTCCAGGGTCTGGGTCTTCCCTCCTGAAGAAGCAATAAAGTTTTTGCTGCAGAAGAATCCGGTTGTCCAAGTGTGTTCTTGCTGGCGAGAATGTTAGCTCAGGACAGTATCTTGTGGTAACTCTAACCAAACAAGAGAAAGACATGTATGACAATAACTTCAAGTCTCTCAAGAAAGAAATTGAAAATCTCAGAAAATGGAGAGATGTCCCATACTCACGGATTGGCAGAATTAACAAAGTAAAAGTGTCCATTCTACTAAAGGCAATCTACAGACTCAATGCAACCCCCCCTTCTTTTCCTCATGTTCCTTTCCATTTCCATCCCTGCAGTTCTCTCAGACAGAAACAATTATGGGTCAAAGATTTGACTGTGGGATGGCAGCCCCAGCCGTCATTCGCTTTGAGTCCTGAGAGTCTCTCATCTTCCTGGTCTCTGGTGCATTCTGGAAGGTCCACCCCCAACCACCTACCTCCTGAGGTTGCCTATTTCAAGTCTTTATTTTGCAAGTGAAGTGTAAGTATTTTCTGTTGAAATTTTTAAAAATGTCTTAAGAGCATTAGCACATGGAAGAAACCAGATTTTAAAAATTAAAAATGTGAAACTGCAAAAAAAGTGGATATTAGTCAAATAAGTACAGAATACCCAGAATATAATCTATAGAACTCAAAGAGGTTAACAAGCCTAAGAGCCCAAGTGAGGATGACTTAATCCCACTTGGGAGGGAGAAGGGTGGAATAATAGGAGGGGTGAGGGAGGGAGAGAGACCTGGATGGGAAAGGGGACAGGAAGGGGAAAACGGGAACATGATCAGGCACTGGATGAGGGTAAGAGGATTGAACCCCTGAAGGCTAGCAGAAAGAATGGAAACAGGCAACTTCAGGAGGTAGGATAACCTTCCAGAATGTACCAGAGACCAGAGGTAAGAGACTCTCAGAACTCAAAGGGAGGAACTTTAGATAAAATGCCCTGCAGTGAGTGGGGAGAGGGAACTTGCAGAGCCCACTTCCAGCAGAATGCTTGACTATGCCATCCCATAGTCGAACATTCATGAACCCACACCTCTTTACTCACTTGATCTTTGATAAAGTAGCCAAAACCATCCAGTGGAAAAAAAGACAATATTTTCAACAAATGGCTCTGGTTCAACTGGAGGTCTGCATGTAGAAAAATGCAAATTGACCCATTTTTATCTCCTTGTATAAAGTTCAAGTCCAAGTGGATCAAGGACCTCCATATAAAAAACAGATACAATGAATCTAGTAGAAGGGAAAGTGGAGAAGAATCTCAAACACTTTGGCACAAGGGCAAATTTCCTGAACAGAACTCAAATGGCTTATGCTCTAAGATCAACAATTGACAAATAGGACCTCAAAAATTGAAAAGTTTCTGTAAGGCAAAGAACACTATCAATAGGACAAAATGGCAACCAACAGATTGGGAAAATATCTTTACCAACCCTACATCCAATAGAGGGCTAACATCCAAAATATACAAAGAACTCAAGAAGTTAGACTCTAAAGAACCAAATAATCCTATTAAAAGTGGGGTACAGAGCTAAAAAGAAAATTCTCAACTAAGGAATCTCAAATGGCCAAGAAGCACTTAAAGAAATGTTCAACATCCTTAGTCATCAGGGAAATGCACATCAAAAGGACCCTGAGATTCCACCTCACACCAGTCAGAATGGCTAAGATCAAAAACTCAGTGACAGCAGATGTTGGTAAGGATGTGGAGAAAGATGAACACTCTTCCACTGCTGGTGGGATTTCAAGCTGGTACAACCACTCTGGAAATCAGTCTGGTGTTTCCTCAGAAAACTGGAAATCATTTTACCTGAGGACCTAGATATAACCAGTCCTGGACATATACCCAAAAGATGTTCCAATGTATAACAAGGACACATGCTCCACTATGTTCAAAGCAGCCTTATTTATAATAGCCAGAAAATGGAAACAATCCAGATGTCCCTCAACAGAGGAATGGATACGGAAAATGTGGTACATTTACACAATGGGTACTAGTCAACTATTAAAAACAATGACTTCATGAAATTTGCAGGCAAATGAATGGAACTTGAAAATATCCTAAGTGACCCCGTCACAAAAGAATGCATATGGTATGTATTCACTGATAAGTGGATAATAGCAATAAATAAATACCCAAAAGCCGAAAGCAAAACAAAACAAAAAAACTTGTAATACTCATGACCCAATTCTATGAAACCCATAAGAAAGAAGACCACATCAAAGTGTGGATGTTACAGTCCTACTCAGCACAGGGAAGAAAATAATCTTGGGAATTAAAGGGAGAGAAGGATCTGGGAGGAAGAGAGGAAAGGGAGAGGAAAGGGGGGCCTGATTCAGATAAAGGAGATTGGGAAGAAGTACAGAGGGTCAGGAATTTGAAAGGAGGTGTATATCAGTGGGGGAGGGGCAACTGGGAGTAGCCACTAGAATGTCCTAGATGCCAGGGACCCAAACGATATTCAGGACTCAACAGGTAGGACATTAACCAAAATACCCAACAAAGGAGAGAGAGAACCTGTAGAGACATATCCAGTGGATAGGCATAGCCCCTGGTTGAGGAATGGGGCCACCCACCCACCTCAAAAATAATTATCCAGAATTCCTCCTGTCACAAGGAAATGCATGGACAAAGAATGGAGCAGAAAGAAAGGCCATCCAGAGACAGCTCCACCTAGAGATCCATCCCATCTCTGCAGACATCAAACCCAGACACTATTTTTGATGTCAAGAAGCATTTGCTGACAGGACCTGGTAAAGCTGCCCCCTAAGAGGCTCTACCAGAGCCTGACCAACACAGATGGGGATACATGCATCGGACTGAGCATGGGGATCCCAATGGAGAGGTTAGGGGAAGGACTGAAGGAGCTAAAGGGGTTTGCAACCCCATAGGAAAAACAATATCAATCAACCAGACCCCGAGTGCTCCCAGGGACTAAACCACTGACCAAAGAGTACACATGAGGGGACACATGGCTCCAGCTGGATATGTAGCAGAGAATTGCCTTATTGGGCATCCCTGGGAGGGGAGCTCCTTGGTCCTATGGAGGCTCCCATCACAGGGGAATGCTAGGGCACTGAGGCAGGAGTGGGTAGGTGGGTAGGGGAGTATCCTCATAGAGGCAGGGGGAGAGGAGAGGGTGTTTGTGAAGGGGAAACTGGAAGGGGATCACATTTTAAATGTAAATAAAGAAAATAACCAATAAAAATCAAATTAAATTAAGTTTAAAAAGAAAAACAACAAACCTCTAACCCATAATTGTTCCTGTCTGAAAAAATTGAAGGGACAAAAAATGGAAAGGGGGTCCAGCAACAGGCCCAATTTGGGATGCAACTCAAGGGGATGCCCCAAAGCCTGATACTTTTACTGAGGCTATGGCATGCTCACAAAAAGGGCCCTACCATGACTGCCCTCCAAAAACTCAATAAGTAGCTGAAAAAGTCCCATGCAGACATTTACACCCAACCAATGGACAGAAGCTGCTGACCCCTATGGTTGAATTATGGAAAAGCTGGAAGAAGCTGAGGAGGAGGGTGACCCTGCAGGACAACTAGCAGTCTCAACTAACCTGGAGCCCCAAGATCTCTCAGACATTGGGCCATCAACCATGCGGCATACACCAGCTGATATGAGGCCCCCAACACATTTACAGCAGAGGACTGCCCCATCTTGACTCAGTCAGAGAAGATGCATCTAACTCTCAAGAGATTGGAGGCCCAGGGAGTGGGGAGGTCTGGGGGTGGGGTGGGGAAGTGGGGGAGTCCTCATGGAGACAGGGGTGGGGGGAGGAGGTATGGGATGTGAAACAGTCAGAGGGTGGACAGGGAGGGGGATAAAATTTGAACCATAAATTAAAGATTAAATAGATTTTTTAAAAAACATAGCATAGTGTAAAGTGCACATCAAAACAGCATGCTCCATTTCATATCATTGCTATTTGTCAGTTAAAACATTATAAGAAATCAAAGGAAGACGGGCAGAAAAAGGAAAATAGACGAAGCGTACATAGTTGAGAGTGTTTATGATTACAGGGAAGATTCAAGGGTCTCCTTCCAGGCATCCCGGGTGCACATGATCAACTCCAAAGTTGCCCAGGGGTACAGAAGGAACCAAAGACATAACTCACCCTCCTGTGTGTTAACTTTCCATCCCAGGCACAGCACTGAAAGAAAAATTCCAGTGAGAAATACATTACCCACAGTTTGCTTAGAGATGAGAATCTAGGAAGGACTAAATGTAGGTAGGGATAATCCAACCTCCCATGATTACACAGCCATTTCTCCTCCGCTCCTCCACATTAATGTCAGAGTAGAATCTTCTGTCTTGTTTTGTAAGAACTCTAAATTAGTTTGGAGCTGAGACGAAAGGATGGACCGTCCAAAGACTACCCCACCTGGGGATCCATCTCATAATCAGCCACCAAACACAGATACTATTGCACATGCCAGGAAGATTTTGCTGACAGGACACTGATATAGCTGTCTCCTGTGAGGTTTTGCCAGTGCCTGGCAAATACAGAAGTAGATGCTCACAGTCATCTATTGGATGGAACACAGGGCCCCTAATGAAGGGGCTAGAGAAAGTACCCAAGAAGCTAAAGGGGTCTGCAACCCTATAGGTGGAACAACAATATGAACTAACCACTACCCCCAGAGCTCGTGTCTCTAGCTACATATGTAGCAGAGGATGGCCTAGTCAGCCATCACTGGGAAGAGAGGCCCCTTGGTCTTGCAAACTTTATATGCCCCAGTACAGGGGAATGCCAGGGCCAAGAAGTGGGAGTGGGGAGCAGAGCGGTGAGGAGGGTAAAGGGGACTTTTGGGATAGCATTTGAAATGTAAATGAAGAAAATATCTAGTAAAAAATTGAAGAAAAAAAAAAAACCTCTAAATTATCCCCAAAGCCACAGGTGGAGATATTCAAGTATTAATTGTGGCTACAACATGAGTTCAAAGTCAGTCTTAACTTGTTAGTGCGACTTTGTCTCAAAACCTAAAGTAAAATATGGGCTGGGGGGGATAGAGGTTCACAAGTCCCCATCCCTAGTTGAAGAGCCACTGATAGTTGATAACTTCTGGGGAAGGAGGGCCAGTTTTCTTGGAGGATATGGCCCTTGTTAGGTTGACCATGCTCCAGCAGATGGCCACACACCCTTGTGTAGATGGACAGCACAAATTATATTCATCGGATAATTATTTAAAAGATGACACAATATTGGGATAGAGAGAGGGTGGGTATGGAGTTACAGGTAAGAATGGAGATGAATGTGATCAAAATGCACCTATGAAATTCTCAAAGCAAGTATTTTAAATATACCTAGTAACAATAATTTATTTGTCACAATGCACATAGATTGGTATATCCCAATCCTCACCATAGCAGCTTCTATGGAAATTAACACAGAAACCCATAGCTGGCCAAGGTGTAGATAAAAAGAGACTGCAGACTCTATACCTCCTCCTCACAAGACTCGGGGATCATTTAGGAAGAGTGGATGGAAAGAATGCTAGAGCCAGACGCAGTAGATGACTTCAGGGTATACAGTGTATTCTGAAGACAGTTAGACCAAATACCAGAATTAGAAGGGAAGTTAGGCACACACTCCCTGTTTTAGCCTTAAAGCTATTAGGAATTGTTGACTGCTGAGAAAGGGAGAGCCAAATCTTAACGGCTCACAACTCTAATCCCAGCACTTGGGAGGCAGGAGCAGGTGGATCTATGTATTTGAGTCCAGCCTGGTCTACAGAGTGAGTTCCAGGACAACCAGGGCTACATAGTGAGACCATGCCTCAAAAAAAAAAAATAATAATAATAAAATAATAGTGTAGTCCCTGGTAAGTCAACCATGCTCCAGTGCTAGACCACATACTTAGGAGTATTCGGGCAGCACAAATTGGTCTTACAGTGCTTTAAAAAAAAAAATGGAACAAAGTTAAAAGGATAGGGAGGGAAAGTGGAACTTAGAAAAGTTGAGGGTGAGTAATATAAGAAATACTCAAAGAACTAAGAAAAGTTGAGTTTTTTTTTTAATTCTAAGCAGGATAATCAATACTACGTAACAGTTTTGATTGTAAAAGATAAAGAGGGTTGGGATGTAGGAGATGCAATTAGGTATAGTGTACTTACCTAGCATGCAGGAGGCCTTGAGTTCAACCTCCAACACCAGGAAAAATAAATGTCCCCAAGTCATCTTCCCTTCCAAACAGGCTCTTCCTCAGTCCGTTAAGGCTGAATCTGACTTCATGCCCCATCACTGTTCCTAACACTAAGCCTGCAGAGGTATCTTCCAAGTAGGAAGTGGGGGCGGAGAGGCACTCCTCTCAGGGGCTCCAGAATCTCCTTGGCTGGTCTCAAGGCTGAGTGAAGAATAGACTCCCTTCCCCACCCCTCAGTTTTTCCCAGGACTCACCAAGCACCAGCAGGATAACTGGATGAAGTGACATGACTCAGGCTCCAGCAACCTTACCAGGTCTGGTTGGAGCAGAAGCCCTGCAGCAGGCACAAGAGGCAGGATGTGTGCACTGGAGTTTATCACAAGGTTTCTAGCTAAGGTTCCCCACATGAAGAGGAAGAGGTTTCTCTTCTGGGCGTTGGATTATTTCCCTTAGTCACTGGCTTCAGGAGAAGGTGTCAGGTTCTAAAACAGTGTTTCAGGCCCCTATGTTTAGACGCAGCTGAGCTCATTCCTTAACTTGTTTGCCTCTCTGTAAATATGCAAGAATAAGATTGTACATATCAGTCCCCACTGTAGAAAGCAAAGGCCACCAATTTATGCAAGACATTTCAACTTCAACCCAAAGCTCACATTTCCTTGTGTTTAAAATGAGAACCATTTGATGTTATGATTTTTGTAAAAAATCTCAGCCAGATATTTTACACATTAAATGTGTCCTTCTATAGATAATGCTTTTACTATTAAATAATATTGGTGTGCATGTGTGTGCGTGCGTGTGTGTGCGTGTGTGTGTGTCACAAAACAACTCGCCAAAGTCATTTCTCTCCTTCTACAATGAGGTCCTAGGAATCAACTTCAGGTTGTCAGACTCAGAAGCAAGCATTTCTTTCCCACTGAGCCATCTCAGTGACAAAGATAATATTTTTAAAAGCTAATAAATATTGTCAGAAATGTGTATAAATTGGATTTTTTTTTCTTTTTTTACTGTTAGCAAGAACTCAGGGCCTCAACTGTTCTGAGGAAACTTCCTCTGAGTTAATGAGTCAGATTCATTTTGGGTAAGCTGATGCCCTCCCTCCATGAGATTAGAAGAAAAATGGAAATTACAGGGAGGAACACTCTTCCTCTTTAGAAATAGCATTATGATTTCAGACATACACACACTCTCACACACACACAGAAATTAAAAATAGAACCCCAGTAAGAGGGGAAGTAAGTATGGAGGTGAGATGTCAGCACTCACAGAAATCATTGCAGCTCTATTCACAGGAGCTGTGATAGAGAAATCATTCTGGAAGTGGTTGGAGAAAATGTGGTGTACATAGACCACATTTTGAAGATAATGATGAGGCCATGTGAAAAGCCATGGCTGAACCTTCAAGAAATGGCTATAAGTGAACTGAACAAGACCCAAAGGACAGGTGATGAGTTGTTCGCCTCATGGAGGTATGTAAAGTAGTCACATTCAAGCTAAGCATGCTGATCCATTCCTGTAAGCCCTGCACTTGGGAGGGTTAGGCAGGAGGATTGCCATGAGTGCAAGGCCAGTCTGTACTACATAATGAGTTCTGAGCCAACCTGAGATATATAGCAAGATTTTTTTTTTGTCTCAAAAAACTAAAATAGATAAAGTCAAATTCATAAAAGCAAAATGGAATTTTGTCTACCAGAAGAGAAAACATGTAGAAGTTATTTATCAATAGACAAAAACTTTTAGTCAATTAATATGAATAACTCTAAGACAACACAGCATCTGTAGTCAATATTAGTAAAGTGTGCAGTTAAAATGTTAAGAGAACAAATTTTATGGTTTTCTCTGTCTTAGCTAGGATTTCTATGGCTGTGATAAAACACCATGAGCAAAAGCAACTTGGAGAGAAAGTGGTTTACTTCATCTTAGACTTCTAATAAGACTTTAACTTAACTCAAGGTGAAGCAGAGGCTATGGAGGCTGCTTACTGGCTTGCTCCCCATAGCTTGCTTAGTCTTCTTTCCTATACAACCCAGGAGCACTATCTAGGGATGCACTACTCACAGTGTGGTAGGCTGACCCATATCCATCATTAATCAAGAAAATGTCTCACAGCCTTGCCCACAGGCCAATTTGATAGATGTATTCTCTCAATTGAGGTTCCCTCTGCTCAAATAATTCTGCCTTGTGTCAAGTTGACAAAACACTAATCAACTCCTTCCCCCTCCCTCCCCTCCTTCTTCCCCCTCCTCCCCCTTCTCCTGTCCTGTCCTCTCCTCTCTCCAATCTCTCTTCTTCCTTAATTCTCCCTTCCTCTCTCTATTCTTCAGTACCATTGGAACTAGAATGGTATGAAGTAGCATAAACAAAATCCTAAAGGGACTGAATAGATAAAAGACAGACCTAGGGTTTGAGGACAGATAGATGACCATCTGTCAAGACGAGAAAAGGCAGCGCTTTGTGTGCCATGAGCAAAGGCCCCTCTTACAGCGTCTGTAGGTCATCTGTGTCTGAAGGCAGGCACAGTGGCTCTTCACTTTCCCTCTAGCTGACACTGTTGGTGGCTGACACAACAGCATGTGCTCAGTCGTCCTACTCATAAAGTCATAGCTCTGTGTAAGTTGTTCTGTTCTGAGTCTGTGAGAGTAAGCAGAGAGGAAACTAAGGTGTGAGCTAAGACAATTTCAACAGTTCCACATGTCACCCACACTTGCCCTTGTAATTGTCCTGCCTCAGACTCCTGAGTAGCTAGAATTGCAAGGTCTGTGCCACCGGGCCCAGCTTGTCCAAAGCAGCTCAGATGACCAAATGTGACCAAGTGATGAAATAGATTAAACTTTATGTGTTAAGGGTTGGTGGGAATGAACCCTCTCTTCCTTACAGAGGGTTTCACAAGACCTTTAGCCTCCTGTATGTCTGTCTATCACTGACAACTAAATCAACAGGCTATGACATCTATAGGTCACACATACAGACATTGTATAGCAGAATGAACTAACACCAACAAAAATACTAACCTGGGTCCCTAGAAAATTGCTGAGCTGCTAAACCAAACTCAAGATGGTGCATTCTTGAAATTCCTCCCTCCCTCCCTTATACTTTCCCTTCCACCTTCACACTCCCATCTCTTTTTTCTTTCATTAGAAAGGAATGAATTTAGGGTCTCGCACATGTCAGTCAAGCAGTCTGCTGTTGTATTATAGCTCCAACCCTTTAAACTGTTTTTAAACACAGTTTCATTTTATTTTATGTATATGGGTATTTTGCCTGCATATATGAAAATAAAGAAATATATTATAAACCAATTCCTAATGACTTACCATTACATTCATAGATCACTATGTTTCTCAAACCTCAACAGAGAAACTTTTTATAGTCTACAGAGTGGAATTAAATATTTTTATATTACATTATATTAAAATTTCATACATATACATATTACGTTTTAATTTCTCCTTCTTATTCTCCTTTGTTTTTTTGTTTTTTTTTTAAACGTGGTGTCACGTACCCCAGGGAAGTCTTGGATTCACTATAGTCGATTTCCTTGAATTCCAGGTCCTCTTGCCTTTACCTCCTAAGTTCTGGAACAGCAGGTGTGTTCCACCACACTGTGTTGGGTTTATTTATTTATTTATCCACTGAATCCAATTAATGCTTCCCAAATATCCATGGATATAAAGTCAACATGGGTCACACCCTTAAAGATGCATTTATATTAATGGGAATAGACAGTTTTGTACTCTGTCTGTCTGTACTGGCTCCTTTATCTTGTCAAGTTACACTTGTAAGAGCATTGGAGTTTCACCTGCAAAGACAATCTGATTTGTGGCTGTACTGAGGATGCTTATGTATGATTCAGAATGACAGAAGAATCACCAGAAAAAAATCTAATTTCCCTTTATGACTGTTCCTGAAGTTTGGACTCTGAGGCAAGCGTTGGCTTATTAAAGAGCTACTGTTCCCTTCTCTGTTAACAGAAGAACTTGCAACTGCGGAGTTGGAGGGGTGTGCACACCTATGTTCCAGAACTGCCAACACCAATAAGGCATCTTCTACAGGAGGTAATATTGAGTCACGTGGTCATATGTGCCTCTGTATTGAACATGACTGAGGACTTAGATGCGCACTGTGAGACCCATCTTCTCCTAATCTAGGGAGCTCAAAGACCTGTGAACTTCCTGCACTGAGTGAACATATGCTTTCTCTGGCTATGCACACTCAGTTCAAACCATAGATTTAGGAGAAGTCCCAGGAAATGATCACATGACTTCTGGAATTTTAGTTTCAGTGGTGATGCAGATAAACCCAGTCTTTCCAGTTCTTCCTTTTAACCAACCACAGTAGAATCTCCATGTTAAGACAGGAGAAGAGATTCTGTGTGTTAGGGGAAGGATTTTCCTCTGCCAGGCTCAAAGAGCAATAGAGTGCAATGCTCCCCCACCTCAGCCAGAATCCACTCTTGCTTACACTTCTCAGCTGTGGATCCAGCCTGCTGGCCTGTAGCACATAGCCTTGTGATTTGAGGGCATGCACCTGGGATGTGTTATCCCTCTTCTCCCCCAGTCCTCCCTAAGTGGAGAAGCAGGTGGTCTGCATGGGCAAGGGCTGGCTCATACCACATGAAGGCTCCAACTGGCACTCTCTTTACTAGAATTGGCTCTGGACACTGTAGCAGGTAAAGGTATAGGAAATGATGCTCTAAGCTACTATAGACAGAGCAGTACACTGTTTTCATCATCTGATATCTCACAGGAACAAAAGAAGTACAGGCTTAAACTTGACTCCTCTTGCCTCTGATCTCACTACATTTAGAAGGTACTTTTGTTTTGTTTTGTTTTTTGTATCAATAATTTATTATTTTTTTAGTAGTAGAGACAGCGTTACACTTACAATCAGTGGGTATCAGTAAACCAGTTGGTTCGTTTTAGTGCCACAGGTTTGTTACAACTATAATAAGCAGAATATAATATGTAATTCTATATACTGTTTTGTGAGTAAAGATAACTGTTTCAAAATCCCACCTCCAGATTTAGCTTGAGTTTGAGTTTCCTCCTTTTTTTCATTTTATTATTATTCTTTAATCTTTTTTTTTTTTACAGTCTGGTCATTATCCCCCTCCTGATCTATCCTCCTACAGTTGCTCACCCATTCATCCTCCTCCATCTCCAAGAGTATGTCCCCACCACTCCCACCCCACCAGCTAGGACCCTCTAGAAAGTACCTGAGACCTGGGAAGTGAGAGACACCCAGGACTTCATGGGAGGGACTTTAGATGAAGTGCCCTACAGTGGGGAGAGGGAACTTGTAGAGCCCACCTCCAGTAGAAAAATAGGGCATCACGTGGAGGGATGGGGTTGCCATCCTACAATCAAAAACTCGGACCCAGAATTGTCCCTGTCTAAATGAACTGCAGGAGCAAAAATGCAGAAGAGACTGAGGGAAAGGAGGTCCAGTGACTGGCCCAAAGCCCCACCTACCCAACTAATGTCCACCAGCAGACACCAGACTCAGATGGCTCATTTGACTTTATTTTTTTTAAAGATAGATTTATTTATTTACTTATTTATTGTATATGAGCACAGTGTTGCTCTCTTCAGACACCCCAGAAGAGGGCAAGAACCCCATTACAGATGGCTGTGAACTACCATGTGGTTGCTGGGAATTAAACACCAGACCTTTGGAAGAGCAGTTGTTTGAATTCATTTTATAAAATATATTTAGTAGAAACTTGAGGTTCACAGGAAAACTGACCAGAAGGTGAAGAGTTTTCCGTGTACTTCCTTCCCTGCTCTACCCAACCAGAGTGATAGACATTCTCCAACTGATAAACGTACACAAACATATTGCTGTCATCCAGGATCTGTAGTTCATACTCTGCTGGGTATCCTGTGGGTAGGGTAAATGTCTAGTACCCATTATAGAACCATAAGGAATAGTTTTATTTCCCTTTAAAACATCTATTTCTAATACCCAAGATACAATTCACAAAACACATGAAACTCAAGAAGAAGGAAGACCAAAGTGTGGATACTTTGATCCTTCTTAGAAGGGAGAACAAAATACCCATGGAAGGAGTTACAGAGACAAAGTGTGGGGCAGAGACTGAAGGAATGACTATCCAGAGACTGCCCCACCTGGGGATCCATTCCATATACAGTCATCAAACCCAAACACTATTGCAGATGCAAACAAGAGCTTGCTGACAGGACCCTGATATAGCTGTCTCCTGAGAGGCTCTGCCAGTGCCTGACAAATACAGAAGTGGATGCTCACAGCTATCCATTGTATGAAGCACAGGGTCCCCAATGAAGAATCTAGAGAATGTACAGAAGGAACTGAAGGGATTTGCAGCCCCACAGGAGGAACAACAATATGAACTAACTAGTACCACTAGAGTTACCTGGGACTAAACCACCAATCAAAGAAAACACATGGTGGGACTCATGACTCTAGCTGCATATGTAGCAGAGGATGGCCTAGTTGGTCATCAATGGGAGGAGAGGTCCTTGGTCCTGTGATGGTTCTATGCCCCAGTATAGGGGAATGCCAGGGCCAGGAAGTGGAAGTGGGTGGGTTGGTGAGCAGGGGGAGGGGGAGAAGGAGGGGTTAGGAGGGTTTCAGAGGGGAAACCAGGAAAGGGGATAACATTTGAAATGTAAATAAAGAAAATATCTAATAAAAAATAAAGTAAGATTTAAAGGCCAATATATTAAAAAAATCTATTTCTCTATCTGTGACCCATTTATTTTTCTATCTGTATCTCTGTCACTGTCTCTCTCTCTCTCCCTCTCTTTCTCTCTCTCTCCATCTCTCTCTTTCTCTCTCTCGTTCGTGTGTGTGTGTATGTGTGTGTGTGTGTATGTATGTGTGTTAGTTATTTTTTCATTGCTTTGACAGTGTCTGACGAAAGCAACTTAAGGAAGGATGGGTTTCCTTTAGGCCATAGCTCCAGGGTACCATCCATCATGGCAGAAAAGTCATAGCATCAGGAGTGTGAGGCAGCTGGCCACATATCTACCAGTCAAGGGGCAGATAGAGGCAAAGGTTGGTGTCAGCTTGCTTTCTCCTTTTATTTGTTTTTGGGTTTTGTTTTTTTTGTTTTGTTTTGTTTTGTTTTGTTTTGTTTTGTTTTTGAGACAGGGTTTCTCTGTGTAGCCCTGGCTGTCCTAGAACTCACTTTGTAGATCAGGCTGGCCTCGAACTCAGAAATCTGCCTGCCTCTGCCTCCGGAGTGCTGGGATTAAAGGCATGCGCCACCACGCCTGGCTGCTTTCTCCTTTTAATTCAGTCTAGGGGACCACACCCGTGGGATGGTGCCATCACCACTCAGCGCAGGTCTTCTCAGCTCTGTTAAACTCTTCTGGAGATACCTTATAGCAGTGATTCTCAACCCTTCTCAGACTGAGACCCTTTGAGACAGTACCTCATGCAGTGGTGACCCAACCACAAAATTATTTTTGTTGCTACTTCATAACTGTAATTTTGCTACCGCTATGAATTATAAATATCTGATGTGTATGATATTTGAAATGCAACCTCATGAAAGGGACTCTCAACACCCCAAGATGTCTTGACCCACAGTTGAGGATCATTGTCTCGTAGACACACCCATGGTTGTGTTTCCAAAGTATTATGAAATATCACCAAGCTGACAATGAAAACTATCGTGGAACCCAAGGTTTTACACGTGCTAGGCTAGCACTCTGTTTCTCAGCTGCATGCACAACTACTTCCTGCCTCTGTAAGTTTTGTCTTCTTCAGAACATCTTGCAATTGAAATCAGATCATACTTGGTCCTTTGGGATGGGCTTCTTTCACTTAGTGATGCACGTTTTTTCCAAGTCCATTAGCAAGTTTATTTGTGAAGACACAGCTTTTCAATATCTTGAGCAGATAGCAAGGATCAAGATTGCTGGACCTTATAAAATATGCTTTTTTAAAATTCGAACTAGACTGACTGTATCATCAGCTCCTGTACCACACTGACGCCCCACTGCCAACAACTGCAGTCCTACCACTCCGCAGCTTTACCCGGGTCCGCAGTCACCACTGCTCTGGATCTGACCATTCCAGCAAGTGTTCAGTGAAAACTTGGTTTTGAGGGCTTTGAAGGGCTTCAAAAGACTGTGTGCAAGGTCAGACGTGAGGGTAAGTTCCTCCTCTGGTTCAGCCTCCCATGGCCTCAGTGACCTGAGCAAGTCACTTCCCCTTGTAGACTTGCTTAGATATGAGAATCTCCTTTCTCAGAAACCAACCATCCAAGAGTTACCAGTTGCTTATCATAAGTTCAGTGCCTGAAGTTGAAGACTCACATGAAAGTATGTGATATAAGAAGCTCTCGGTGTATCTTGTTCACATCTTAATGGATCAGGAAACTGGGATCATGGCTGAAAACAAGATCAGGCTATAATCTTCAAAGACCCACCTCTGGTGACCTATGTCCACCAGCTAGACAGCATGTCCCAAAGGTTCCACAAACTTCTCACTGAGCAAGTGCTCAAACCATGAGCTCATATGAGCCATTTCACATTCACACCACAGCAAGAACATGCTGTAACACTCCATAGACAACCCTAACCTTGACCTTTCATTTAGTGGGAACTTAGAAGCCTGAAGCTCTATGTAACACCAAAGGGAAAGATTCCCAAGCTCCTCCAAGAAGCCAGTACAAATCCCTGCAAAGCTAACAGTAGCTGCCACACATTTCTGCAACAGAGGCTGAGAGCTGTGTGTAAGGGCATTGCCTTCTGCCTTGATGCCCTTGCTTTGGACTTTGATACAGCAAATTTTCTACATTGGACAACTTATTTTCTTATCTTTTCTAGCTCCACTTCTTGCTGCTTTGATAAAATACCCTGGAAACAGAAAGCAACTGTGGGGAGAAGGTGTTTAATTTAGTCCATAGTTCCGGGTTACCGTCTATCACGCTCAGAAGTGACAGTTGCATGAGTTTAAAGCACCCAGTCACATCATATCTAATTTTGAGGTCGGAGAGAAATAAATGTGTTTTTTCTTGCTTGCTTATGTTGTTTGCTTTTTTCGCTCTCACTCACTTCAAGAGCCTCTGACTAAGGAATGATGCCACCCACAGTGGGATAAATCTTCATACATCATTCACTTAAGACAACTCCCCTCCCCCACCCCCAAAAAATCTGCCCACAGGCTAGCCTGATGTAGAAATTCCCTCAATGATAATCTTTTCCCAGGTGATTCTAAGTTGTGTCTAGTTGACAATTAAAACTAACATCACACCCTCTATGACATAATGGTAGAACCTGAGGCTGGGTAACTGCTGGGTGTGTATCTAACTCAGAGTCATCAGCTGTGACCATGACAAAATCCTGAATTATCTGCTGTTGTGGAAATGATAGGTGACTTCGGCATTGTACTAGACTCTAACAATGTCTTTATCCCTAGTTTAAAATGTTCTTCTCAAAGCTAGAGAGATGCCTTAGTAGCTAAGAGTGTGTAAGGCTCTTGCAGAGAGAGGACCAAAATTCAAATTCTAGTGCTCATTGCAGGTGGCTCACAACCATCTTTAACTCTAGCTCCTGGGGATCAGATGCCTTTGGTTTCGAGAGCCCCTCAACCAAGAGCTAAAGTAACAGGACACACACAGAGAGACACAAAGAGGGAGGGAAGAAGAGAGCAAGAGGGAGTGAACAAGATGCATACATAAAACTAAAGGTCTTACCTATCTAAACAAAATCCATGGAACCCAAAAGGTGGCCAAGAGAATTAATCTGGAGAAGAGTTAAAATCTGAAGTCTGGTGAGTTCCAAATGTGAGTTGGACTTCAAATCATTTTGAGTGGTACCCTGTCAGCCTTTTCTCCTCTAACAGCAGCTCTCTTGATAGGGGCCAACTGAAGATAGACCATCCTCAAAACTTATTGTAAAAAACTTGCATTCTCTTCTCAGACCACAGGGACTCAGGACCTGAAAAGAAACTCCAATTTTAAATGTTCACTACTTTACTCAAAATCTAGGCTTAATTTGGCCTCTCAGCTTTTGGTTCTAGCTAGGGTCAGTGAAGCAGGAAACCTGGATAAAAACGACCCTTCTGTCACTTAGTTTTCCCCTTGAACCAGGACAGTTCTACATCATGGATGAAAGCAGGACTTGGGTTTAGGCACCTGACTTTGCAGCCTCTGAAACTCACAGCTTTTAGGCTTTTGTGGTTCTAAAATATGACAAGAGAAACTCAGGAATCAAACACAGTAGGCATTATGCTGTCTCCCTTAGCCTCAGCCTGGCCACAGCTGTACAGGCTATGGCTATCAGGCGCTACATTGTAACTACTGTGGTTTTCTTACCAAGTTTTTCACACATGGCTTGGTTCCTCTTTCTCTTGACTGGGACATAAAGGAGAACTGTTCTCTTAAAATAGTCTTGAATATGACCATGTCCTCCACGAAAACCATCTCTGATCCATGTATCAGGTTTATGTCAGCTATGTTGATCTTGACCTGCTAAGAGAGATTTCAGTTGCTGAATTTGAAGCACAGTTAAATTTGAACTTGACATCACCGTGCTTGACATGCCTAAAATAAAATGGAGAGCCTTAATTCAGCCACCCTTTCATGTAACCTTATATATATTGGACCATTTTTCTGATCAAGTGGTCCATTTTCACAGTGGTGACTATGGAGTTGATTGGGTCTATATGTATATGACACTTGAAATACACATGTCAATGAAACTCATTGTCTGAGAAAGACATATATCAAACTTCCTCTAAGATTATAAAACTTGAAGTCATTTATATGCTTTAAAAAGTGAACCAAGGGGCTGGTGAGATGGCTCAGTGGGTAAGAGCACCCGACTGCTCTTCCGAAGGTCCAGAGTTCAAATCCCAGCAACCACATGGTGGCTCACAACCATCCGCAACGAGATCTGGCGCCCTCTTCTGGAGTGTCTGAAGACAGCTACAGTGTACTTACATATAATAAATAAATAAATCTTTAAAAAAAAAAAGTGAACCAAGCTGGACCTAAGAAGGATAGCTAAGTAATAAAGAATTTATGCTGTTCTTGCAAAGTACTCAAGTTTGGCTCTGAAAAGCGACATCAGGAAACTACATCAGCCTTTAACTCCAGCTGCAAGAGATCTGAAGCCACTGATGGATCTGATGCCTCCACAGGCACCTATATGTATATGCACAAATGCACACTTACACACATAGTTCAAAATAAAATCTTAAACAAGATAAAAAAAGGATAGTTTTTTTTTTTTTCCATGGTGAGAGACTGCCATGTGGAAGATCCAGGCTGGCATGTGGAGTTCTTCCTGGGATAACTGAGGTACCCAGGTCTCCTCTGGCTTCACTTCACTAGGCCTTGAACCTGAGAGAAACATGGTATATCCACTTATTATCTTTGTCTTTATTTTTATTAAATTTCTATAGTAAATGGGTTTAATCATGGTGTTTTCACACATGTACATCCTTGTACTTTTTGCATATACACTTCCCCATTACCTACACACACACACACACACATATATATACATACATATATATGTGTGTGTGTGTGTATTTACATATATTTTATTTTGTATTTGTTTTTCTGGGTTTATCTTATTTCCCTGTATATAATCCCCAGCTCCATTCATTTTCCTGACAATGCCACAAATTTATTCCTCTTTATGGCTGGGTAAAAATTCCACTTTGTTTATGTGCCATATTTTCTTTATCCATTCATCCACTGGTGGATGTCTAGCTTTTTTCCACAACTTGGCTGTTGTAAATAGTGCTATAGTAAACATAAATGTGCAGGAATTTCTGTAGCATGGTGACTTTGATTCCTTTGGCCATATAGCCAGGAGTGGTATAGCTGGATCAAATAGCCATTTTATGTTTAGGGTTTTTTTGGGGGGGACTATTGTGGTACCTATTGATTTCCATGGTGATTTCACAAATTGCTCTTCTCACTGCAGTGGATACGGATTCCTCTCCCCCTGCCCCCATCCAGCATTTCTCTTTTAGAACACTGAAATGGTTCGAGTCACTCCTGCTCACAGTCCACTGGTGGGAATTGGTTAAGAAGGCACAGCTTGGGCTGTCTTGTTTGGCCTCAGTGGAAGAGGAAGTGCCTAGCCTCACAAAGACTTGAAATGTCAGAAGGGGGGTACCCAGGGTGCCCCTGCCTGCTCAGAGGGGGAGAGTCCACAGCTTAGCCTGAGAAGAGAGTAGAGTTATCTTTGTGGCAGCTACCTGAAGGACAACACTGCACAGTGTTACAGACTAATGGCTGTCCTTCAAGCATGCAGTGAGCCACAGTGGAAGATGCAGCCAGTTCACTGATGGAAAAGATATCCATCCCGTGGTCCAATGCAAAACTAAAGTAAAATAAGATCAACTACAACTAAAACTTGGGCTTGAGGAAGATGTCAGGAAGACCTTGCTGCTGCTGCTGCAGAAGTGTGTAGTTAGAGAAGTGGTGAGCTGGCCCAGGAGAAAGCAACACGAAGGCTGGCGACACTGAAGCAGCTCGGCCATGGCCAGGAGTTAGGAAAGTCACTGCTCTGAGAGTTGAGTCAATTCTGCCATTACCTTTATGAAATGAGGAAAAATAGTAGTTTAATCAGGGAGGAGGTCCTTGCCTGCCAGAACCAAATTCAGGTAGCTGAATCAAGATGACAACTGTGGATATTTCAACAAAAGTACAGCTATTATCTGGGGAAGCAGGCTGGTAGAAGTTTGGCTCCCAGAAATATCTGACTAGGTGGGGTTTTTTTTTCCTTTAATTTTAGTGAGCTAAAAAAATGGATTTATTTGGAGTTTTAGTCAAAATTGGGAGGAGGAAAAAAAGCACCTGTTTCTCCTCACCTTACCCCAACAGTTTATAGAAAAGATTAAACAAAAAGTTAGTGGGGGAGGCCCCCTGCCCTGGTGTAGCTCTGTAAACTGAGTTGCATCTTCAAGATGGGGGGAGAAATACCACAACCCAAATCATCATAGCCAAATTAATTAAAGCAAGAAATTAATGGAGACAGCCTTTTCTGTTCATATACATAGGCTGCCACCCCCTATGGGTGACCTATGAGAGATCAGCTTTGGATGTGAGGAAGACAAGGCTTTTTAGTGCAGAGGTAGGGGGTTTCCAAATATGGGATTTGGTGGTCGAATAGGTACAGTTATCAGACCAACCCATCATAGTAAGCTAATCCTAACAACCTCCTGAGACACGGACATGGTTACAAGGAGGTCGTAACAATAGGTAGTCATAACAAGATAGCTATACCAACCTTATTGAAACAGAGGTAGGCTTGCAAGACGGTTATAAACAACTCTGTGAAACAGACATGATTTCCATTCCTGGAACAGGCAATGTAGAACCATTTGTAGTTAAAGCTACAGGTGGGGCATAGCCCAATCCTGCAGAAATAGAGGTTTAATCATAAACAGGAATGAGCTTAATTTGTCCTTACTGTAAGATGGCTTATAAGCCTAAAATGGGGGAATGCTGGCTCTTCCGGAGAGAACTGACTCCTAAGAGTTATCTTCTGACCTCCATGTGCACACCATGGCACATGCCCACGGATACTTACACCTACATCATGCACACAAATGCACAGTAACAATGAGTATTTTAGAGTTGCCTTAATTCTTCTTTTAGAAATGTTGGTTGGTGATTATTTTCTTTTAAACTTTGAAGTTCATTGTTTCACACTCTCCTAGCTTATAGCATTGCGGACAACAGACCCACTGTTATTCAGTGTCTCTGTCTTCATATGTGACTTTGTATTTTCACTTATCGTTTTCAGTGTTATTTTATTTGAATTTTAATTATGGTATGTCATAGAGGGATTTTTTTTTTCTGATACCACACATTTGAAGTTAAGAATTCTTTCTCTGTTTAGATGTCTATTAATTTTCTAGGTGTGGGAAACTATTGACAATAATCTCATAGGAAAGCTTGTTTCAACAATTTGATTTTATTCTTCTATCCAAGATATTAGTAGATTCTGTCTTTTGAATGTGTCCTAAAATTTTTGGTCACGTTCTTACTTAAATTTTCTTTATATACTTATATATGTATTACTGTATTGATCTTGCCCTTCATCTGTGATATTTTGGTATTTTTCTGTACAATTTTATCTGTCAGCAATGCTTCATATATTACATTTTTTGATCAATGTTTTTATTTCCAGAATTTCCATATAGTTCTTTGCAGTGTTTCTCTTTTCTTTTTGCTGTTTTTCTCCACATTTTAATTGTCTTAGTGTTTTATTGGTTGTTTTATTTATTTACACTTCAAATGTTATCTGCCTTCCAGGTTTCCTCTCTGCAAAGCCCCTATCACACCCACCCCCTGCTTCTATGAGGGTGCTCCCCCACCCACCCACTCTTGCCTCACTGCCCTAGCATTATCCTATGCTGAGGCAGCAAGCCTTCATAGGACCAAGAGTTTCCCCTCCCACTGATGCCAGATAAGGTCATCCTTATATGCAACTGGAGCCATGGGTCCCTCCATGTGTACTCTTTGGTTGGTGGTTTAGTCCTTAGAAGCTCTTGGGGGTCTGGTTGGTTGATATTGTTCTTCCTATGAAGTCACAAACCCCTCCAATCCCTCTGTTCTTTCCCTAACTCCCCCATTGGGGTCTCTGTGCTCAGTCCTATGGTTGGCTGCAAGCATTCACATCTGTATTGATAAGTCTCTGGCAGAGCCTCTCAAGAGAACAGCTATATCAAGCTCCTGTCAGCAAGCACTCACATTTTAGATTTTTACACCAAGATACTATTGCCGCAGACGCTTTGAGCCCCTTTGTCTGCGTGGAACAGGTCTCTAGTCTCGGGTGGGCAAAGCGTCGGATGAATTTGACAGACAGACACACACAGGAGAGGTCGTATTGGATCTGAATGTAATGTCAAATCGAGCATCAGACTTTTTATGTAGAAGACAATAAGGAAGTTGGGTGACACACCAGCAAGGTACAAAGAGGTTACTGGATTCTTACATAAAACGAATGTAAACACAGAAGGTCTAACAGGAACCACCTGGGATAGAATTCATAGTTAACAACTGGGCTCAACAAGGGCTCCACCCAAGACTCACTTAATCTTGGAAGCCAGGGTCAAGGGCTTAGTGCCCTTGCCATAGTTTCTATTTTAGTCTCTTGTATAGTCCACCTTCCCCTTAGGCCATTGTAAATACGTGTGTATGGGTGTAACTTTGCTATAGTTCTAAGTATCTATTTTGGTTTCTCCTTCGGTCTGAAACTTCTTCCTTCTTCCTTAGTGATGGTAAATTCTTGTGTAAGGGAGTGACTTAGCTTCTACATTCTTACTGAATTTTAAGCCCATGGTCTTGTTCAAGGACGTTCTAGGACTGTTGGAACACTGGCGAAAGGCTTTAGCTATGTCAGAATTCAATCTTAAAAGGCACTTATAATAGGAAAATACTGAAAGAGAGCACGTGGATCTATACACTAGACTAACGCGGGAATGGAAAATTAATGTATGGGTTAAAGGGAACGCCAGACTCCAAGAAGAGAGCTTCCTTGAAGCTCTTTGTCTCATGAGTGACTTTTAAGCCTCTCGGCTTAAGCTGACTCAACCAGAGCTCGTGACATACTATTTAATTTGTACCCTCTGGAAACTTCCTTTTTTTCTGTGTTAAATGGTTTAAGAACTCTCTCTTTCTTTCTTTGGACTAAATTCTATTTGATTCCTCAACTTAGTGTTTGTCTTAGGGTTCTACTGCTATGAACAGACACCATGACCAAAGCAAGTCTTATTAAAAACAGCATTTAACTGGGGCTGGTTTACAGGTTCAGAGGTTCAGTCCATTATCATCAAGGTGGGAGCATGGCAGTATGCAGGCAGGTATGGCACAGACAGAGCTGAGAGTTCTATGTCTTCATCCAAAGGCTGCTAGTGGAAGACTGACTTCCAGGCAACTAGGATGAGGGTCTTAAGCCCACAGCCACAGTGACACACCTACTCCAACCATGACACACCTATTCCAACAAGGCTACACCTCCAAATGGTGCCACTCCCTGGTCCAAGAATATACAAACCATCACACTACAACAATGACACACCTACTCCAACAAGACCACACCTCCTAATAGTGCCACTTCCTGGACCAATCATCACTTGATGATTGTACTAATGAGAGTACTGAAGGAAATCAAAAGTGGAGATCCAAAGTGAGAGACTGGAAATGGGGCTTCTAACCATCACAGTGTTTAAAACTGCCTAATAGTAGCACAGCAAAACCTTGATCTGGCAGTCTAGTTACATCATCCTGTTTGTCTTCTGATGTTGTGAAGTAATGACTTATCAGAGTGGAGTTTTTACTCCTGTGTGTTGCATCTTTTTGCATCTGTTGGAATGTGTGCGTCTTTTGGGTTGAAGTTCCTCTTTCTTTTCTCCAAAAACCCCCCAATTTTTTGTTTTCTCTGATATGAATCCTACAGATTAGTTATTTTCACTTGGATTTATGTTGATGGGAAAAGCTGACGACAGTAATGACTATGTTCCTCTGACCAGATTCTCAATGTGGACTGCACGAGAAGATATGGTTCTCTTTATTCATATTCCCTGAGATGTTTGTAACCAGGAACACCAGAGTCTTGTTTGTCCATATGGGAGTAAGCCTTGCCAAGCAGAATTAATGCCTTCAGCGTCACTCTTTTTGGGGTTTGTGAAAGTACAACCACAGAAAACCCCAAGTCAAGAGTCTTTAAGAAACGGCACTCAAACATTTCTAAATAAATAGCCACATTAGAAGCCCCACTTCCAGTCTCTCACTTTGGATCTCCATTTTTTATTTCCTTCTGTACTCTCATACCTGAGGGCCTTGGGTACCATCTCCCCTGTGACTCTATGTGCAAACAACTACCATCACTGTTACCAATTCCACCCTTCCAGTCCTTATGTCCCACTGCTCTCTCTGATTGGAGCTCCACTGCTGTCTTGAAGACAAAGCTGTGAAAGCTTTGAAAGTTTCTTAGCTTTTGATTTATGCGAAACTTTACTGGCAGTATATACCTGCATTTGATTATTGCACAGGTATCCTTGTATAAAAATAGCACACATTACTCAATAAATATGCAGTCATGTCATTAATACAAACAAAAACTGACATCTTGGCTGATATTAAAAATGATGGCGTTCTCTGCAATACTAATTTAAGAAATGCCAGATGTCTCTTACCTCCAAATTGATATTCATGTTTTTGAAGTGATTATACAGAAAAATGGTCTTCAAATGGGTTTTCTTTCTATAATGAAGAGTGGCCTACTGTTTTATTCTCTCAGCAAAGACCAGGCCTTTAAGAAAAATTTCCCAGAACATTTGTTACAGGATATTTTATGATTACAGGGGTGGATACAGCCCAACCCCAAGAAACATAAGTTTTACAGTAAACAGAAACCTCACTGAGCTGCTGTATCAAAGTGGTACCTTGTGGGAACTAATAAGGGGCCTGGGGAAGAGGGGGGAGGGAGGACCCACATCTGGCCAGAGTTCCACCTATGCTCTGGACAGGTGGACGCAGAAGGCTGCCAGACGCTTTCCACTCAGCCCTGGGTGGGCATCCAAGCCTCTGACCCACTCGATGGGGGGTAGGGGGTGGACAAGGGGCAGCCTGCACTGTAGCCCCAGGATTATGGGAGAGAGGGAAGAGAGGTTTCCATGCATTCGAGAGTGAGCGCAGCCTTGATGAGCAGAGACTGTCTATGGTTTTAGAGCTTTATTGTAGAAAGGCAGTGGGAAAGAGAGAAGGTAGAAAGAGAGAGAGACTGGCCATGGCCAAGAAGAGACGAAGGGGGAAAAGAGAGAGAGATGAAAGGCTAGAGAGAAAGAGAGAGTAAGAGGGAGAGGGGGAGAGGAGAGTAAGAGAACAAAGTGAGAGAAGTGAAAGAGAAAGGAGGGGCCAAACAGCCCCTTTTAAAGTGAGCTGCTATCTTTTCTGTTGCTAGGTAACTAGGGAGGAGTCTAGCCTGAAGGTCAGAAGTTTGGGACATTGCCTACTTGACTGCTAGCCATGCTTCTCTTGTGGGGGATGGTAACTTAGACAGGAGCCAGAGTTCCAGGAGACATGAGTGAACTCCTTCTGTCCCATGTAGGTAAATTATCACTACCAGGTCCCGGGATTCAGCATCTCAGCTTGACTGGAGACCAGCCCTTCTGTGCATAGCCCAATGCCCCACAGTACCTGACTACAAAATGGAGTTGGGCTGGTTTCTCAAAGCCTGTGTAGCACAGGCTGGCCTAGAACTCTCTATGAAGCCAAGAAACTTCTGATCCTCCTGCCTCCTCCACATCTTGAGTTTTTGTAGGAGTTCACCACCACTTCCACTTCAGGCTGTAGTATACAGCTCCAACCAAAGGCTTTCTGCATACATGCTAAGTGTAAGCCCCTCTTATAACTGAACTACATCCCCTGCCCGAAACTCCATTTTCTGGGAGGGGATATCTGAGAAAGAATTTCGCTCTGCAGCTCAGGCTGGCTTCACACAGATGACCTTCTGGTTTTGTGCACCATTATGTCATCGATTCATTTTGATTCTGACTACTTCCCCCTTTTTCTATGACAAAGTTGCTGACAAGCCATCCTGTGGTTTGCTCTTAACTGTCCTAAACCACAGCCGAGCTTACTATGGACCAAGCTTTTCACTGTAGAAAAAAATGGATGGAGGGCCAGAGAGAATCCAGATTCCCAACACACATAGCAGCTCACAACCATCTGTAACTCTAGGGGATCCAATACCCTCTTTTGCTTTCCAAGGGTGCCAGATGTAAACGTAGTGCATAGATATAATTAAAGGCAAAATACTCATACATATAAAACAATTAATTTTTTAATGGATGGAGATGCAGCTTGGTGATAAAGCAAGTTGCCTTGGCATGTTTCAGCCCCTGGGCTTTATCTCCAACACTGAAAAGGTTGGGGAAATGCTGAGGACAGTATACAACGACAGGGAATGCCAGCAGCAGGCTGGGATGGAAAAATCTCAGAAGCTCGCAGCAGCTCCTTGTAAAAAGGATGGCATTTGAGAGCCTGAGAAGCGTGAGACACATCCCTCCAGGGGACCTGCCATCTGAAATAAGGAACTGCCCACAGTAGGCCAGGATAGAGACATCTCAGTAACCCATGGCAGCTCTTTTTGTAAAAAAGAAAACAGGTGTTCCTATTTCTCCTGATCTTAGTTAGGCCTGAACCATGGCCGTATAGATTTTATTTGTGCATGACTGCTTTTCAGTTGGCCTTGGTGTGTATATTATTCTATTATTATGTCTGACTTTTCTATTTCTTTCTCCTTCTTCTCTGGTGAATTCTGTGAAACTAGATGTTCCTTGATGTAATGATTCTTAAACAATTAAACATTGAGGCATGGGGCACAGCACAGCACAATCCTAAAGGCCCAGGTGCATGCTGCTTGTTCTCATCGTGGAAACAACGCAATAACTGCACAATGGTAGTTGAGATTCATGTTTGACTTGCAAATAAAGTTTGAAGAAATTATTAGAAAATGAGACAGAGCCAACACTGAGACTTCAAGAAAGGAAAAAATATTGAAGTTATGAAATAAGTTTTGCAAAACATTTGAGAGTGGTTCCTGGATAAGAAAGTATAGAATGCATAAAATTAAATATTAGTAAAACTAAGTCAAAACATTGGGACTCTTAGGAGAGTCATTATGTGCAATGTACAGAAGCAGAAGGCTAGCAGAACTACTGAGTTAAGGGTTAATTTGATTCTTGCTGGCCACTGCTTGGCAGCTGTGCCCACATCATTTATCCTCAGAGCTTCACAGGAAAATGCAAGTGTCTGACCTTGGAGCTCTGAGCTCTGAAGTATAATAAGTCAAAAGTTAAAGTTTAAATAATGATAATTTTGCAATTATTATTATTTTGGCCATAGGCCTGGGAATCAGGGAAGCTTGAAACCTTGTGGGACAACTGTAATTCTTGATTCTTTGTGGGATGTGGTTATTCTTTTGAATTTGATTTAGAAATGACTATACAATGTCCTTTTTTTTTTAACCTGCTTTTGGAGTATCAATAAAAGGCTGGGCCAAGAAAAAGGTGGAAGAGCAAGTAGAGAGCGAGTGAGGTGAGATTGAGGTGTGCATGAGGTGAGGAGAGAGAACGTGAGAGATAACGTGAAGAGTGAGTGAAGGAAGAATGTGTATGGCGAGTGTGTGTGAGTGAAAGGAGAGTGCATGTGGTGTGTGTGAGGTGAATGTGAAGAGTGTATGTGTGAGTGAAAGGGGAATGCACACGGGTGTATACAAGTGTGGAAGTTGAAGAAAAGCAAAGCGCACAGGAGAATGCAGAGTGTGGTGCAGCCTCAAGCTGCAAGAGAGAAAGAGAGAGAGAGAGAGAGAGAGCCTTGAAAAATTGCCTGTCAGTGAAAAGTAGTCTGTGTCTATTATGTGCCTTCCAGATATCCCTGATTCCAGTTGAGAACTCTGATCCTGTGTAGAGGCTGGACCCCGACAGGGAAAAAGAGCAAATAAGACACAACATTATACACTGGAGTCTCTCAAAAACAGAAAGAAAGAGCAAGAGTTTGCAATTTTAAAATAAGCCAGAAACTGGGCAGCGGTGATGAATACCTTTAACTCAGGAGGCAAAGGCAAGCAGACCTCTGCGAGCTGGAGACCAGCCAGGTCTATAGAACAAGTTCGAGAACAGCTGGGGTTCTGCAGAGAAACCCTGTCTCTAAGTAAATAAATGAAAATAGAACAAGGAAGGAAGTTGAGAAAGGCGATTATACTTTGGGTGAGAATACAACTGTCTGGGGTTTGCCCAATCTGAAAGTGAAAGTAGCTGGTATGGGACAAAGACAGAGGGCAAAGAACAGGAACTAGGACTTCAGCAAAGCCACAGAATGGGATAGGTGGAGACCTGAGAGTTGAACAGTGAGGTTACTGGAAATATGGAGATGCAGCAGGAGATGAGGTCCTCAGCTAGGTGGACTCAGAGAGGTAGAAAAGACTCACTGAAACAGAGGTGACAAGGACTTTGGTTTTAGTGAAAGGAAAACAAAAGACACCACTAAAACTAAAGCATAAAAATAAAGTAAAAAACAAAACAAACAAACAAAAAAAAAAAAAACAGGTGGGGCTCACTTGTTCTTCCACCACTTAGGAGGCAGGCAGAGGTAGGAGAATGGACAGTTGAGCAGCCTGGGTTACATAGTAACAATCTTATTTAAAAACAAACAAACAAACAAACAAACCTGGGGACTAGAGAGATGGCTCTGTGGTTAATTGTTAAGAGCAGTTGCTACCCTTCCAGAGAACTCAGATTAAATTCCCAACATCCACATATCTCAGTTATCCACAGGTAACCCAGTGTCCTCTCCTGCCGTCTGTGGGCACTAGACATGCATATAGAACAAGACTTACACATAGGCAAAACACCCATGCACAAATTTTTTTAATAGAGCTCAAGAGATGGCCCAGCAGTTACTATCATGTACAGGGCACCTGAGGTTTGGTTCTCAGCACCCATATCAGGTGACATAGAACCTCCTATAACTACAATTCCAGGGAATCTGAACTCCATGAACACCTGAACATGCACACACTCATGCACATATACACAGAAAAATCTATTTTAATTTGCAAAGACTGTATCAGATATGCAGATATGGTGGTGTCTTACATGTATACAAACAGTGAGGGTTGGAGGGAGGGAAGAAGGGAGAGAGAGAGAGATGGAGAGAGTGAGAAGAGAACAGAAGAGAGAGAGAGAGAGAGAGAGAGAGAGAGAGAGAGAGAGAATATATGGAAATGAGACAGGTGTTCTCCTAAGCTCCTCTCCCTATGGTGATTCCTGTGTCAAATAATAAGAATTCCAATCTTCTAGTTTATTTTGTCTAAAATAAAATACAGCATTGTCCTCCACACTTCCTTTTCCTCACACCTCAGCAAATTATGTAAGTCTGCTCCTCACAATTCTCCAAGGCCAGCACACATCTCACAACCTCCACCCTTACCTATCATTTATACAGTTACATGGACTCCCCTTGGTTTCTCCTAAGATGTTACCTCTAATCTGCCCTGGATATGATGGTGTAATTAATCTGTTAAAAGCCTGTCAAATCACCCGAGATTAGGGGCATTCTGGCAAGAGTGACAGATGACATAATAGCACGAGGTGCCAAGAAGGACACCCACACACTGTACCAGTCTAGTTCGTCTCAGAATTTGTGCTCTTCCATATGAGAGGGGGTAATGTGCCAACTTCATGTCTGTCATTCTTGGAAATCATTCCCTTGAGAGCACAAGTTTGTCAGGAGCAGGAGAGAGATGCTGGGGAGATGCTTCCTTAGATAAAGGTTTCTGAGCAAACATGACAGCCTGAGTTCAGTTCCCAAAACCAACGACAAGCCAGATGTGGGAGCTCATGTCTGTAATCTCAGCACTTCTGCATTGAGATGAGATGCAGAGGCAGGAAAATCACTCGGAAGCAACAGCAAGAGAGACTCCGTCTCAATGAGATGGAAGGAGAAGACCAACTCGTGAAAATTTTCTCCTGACCTTCATGCATGTGCCATGGCATACACATAGAGCACTTATACACACACACACACACACACTCTAACATGCATGCACACACACATACATACACATACATACAAACATACGTTTGCACACACACATACACATATATATATATACACACACACAAACACACATACACACACACAAACACATACTCTAAATTGCTTAAAACTCACAAGTAGCTGAGGAATTGTTGGACATTGATGGTTTCTTGGAGAAGTAGAATTATTTTTCTGTGGAAGAGTGATGACTTGTATGTTACTCACCTATGCCCCAGTGCATAACTTCACATACATACATTCATACATACATACATAGGCAGCAAGTACCTGGACTTAGGGTTTAGAACAAATGAACAAATGATTAAATAACAGAAACTTTTAAAAAGAAGACATAAAATTGGAATAGAAATGTGTTGGGAGAAATCATGAGAAGAATTAGATTGAGGTAGTGGGGAATGGATATGATCAAGATACATTGTATACATATATGAAATTTTCAGAGTAAATAATTGATATTAAAACTATGTATAGGGCTAGGCACAGAGGCACTTCTTTAATCTAAGGCAGGGCAGGTGGACCTCTGTGAGTTCATGATTGGGTCTGGTCTACATAGTGAGTTTCAGGACAGTCTAGACTACCTAGAGAGAACATGTCTCAGAAAAACAAAAATATAATTGTATGAAACTGTATGTGGTGGCATACATCAGTAAATACTGATGTTAAATTATGTTATTACTGCAAGCATCCCTCTGATACTTACCCTCCTGAATATAAATAAGCGTGTTGGGAGATGTGGAACAATCTGTCTAAGTGATAACTGTTAAGTCGGACAACCTAGCTGTCCTTTTGCCAACAGTCAACTTTGAGTGTTCTAGAGATACCTTGCAGAAGCTACACAACAGTTGCAGCTGCCTGCTGTCAACACACAACCCTGGCTCCCGAAGTTTCAGCCTCAGCCATGACTGGTTGGAAAGTCTACAGGGAAGTGCGTCTCCAAATATTCCTACCCAGACCAGTCAAGGAGCACTTCCCCTCGTGGCCCAGCCAAGAGGTACAAAAAGATCAGTGCTATAATTGGGGTGAATACCGTTGTGGGGTATCTACCAGAGAAGACCTCTAAGACATGGGTTTAAGCCAAAAGAAAAATTTTAATCAGCCAGCCTGCAACTATACTGGGTGTTTGGGATCCCAGTGTAGCATGGACTAAGCAGTTCTTGGGTGAGCTTTTAAATAAGAAAACCATGCCCTGAATTAACGTACTTCAGTCAGCAAGAACATTTATCCAGAAACAGACTACAGAGGTGAAAAGGTAAGCAAGGTTAGTACATTTAGAGATTATCCTAGAACTGTGAATTTTGATGGGTTAGTTCTTCATTTTGGTACGCAGTACTGGCTACATGCTGAGTTTTATGGTCTGAAAGTTACTTCCATCATGGAAGCAGTTGAGCTAATGTCTGGGAGCCTGTTACAAATTACAGGGAATACAGCAACTGTAGTGTGTGTGTGTATGTTTATAAAAATTGTTTATAAAAGTTGATAAGTTTAGACAAGTAATACTTTTTAAACTATTTACACTGTATATAGTTTAAGTGTACAACATGAAGAGCTTTTAAAATAAATTTTGTATGTTTAGGATAAATAGAATATGGTGTTTTAATTTTAAAAAAATCCCTTTCAAGTAGGTTTTTACCCTCCCCCACTTGGCAGTTTTTTACATTCAAACAATACACTCATACAAGGAACCCTGCAGTGGGTCAGGAACACACACAAAGACACGTATACACGGATGGAAACTGCACGGGAGACTTGTCAGGAAGATAAACGCTTTCAGCAAAGGAGAGAGGGGGTTAGAAAGTAGTGATGACAGATGGGTCTTGAAAACTACTAAAATCTTGTGTGTCTGTGTGTCTGTGAGTGTGTGTGTGTGTGTATATGTGTCTATGTGTGTCTCTGTCTCTGTGTCAGTGTGTGTGTGTCTGTGAGTGTATATGTGGATGTCTGTGGGTGTCTGTGGGAGGGGGTGTCTGTGAGTGTCTATGTCTGTGTCTATCTGTGTGTGTGTGTGTGTGTGTGTGCTTGTGCGTGTAGCTTTCAGTGGATTTTATAAAATGGGGTAATCTGACAAACACTTTTCCAGTCTCCTGGTATCCACCAAGATAGAGAGCAGACAGACAAACCTCCTTGGTTACGTTTGTATTCCTGCAGACCAACAGGAGAGACAAGATTGGAAACCACGGGTACAATCCAGGAGTCCCTTACCATGGTTGCACCTCACTGCAGCTCATCAACCACTGTCACCCATAGCCACAAAATACTGAATGGGAAATTCCAGGAGTAAACTGCGTATACCTTTTCAATTATGTGCCTCTCTGAGTAGTTTGATGAAGTTTTTCTCAAAACAATACTCCGCCCAAAAGATATGGTAATAACTTCTATTACAGCGTTTTATGGTTGTCCTGTTTTATTTTTAGTGATGGCTGCTAGGCCTTGTGCCTAGTTTATACACTGAGCTTTGGCAGGGGGTTGCGGGGGATGCAGGCACATAGTATATATATAGATTCAATACTCGTGTGGTTTCAGGCATCTGCTGGGTGTCTTGAAATGAATTCCCCACAGATGGCAGGCTGCTGTGAGCTTGTTCACAGTCTGCTTAAAGTGATTGGAAAAGATAGTTGAGAAGCTTGCATCGGAGAGCTAGAGGGCCACAGACCCTCAGGAAGTACAGAGTGCTGGGTCTAGAGTAAAGGGGGTAGGAAGAGAGAAGGTGCCAGGTGGTTGGCCCCAGATCACATGGGGCCCTGTCACTCTTTGAAGTTACTCTGAGTAAAAGAGCAAGCATCACAAACTGTCCCAAGTTGAAGACACCTCCAGTGGTGAGTCTCTTTTTCCTAGACTTCCTTTATATAGCTGAACTACTCACACAGAGATCTGTCATTGCAGCAACCCTGAAACAGTCTCATCCACCTTCCTCAGCAGCCTCCCACCCCTTCCTTCTCATGGCTCTGCATTGAGTTGACTTCTGAATGCCTATGTTGGGGATGGGGGTCTCAAGGAGCTCCTCACATACGTGGCATAGTAACCTCTGAGTTGTACAGTACACACCTCACAGATCTGTGCATGGTGAGTCTATAATACTCCCATTGTGTATCTGCAGAGGTTTGTGCCGGTAACATTATTTTGCCAGGTGATAAGATATCTTAACTTCTCTCATGTGTAAGAAAAAAAGATAGCATTAGAAGCATCCAAAAGAGGAACAAAAACATAGGAGCTTCAATGCCATTATTAATAAGTGAAATAAATTGCTATACAGGGCGGGTAATGATGACAGGGTTTTAGACACCAGATTGTAACTATGTACAGTCACTGAGATCAGATGAGGAATTGCAGCCCAGCTGGCTCATTGTACCAGGAACTCCCACAGCCAGCGGAGTAATTATAGACACTAGATCTGCTGGGTGATTACCAGGCAGTCGTGGAGTCCAAAGCAATAATAGCATGGTTCCAAACCCAGGCAGTAGGCAACAACTAGAGACATGATCACAACTCATAGGCAGAGGGATGTTCCCGAAACATCAAGCCTCAAGAGGCCGAGGAGAGCTCCGCCACCCTCAGAAGTCCCCAAAAGTTGAATGACTCCCCCCCTTTTTATTTGGTTCTTAGAATTAAACCTAGCTTACATATGATATCAAAGACTCTACCACTGAGCCATTCCCCTAAATTCTCACTGATGGATTCTAGGCAGGAGCTCTACCACTGAGCCACACCTTTTATTCCCCTTCCCCATCCAGCACAAGTCTTTTCCTCATACTCATGTTCTTTTGCTTTGTTTTGTGGCCCACTCAGTTTAATTAGGGCCATCTGTGGGACCATGAGTTTAAAACTATTCATTGGAGCCTGACAGACTCACCAGTGGGTGCAAAACTAAAGGCAATGACACACCTAACCCGCCAATCTGTCAGTATCCAGTAGTTCAGCACAGAAAGGTAGAACATCACAAGCAACTGCTCTATCCATAACTGACTGATAACTGGCCCAATCTTGTGCAAGGCCCACTGCAGGTGACCACAACTGTTGGGAGATCATGATTACAACGGCTGGGTCCTGCTAGGGAGAAAGCATTTCACAGCTATCTTCTCCCTATCTTCTAGCTCTTATATTCTTTCTACCCCCTTTTCTTCAATGTTCCCCAGCCTACAAGGGGAATAATGTGAATATCCTATTTTAGGGCTGCGCACTCAACAGTCATGTCGAACAGCCATGAGTCTCTGCATTCACTGCCATTCACTGCAAAAAGAAGCTTCTCTGACTCACGCTTAGAGCAGGAGTTTTGGTGCCAGGAGATAGCTTGGTGCCATGACAATTTAGCTTAAAAAAAATGGAGCTCTTTCATTTTTATTGCCGAATAGTATTCTATTATGTGCCACAGTTTAGCCATTTGCCCACTGAAAAACAGCATGGCTGTTTCAAAAAACTCTCATCAAGAACCTAGAGTTAGAAAGGTCATAGGCCATAGTGGAGAACCTACTACTATTAGTCTGCTAAGTGGATATAGTATTAAACAGACATATTATATTATATTATGACTTATCATTGTATCCATAGATTAGTGTATCTCTCAACCCTCAGAGGAGCTTCTTTCTCTAGTAGATGGGGTCATGGAGACCCACAACTTGTCAAAGTTCAGAGAATAAGAGACGATGGCGTGCTCAGCCCTAAGATGGGGCAGAAAGATCTTAAGAGCCAGACGAGGTGGATGACCACAAGGAACCAATGTTTTCCAAAACAACAGGACAGTTGCACGTATGAACTCAGTGCTTGTTACAGCATGCACAAGACCAGAACAAACTCAAGTCGGATAAGATCCAAGCATGGGGCAGGAAGGTGAGCACAAAAAATCCCAGCCCCAGCCAAGGATCTATTGACAATTGATAGCTGCTGAGAGAAGGAGAGTCAATGTTCTTCAAGGGTGTGGCCCCCAGTAGGCTGATTTCACATCAGTAGATAGCCACGTAGCCAAGAGTATAGGGATAGCACCAATGGGACTCAGTGGGTTTTTAAAACAGAAAGGAGGACACCAAGATGGGTGACAGTAGAGGAGGGTGCATCTGGCCTTCCCAGTGAACTCTCCTTATTTCACTTGGCTAAGGGTCATTTTGTTTAACTGAGATGGAAGTCATGAAGCAGCTCTTTTAGCATCGGGTCCCTCTGATGTCCTTCATCAGGACACCTCTCAGCAGCACTCAGCGGCTGGAGGAAGGAACTCTCTGAGGCTCTCTGAATGCTCAGTAGTAGGGGCTTATAGCTATGCCTTCTCTGACTTCTGCAAGCCTGCTGAGTGTGCCTGGGTCTGGCATCCATAGATGTCTTGTGCTCTTTGTGTTACTAACCCAACTCACTTTATGCACTATAGAGACTATAGCTAAGCAATGCAATCATTAACAGGCTTTACTGTGGCCCACACGACATGACCATGAATGACAGAATGCAGAAAAGGGGTGTGTTAGTTAGTTAGTTGTTGTTATAAAATGCCCTGACAAAAGCAAGTTAAGGAAGAAAGGGGTTTCTTTTGACTTATGATTCCTGGGGAATCAAGTCCCTCATATCAGGAAAACAATGCAAACATGTAAGGCTGGATAGGGTAGCAGGAGTAGAAAGTGAGCTAGTCACATTTTCATCTGCACACAGGAGGCAGACAGACATACACACTGAGACAGAAACAGGCAGTCACTGAGAGAGAGGAAGAGACAGAGAGAAAGTGAGAGAGAGAGTGACAGAGGGAGACAGACAGAGACAGAGAGCTAGAGAGACAGAGACAGAGAGAGATCAGGAAGTGGGATGAGGCTATAAACCCTCAAAGCCCATCCCTGGTGATGTACTTCCTCCCGCAATGCTCCACTTCCTGAAGGTTCCATAACCTCTTCAAACAGTAGCACCAATTGGGGGTCAAATGTTCAACTACATGAGGCTATGTGGCAGGGAGCGTTTTTTTTTTTTTTTTTTCATTCAAACCACAGCCAGGGAAGTCTTGTCTCCCAGACTTCTCTGTGAATAGTGAGAGAAACCCTGCTTATAGCCAGTCAAGACTACACACTAGCTGTCACCGGTTGGTGATGTTCCTCCCCGACCAGAGTAACACAGCTGTGAAGGGACAGGAGTGGTCACTGATAGAGTTATCTGGAGCAGTTACTGGCAAGATCAACTAAGGGCTCTCTAAAGCTTTCAAGGCTTAAGGAAAGTTACTCAAATCAGAGATGTTGTTGGCATGGCAGTCACAATGATAATTGTGGTCCCAACAGCAGAAACAAAGTACCTTGGGGAGGCTGTCAGATTTGACGTTTGTCCCAGGTGTCAGTGGCTAGATCGGGGACTCTCTTAGCAGCCGCAGGGTATTTAAAGCACTCACAACAGTTACAATAATGGCTGAGGAAGCAGACGCTTGATTAGCAGCTCACATGATGCCCCCAGGGAGTGGCTATCTACTCCAGTGAGCCCTCAGGCACAGCAGTGGTGTCACCCACACACCTGCTAGATGCTTAACTTGGTAACTAAGCTCATGATTCTAATCCAGATTTGTCACTGTCCTCCCTGGGGTAGTCGCCCATTCTGCTCCCAGGAAGCTGCTGATAGAATTTAGGCAAGGGGGAAATGTCTAGATAGCTTTCAGTCAAGCAACTAAATTGCTGGTACCTGGGGGAAAACATTGTGGTAGGCCGGCTGAAAGATCTGATATGGAAGTAATTAGTCATCTTCAGCGAACTTTATCTAAGAACATTTAACCCCCATCCAGGATCCTAGGGAGGGCTAAATTCTTCATATCGGGCTTAATTCCTGGCATTTCTTTTTTCCCTTGCTCCTCAGTCAGCTGTGGCCTGTGCTCAGAAATGATGGATGCAAACATAAAGCTTCCTAATTCAGCTCCTGTGCAAAGAAAAAGCATTTTTCTTTCTTTCTTTTTTTTCATTTTAATATTTTTATGTAGGGTCTCATTATATAGCTCTGATGGTCTAAAAATTCACTATGTAGACCAAACTATCCTCATACACAGATATCTTCCAGCTTCTGTCCTCCCAACACTACACTATTTTAACTGGCTCTATTTTTTTAAGATTTAGGTGTATTTAGTTTGTGTGTGTGTGTGTGTGTGTGTGTGTGTGTGCCACACTTGTGGAGGTAAAAATACAACTGGTGAGAGTTCTCTACTAGCCATGTGGATCTAAATGTCAAACATATTTTCCCACTGTGGTAATTTGAGTGAGAAGTGAGAATAGCCCCCACAGGCTTATAGGTTTGACTGCTTGGTGCCCAGTTAGAACTGTTTGGAAAGGATTAGGATGTGTTGTCTTGTTAGTGAGGTGTGATGTGGGAGGGGCTTTGGAGCTTTAAAGGCCCACACCTGCCCAGCGATTCTCTCTTTGTCTGCTGCCCATGGATCAGGATGTTCTCAGCTACTGTTCCAGAGTAGGTCTGTGTAGTGGTTGGAATAGGCATGGACCCCTTAAGCTCACGTGTTTGAATTCTTGGCCAAGCATAGAGAGAGGCACTATTTGGAGTTGTGGCCTTGTTGGAGTAGGCATGATCTGGTTGGAGGAAGAGTGTCCCTGTGGGGGTGGCCTTTTATGTCTCGTGCTCAAGCTATGCCCAGTGTGGCACACAATCTCTTCTGCTGTCTTCAGCTCAAGATGCAGAACTCTCAGCTCTTTCTCCAGCACCATGCCTGCCTGCACTCTGCCATGTTTCTCACCATGAAGATAATGGACTAATCCTCTGAACCTGTAAGCCAACCTCAATTAAATGTTTTCCTTTACAAGCGTTGCCATGGTCATGGTGTTCCTTCACAGCAGTAATACTCTTAAGACAGCCTGCCTGCATGCTGTCATGTTCCCCACTATGACAATAATGGACTAACCCTCTGAAGCGTAAGCAAGACTTCAGTGAAATTTTTTCTTCTACAAGTTACCTTGGCCATGGTGTGTCTTCACAGCTATAGAACAGAAGCCGAGACACCTGCTAAGCCATCTGACCAACCTGTGGCAAACTGGTTAAGCATAGCTCAGGCCCCAACAGTGGGAAAGAGACTCTAGAGTGGATAGTGAAACCACAAACATAAACTTTTGCTGAGCACTTTAACAGGTCAGGCACACCCCTAGCTGACATTATAGACAGTACTGTTTCCCCTTGCTGAGGTAGACTTTGGGGATCATGCTAGACACAACACTGGGACCCAGCCTGGGGGCACCTGAGAGGTATGGAACAGTTCACTATGTTTAGAGACTTGCAGTCAGCTGTCATGAGGACCTCATCATAACCAGGTTTAATATGGCTACTGCTTCATCCCTTCTAGGTCAGTCAGGCAAGCAGGTTTAATGCAACCCAGTTGTTTCCCACAACTTAGCAATACCATAGTTAAGGCACCCCCTGCATAGTCCACCAACTCCATGCTTAGGTAAGTACCTAGAGAAAATGAAGTCAGTGTGTCAAAGAGACACCTGCAGTGCCCTATGCACTACAGCATTGTTCACAATAACCAAGAGGTAGACTCAGTCTAAGTGCCTGTCCTGGTTGGTTTTATGTTACCTTGACACAAGTTAGGGTCATCTGGGAAGAGGGAAGTTCAGTTGAGGAAATGACTCCATCAGATTGGCCTGTAACAAAGTCTGTGGGCATTTTCTTGATTAATGATTGATGTGAGTGGTCTCAATCCACTGTGGAAAGTGGTACCCGTGGATAGGTGGTCCTGGGTTGTATAAGAAAGTAGGATGAACAAGTTATGGGGGCAAGCCAGTAAGCAGAATTCCTCCACAGTTCCTGCTTCACTTCCTGTCTCTAGGCTCCCACCATGCTTGATTTTCTGTCTTGGCTTCCTTTAGTGGTGAACTGTCATCAGGACATTTAGGCCAAGGTGGATCCTTTCCTCTTCAAGTTTCTTTGCTCACTGTTTTATTATTACAACAAAAGAACTTAACTAGGGCAATGCACTCTGGAGATGGATTGATAAGGAAAACGTGGTATGCATACATAATGAAGAACTATTCAGCCATTATAAAAAAGAACAAGATTGTAGAGGGCTTAACAATTAAGAGCACTGGCTACTCGAATCATGGGGACTGGAGTTTGGATCTCAGCATCCACCTAATAAGCTGGGTGTCCTGCATAATCTTGTTAACTCCAGCTCTGAGTGTTCTGACACCCCCTTCTGGCGCCTGCACACAAACACAGAAACAGTATATACACATGCCTATACCCGCATACAGATATATACACATACATGAAAAGATAACATAAAACTTTCACATAAAAATTAAGAAGAGGGGAATTTTATCACTTGTGTCAACATGGATAAACCCAGATGATGTGTGAAAAATATTCTGCCACATAATAATTGGGATCTACAAAGGCTGAGCCCATGGGCAGAATAGAAAGTGTCAGAAGATGAGGCAAATGGAAGAGTGGGGTATGGTGAGATGCTAGTCAAAAGATACATAATTACTGTGATATGAGGGGTCCAGGTTATGGAAACATAGAGAGAGAGAGAAAGTAAATAAGAGATTGCCTGGGGCCAGGATGGGTGAAGAAGGTTAAGGGAAGAGAGAAATAAGAAATTAGTGCTAACAGTTTTAAGTTTTCCTTCTTGAGTGTTTAAAATATCCAGATGTTGATTGTGGCAAAAGCAGCCCAATTCTGTGAACATAGTAAGAGCAGTTGGCTTATGTCCTTTAGATTAGATAACTGGAAGCCAGAAAGATGGCTCAGCAGTCAAGAGCACTTACTACTCTTGAAGAGGACCCAGAGTGTGTACTCATTATACAAAACCATCTGTAACTCCAGTTCCAGGAGATCTAACACCCTTTTTCTGGTCTCTACAGACTCCTGCACACACACGGTACACATATATACATTCAGATACACATATACACATAGTAATTGCAAATAAGTTAGGCAGTATAGCAAGGCCAGTTTCAGGTTGGCAAGATGGCTCATTGAGTAGGGTGCTTGCCTCCAAGCCTGACAACCTGAGTTCAGTTCCTGGGACTTATATGGTGGAAGTAGAGAATTTGACCTTTGACCTTTACATGTATGCTCTGAGATATGTATGCCTTCTCCTCTTGCACACACACACACACACACACACACAAAATAAATGTAATAAAATTATCTGAAGAAAAGAATTGTCTAAAGGCTGATGTGGTAGTCCATTTTTTTGTATGGAATCTTAGCATTTGGTAGGTAGATGCAGGAGAACTCAGACTTCAAAAACATCTTAGTTAGTTTGAAGCCAGCCTGAGCTCCATGAGACCCTGTCTGGATGGGAATAAAACATGATTGCATGATGTTAGGCAGTTCTTGAAATCTAAGTAAAGGGTAGAGAATCAAGCTCTGAGGCCAGGCTTGGCAGTTTATGCCTGTAGATAATTCCAACACTCAGGAGGGTTGGTAGATGAATTGCCAGGATTTCAGAGACAGCCTGTGCTAAAGAATGAGACCCTGCTACCATATCCCATCCCCTATCATCCCTACTCAAAATGACTCAGAGGAAGCAAGACAGAGACTATTGCTCCAAATTTGGACCAGTGGGATATCCTAGTGTGAAAGATGCTCCTGTTTAGAGCTGGAGGTATAACTCAAATGTTAGAGTCTTTGCCAAATATGCACAAAGCACTGGTTTTCATCCCCAGTGTCAGGTAAACCAGAGTGCAGGCAATCCCAGCACTACAGAGGTGAAAGCAGGAGGTCAGAGTTCAAGGTCAGCCTGAACTCCATGAGATCACGAGACTCCGCTTCAATGACAAGGGAATGAATAAATTGAAGAAGAGAGGAAAGGAGAAAGGATGGAAGGAAAAGGGGAGAGAGAGGGAAGAGAAAGGGAGGGAAAGAAGGAGGAGGGAAGGAAAGAAAGGAGAATGGGCAACTAGGTACACCATCATTCTTTGTATCTCTGTCTTACCTTTCCCCAGAGAAGCCGCACATAGAACCGTAGATAGGTGGAGTACGGAACTGACTCAATAGGGTAACAGTGGGCAAACAAGTACTTTGGCTTCCATAAAAGAAGGTAAAGCAAGAGTCCCCAACAAGCCCCAGATGGATGGAAACTTTTTCCAAAAAAAGAAAAGGAAAAGAACTTCCATGCTCAGAGCCAAAGATGGCAATCATGATCTGTCCCTGTGCACACCATCCAAGGTGATGCCTTAAATAAACCCTCCTGTACCTCCTGCCTTCCCACACACTTGCTGCCAGGTGCCCAAGGAGGATTTCTTTTCTGTAAATAAGTGACTGACAGTCCTGTGGGGGAGAAGGTTGAGCTCTTCAACAATTCAATATGCAAAATTTTCAAACATAATGGTTGAAAGAATTTGACAATGACTATCTACTCATATCCTGCTTGAGCTCTTCCAATAGCAGCTTACCCCGAGTGGTTTTATAATATAGCATTTTTTATTATTATTTGAGAATCTCATCCTTTCATACAATGTACTTTGATCATACCCATCTCCCCTAACTCCTCTCAGATCCATCCTTCACCCTTTCTTACTCTTGGGTTTTTGTTTGTTTATTTTTTAATAATCCTCAAAGCACAATTTCTGCTACTCATACACTCATCTGTATAGGGTCATACACTGGAGCTTAGTGGACTTACTAGGGGCCATGCCTCTAAAGAAAACCGACTCTGCTTCTCCCAGAAGCCATCAGTTGTCAACAGTTCCTCAGCTAATTAGGGGGACTAGTGAGCCCTTCCCACCACCATGCTGGATTGTCAAATGCTTGATTTTGTACAGGCATCAACAGCTCCTGTTTAGTTCATAAAATACTGCAGTTCTATATTTTATGCCCTCCTTGAGGCTCTCAGAGTCTGAACCACCAACTAAAGAACATACGTGGGCTGGACCTAGGCCTCCCCACACATATGTAGCAGATGTGTGGTTTGGTCTACATGTAGGTCCCAAACAACTAGAACTGGGGCTATCCCAAAAGCTGTTGTCTGCATGTGGAATATGTTCTTCTAGCTGGGCTGACTTGTCTGGCCTCAGTAAGAGAGGAAGCACCTAGCCTCAGAGTGACTTGAAGTGCCATGGTGGGGGGATAAAAAGGAGGTGCCCCACCCACTCAGAAGAGAAAGGGAAAGGGGATGGGGAAGAATTGTGGGAGGGAGGACTAGGAGGGAGTAGTGATCGAGATGTAAAGAGAATAAGCAAAAAAGTTAAATTTAAAAAATACATCAGTCCTATTGTATCTGGAAGACAGTTTTGCTTGCATCCTGCCTGGCCTCTGGCTCTCAGAATCAGCCTCTCTCCTTCTGCATGATGATGATCCCTTTGGCCTTGGAGAATGAGTGTGATAGAGATGTCCTGTTTATGGCTGACCAAGCCCATTCAGCCAGTCAACAGGTTCTTCAGTGCAGGAGTGAGGATTAAAAAGAAAAAAAAAAAAAAGACAATTAGACAACATTGTAGAATTACCACAGTCAATTCCGAGACTGAAGGCAGGTTTAATTTCCCAATTTGCTTTTATACCATTTTAATTACATGCAAGTATTAAGGTCAAGCCGTATAATAAGGAACTAGCAAAGCAATAACCAAAGTCCAGTGATTACTCCTGTGACAGTTGTTTCCAAGGGTTTGACAGAATGACCAAAATATCTGAGCCCACTTCCTTGTCCAAGCCCAAAATCTTGCCTTAAGCCTACTTCTTTTGTTCCACCCTAAGATTAAAATTCCTGCCTTAACCTACTTTCCTATTATAACCTAAAGTTAGATTCTTGCTGGAACTTCCTTCCTTATCATGCCCTGATGTCAGATGCCTGCCTGAGCTTACCTCCTCATCATGGCCTAATGTCAGATTCCTGCCAAGCAGCCCCCCAAAAGGCTCTCCACGTATGGCCGAGCAGTTCACACTCACTTATTCTCTGCTGAAGTATGAGCAACACACTAATCATTGGGTGTAGAGATGGAAATGAAGAGGGCATTTGATAGATACTATGCCCATGTCTTAGTTAGTGTTTCTATTGCTGTGATAAAATACCATGGCCAAAATCAACTTGGGGAAGAAAGGACTTAATTTAATCTTACATTTAAGTATCAGTCCAACAATAAGAGAAGTCAATGCAGGAACCAAAGCATAGAGGATACCACTCACTGACTTGCTCCTTAGGGCTCACTCAGCCTGCTTTCTTATACAAGTCAGGATCACCTGCTCAGGGTTGTCTCCTGAGAGGCCCTGACAGAACCTAACCAATACAGATGCGGATACTTGCAGCCAACCATCAGACTGAGCACAGAGACCCCAATAGAGGAGTTATGGGAAGGACTGTAGGAGCTGAAGGGGATTGCAGCCCCAAAAGAAGAACAGCAATATCAACCAACCAGACCTGCTCCCCCTCAAAGCTCCCAGGGACTAAACCAACCAAAGAGTACACATGAAGGGACCCATGGCTCCAGCTACATATGTTGCAGAGGATGTCCTTGTCTAGCATCAGTGAGAGGGAAGGCCCTTGGTCCTATGAAGGCTTGATGCTCCAGTGTAGGGGGATGCTAGGGCAGTGAAGGTAGAAGTGCATGGGGGGGAGCACCTTCATAGAAGCAGAGGCAGGGGGTGAGTTAGGGGGATAACATTTGAAATGTAAGTAAATAAAATATTCAATTAAAATACATTTTAAAAAAAAGATTTCCTCTTTCCCAGCTATGTTTAGGTGTGTGACAAGTTGACAAAACCCAGTACAATCCAGTTAGCAGAATAGTAGGCACATGGCCTGTGAGCTCCTCGATAGTTTCCTGGCCAGATTCATAGCACCAGGTGTGAGCTTCCTTCTATCAATATTGTGGCTCAGTCACACGTGCGAATGCTCGCTTGGATTTCTGTTAGGTGAGTGCTGAGCTCTGGAACTCCTAGGTCCTCTGAAGAACTTGGAATGTCATTTCTCTAGATATGCCTCTCAAGTTTCGTCACACAGGGTTGTTGTTTTAGTGCTGTTGATTATTGGTTTTGTTCATTTTTGAGACCAAATTCACAAAACGTGGAACTAACCGCTAACTATTTTAAAATTTTCTTTAACATCAACTTATTGTATAGTGAGGCAGGGGCAGGGGGGCATGACATGTGAGTGTCAGAAGACAACTTGAGTGAGACAGTGGGTTTCAATAACTGACCTAAAGTTTTCAAGTTTATCATAAAGTGCCTTTACTCACTGGGCCATCTCACTGGCCCACCACTTAAATGTGTAAATTGATGGGTATATCCATACTTCACCTAACTCCAAGACAAATTCATCACCCTGAAAGGAGATTCCATCCCATTAAGCAATCATTCCAAGTCCTGGGCCCAGCTCTGAAAATCAGTGATCTGCTTCTATTGGCATGGACTTTGATATACATGGATTCTCTCTCTCATCATATGCATCCATGTTCCAGGTATCGATATTCATCCCATTTCTGGCTGAGTAACATTTATTTTTGTGGAATGCTGGTTGGAACCTAAGAACTGAAATATGCTAGGCAAGTGGTCTACCACTGAGATACATCCCTGATCCCCCACCACCACCTTTTTTGTTTGTTTGTTTGTTTTGTTTTGAAACAGGGTTTCACTAAGTTTCCTAGGAAAATCTTTAGGTCACTTTGGAGCTCAAGCTGGTTTTGAACTTGTATCCTCTCCTGTGTTAGTCTTCTGAAAAGTTGTGCTAACAGGTCTATACCACCAAGCTGGACTGAATAATATTCTACTGCATGGTCATATCATGTTTTGCTTACACTTTCAACCACTGATGGGTTACTTCTAACAATTTTCCCACTTCCTTGTGGAGCCCTGGAGTTACAGGATTTAGCTGTGGGCCCACACAACCGGTCCTCAAATCCCAGTTCTACTATCCCTTATTTTCCTGATGGTGGCCAGATGGCTCACCTTCTCTGAACATCTGTTTTCTTGAATACAGAATGGCATTAATGACTGTGTCTGACTCACAGGATGGGTGTGAAGGTCAAGAGAGTTAGTCTATGATGAGTGTCTGTGGAAGAGCCATTAACTCTTTTCACTGGAATGGAAACTGATGTGTTTGTGCAGCCAAGCCACAAACGCACTAGGAGGGAGTTAAGTTTAAACTCACACTCAGGTCCCACAGATAGACCTAGTCTTCCACCCCACCCCACCCTTCTCTTCCTCCTCCTCCTGGTCCTCTGCTTTTCCTTTTCCTTCTTTTTCTCCTTCCTCTTCCTTCCTCCTTCTCTTCATTTGGAAGTCCCATACCCCTAGGAAACACCCCAGAAATCATAATAATGGTAACATCAGCTGAAGAAATGTGACCACTGTGGAGGTTTGATAAGATAAGAATAACCCCCTCAGACTCATGTATTTGAATGCTTGACCATAGGGAAAGGCACTATTAGGAGGGGTAGTCTTGTTGGAGTAGGTGTGGCCTTGTTGGAGGAAGTGTGTCACTATAGGAGCATGCTTTGAGGTCATACACACTCAAGATACACCCAGTATGAGTCACAGTCTCCTCCTGCTGCCTTCGGAGCAAACTGTAGAACTCTCAGCTCCTTCTCCAGCACCATGTCTGCCTGGTTTCCTGCTGTGATGATAATTAACTAAACCTCTGAAATGTTTTCCTTTATAAGATTGCCATAGTCATGGTGCTCCTCACAGCAATGAAACCCTACCTAAGACAACCATCATGGCAGGAAAAAATAAGAGTGATAAAACACACACAATAGATTATTACCCAGTCTATGTTTCTATGTTCCTGATCTAGTCTGCTTCGCTGGTGGTGTGATAAAATGCTGACCAAAAACAACGTGGGAAGGAAAGGATGTGTTTGGTTTACAAACTGAAGTCCATCATGGAGGAAAGCCATGGAAGACAAGACACTCAAGTGAGAGCCCAAGGTGAGGGAGCAGGGGACAGGAGCTGAAGCAGAGACCATGGAGGAACACTTACTGGCTGGCTCAGTTTGCCTTTGTATAAACCCAAAAGCCACCAGGACAGGGATGACCCTCCCTTCACACATCAATCACCAATCAAGAAAATACCCAAAAGGCATGCCCACAGACCAGTCCAATAGAGGCAATTCCTTTGTTGCAGTTCCCTCTTCCCAGGTGACTATAGTTTGTGTCAACAAAAACTAACCTGCACAGTCCCCTATTATTAGAGGATATCTGAAAATATGTTTACTCTGTGATTAGAAAGCAGACCTCACAGGGCATGGTTAGCATGACTCCAGTCCATTTGAGACACCCAGAAGGCAAATCCAGGGTCAGAAAGCAGATTAACATGGGAGAGAAGAAAAAGGGAATTCGTTCTTTAGGGCACGGATCTTTCTGTGGGCTTGAGAAGATGTGCCTACCTCACAAGTTTGAGAACATAAGTTCAAATCTCTGGAACCCACACAAGCTGGGGAAGGTAGCATGGGTCTGTGATCTGAGCACTCCTTCAATAGGATAGGAGATGGAAACAAGAATCCCTGGAAGCCTGTGGGACAGCTAGCCTGTAGTACACAGCAGCAAACAAAAAGACCCCATCTCAAAAGAGGACAAAGGCAAGGACCAACACCCAAGGTTGTCTTCTGGCACTCATATCAAACACACATACACAATTACAACAATGTATACATGTGCTTGAGAGGATATCAAGAGGATATCAGAAGCTTTCAGAAGCTGGTTCTGTTTCCACCTTGTTGAGGCACACTCTTGTTTCCACCATGCCGTGTACCCAGCCCAGCTGGTTCATAAGCATCTAAGTGATAGAATTGAGCCTGGGTCCTCTAGAGGAGCACCTAGCACTTCTAGCTATTGAACCATTTCTCAAGCTGCCTTTTCCCCCTTAAAATGTTTTCTCTTTTTGTGTTTTGAGACAGTAGTCTCTCTACATAGTCTTAGCTGTCCTGGAGACTAGGCTGGCCTCAAACGCCTAACTCTGCCTCTCATCTTGCTATAGGAGTAGTAGGATTTCACATGCATCCCACCACAGCATCTGGCTTTTTCACATGGGTTCTGGGCATCCAATTCCAGCCTTTGGGTTTGCAAGGCAGGTGCTTTTACTCATGGAGCCATCTCTCTGGTCATGAATGTTTAGGAGGTGATAATGCTAGCTAAAAAGCCCTAACCTCAGACAGCTGGTTGGCACTGAGGACCCTACTTGCAAATGTCCATGGACAAAGGGACTTGGGTTTTCCCATCCCTTTCTTGCTCAGATCATCTCATGTGACTTTCTCTCACTCCATAAGCTTCCAACCAACGTTCCTTTTCCCTTTCTCCTTCCATTTCCCTTTCCCCTTTCCTTTTTTCTCCTCTCTCTCTCTCTCTCCCTCCCTCCCCCATCTCCACCCCCCCTCCTTTTTTTGTTTTTGGTTGGTTGGTTTGGTTTGGTTTGTATTGTTTTGTTTTTGTTTCTTTGGGTTTGTTGTTGTTGTGGTGGTTTTGGGGAGGGTTTTGTGTGTGTTTGAGGCAAGGTCTCTCCATGTTGCCCTGGCTGTCCTTGACCTTGATATGATACTAGATTGGTCTTGAACTTACAGACATCCATTTGCCTCTGCCTCCCAAGGACTGAGATTAAAGACATGTGTCATCAGGACTAGCACATTTCTTTAAAAATGATTTCATCGTATTCTTCAATGAGCCTACAAGGAAAAGCAACAGAGAGAAAGGAGAGGAAAGACAAAATATGCATTTTAAAATACAGGAGCTGCTAAGTTTTGCTGTCTTTTTCTTAGTTGGTGGCGCATCACTCCGTGCCTGTCATGCTATAAATAAAATAATTTAATTGTATCTCACCTGCTGGAGCAAATGCATCTGCAGCACCGAGGCCCACACACATTTCTTGCCAAGTTCCATTCAGAACCTTACTGCTGTGCTCAGAATCCTGCAGCACCTTCTTCTGCCGGGAAATAACCTCTGAAGGTCCTACCACCATACTTGTGACTACTGCAGAGCTCACCCCGCCAGCTCCCAGACCCAGGCTTTAGAAATTCTCCAGCTCACTTCAACCAGCTCTCCCCAAAATGTCCTCAGAGTCTTCAGCCCTGTACAGGGCTTTTGCATTTGCTGTGACATCTGCCTGGATCAGATCTGACACCTGGCCTGTGGGTCCTGCACACGCATGGTGCACACACACACACACACACACACACACACACACACACACACACACACATTTATACATACTGGCAAAACACTCATACACTTAAATAAATAATTTAAAATGTTTTAAATACTTCTCCTGGATATTCCAAATAAAGCAGGTCCCTCTTTGTGCCCCATCAGACCTTCATATCCATACTCTGTCTCTCCTCCTACGTGTGTGGTCAAATGGAGAAGGTTGTGTGCTACTCACAATCCACAGCCACCACCGCCTGAGTCGTGTCCACAGTTTGTATCAGGATACTTACCTAGAAGAAGAGATACCATGATCACAAAGGTCGTTTTCCTGGGGTGAGGCTTATCCATCACATCCAGAACATCTTGATATTCTAACCCCTACGGTTTCCCCAAATTCAGGAAACTCAACTGCATACTTGGTGGTAGTGAGGAACTGTATTCATGCTCCCCTGTGGGAAAAATAAAAACATTTATATTATGAATCCCAACCTTGAATTAAATGGCATTTATAAGCCTTTTTGGGTGATTGGTTTTAAAGTTGTAAAGTTGAAGCTTCCACAATGGCATTAGCATCCTATATGGTGGGAAATACCCTAGAACTAGATTGATCTATCTATCTATCTATCTATCTATCTATCTATCTATCTATCTATCTATCTATCTATCTATCTCTCCCTTTTTTGTTCTCCTCACTATGTCGGGATTAAGATGATTACATATCTGCAGCCTGAAAGACAATTTTCAGAACATTCTAGAATTTCCCCACCCACTCATCCATTTTGTCCACTTCCAGGGAAGCCAGATGTAAGCTAGTCTTTTGCAGCAACCCACAGTGTGACAGGAATGTTAAACATGAAGGTCCCGAGAGACTTTTCCCTGTCTGGAACTGTCTTTTGACGAGGCCAGTCTTGTGCAGACCCAGTGCAGGTAATGTGATCTACAGTAAGCTCAGGATTACACTGGCTGCATCATACCCATGGCTGCATCATACCCATGGCTGCATCATACCCATGGCTGCATCATACCCATGGCTGCATCATACCCATGGCTGCATCATACCCATGGCTGCATCATACCCATGGCTACATCATACCCATGGCTGCATCATACCCATGGCTGCATCATACCCATGGCTGCATCATACCCATGGCTGCATCATACCCATGGCTGCATCATACCTATGGCTGCATCATACCCATGGCTGCATCATACCCATGGCTGCATCATACCCATGGCTACATCATACCCATGGCTGCATCATACCCATGGCTACATCATAACCAGAAGATGGCATTTCAGGGCCCTTCTCTCCCTGTCTTCTGGCCCTTACATTCTTTCTTCCTCCTCACCTGTAATGTTCCCTAAGTCCGACACGGCAAGATACAAAAGCCTTGTTGAGAGGTGAGCAATCAACTGTCAATCATTCTCAGCACTTTATACAGTGTGGGTTTCTGCTTTTACCACCATTCACTACAAAGACAAGTTTCTTTGATTAAGGCTGAGTCACAGCTCTCTGTGGGTATAAATATATTCAGAAGGTAGTGTGATGCTATGTCAACCTAGCTGAGCCACAGTATGTACTGTCCTCTGAGAATCTATGAGTTCCCCAGCTGAGTGTTTCTGACCAGGTTTGCAGTGTCAAGCATGGATCTCCTCCTATGTAGAAGACCTCAAATCTAATCAGAGAATGATTGGTTATCCCAATAGCAGTCACGCTTCTATGACACAAGAGGATTAATCTTGCCTGGCAGGTTGGCACTGCTGTTTATAGATTTCTCACCCTGGATATTGATAAATTCCTGCAGAGAGGGAGTTATTGTCTTGAGTTCTGAACCTACTTACTGGTGATTCCACCGGGTTCCTGTGGATACTTCCAAACAGGTGTTGAAAGCACTGGTTAAATTTGAGTCTCCAGACAAAACCAAAAGACATGAATAGGAGTACAAGAGTTGAAGGGAGGAGGGAACATAGCAAGGATTGGAGGGACATAAGAGAGAGTAGGTGAGAGCAATCTTGATATAGTATACACATGTATGAAATTGTCAAAAACAAACTTATTAACTAAAAGTAAATCAAAAGGGGGGAGTAGATTTATATAGCCATATGGAAACAGTGCCGTTTAGCTGTTTCTTCTACAGCTCAAAGAGGAGGGATCCCAGGGAACTACTGTAGGAAATGTCCCTATCTGAGGCTGAAACATTCCAAGAGGAAGCAGGCTGCCCCAGTTCAAGGGACATTGGCTGCAGTTCTAGGTAGTACCACTAGATATCAGTATTCAGCGTGTCAGTGTTATGACCGAAAAAAGACAGGGGTGCGGGTGGGGTGGAGAGGTAGGGAATGGACAATAATGAGCAAGTATCATCTTGGAGGCTAAAATCCTATGAAAAGTTGCTTGTGAATTCTTTAGAGATAATCTATGCAACAAATTACTGCAAACCTAATACCTTACAAAAAGTCAGGTTGAGTTAAGGTAGCAAGGTAAACATCTCCCTCCAAAACCAATGGATTCCCGACTAACTGGTTTTGCATGTGAATCATCTACTTTCAGCCTGTTTATTTTTGTTTGCTTGTGCTTTGACTTCTTGTGGTCTCCAAAACTCTGTAGAGGACTAACTTTCTAGACGTGCCAAGCAACTCATCTATTGTGAGGTTTAATCTGGTTGTCAACTTGATTGGACCTGGGCTCAGCTAAAAGACACGCCTATCTGAGGCAGGTCATTTCCTGTGACCTGTGGACTGAAAGTCAGTGGCTCGCCATGAATCCTCTAGGCCTTCAGTGCTAGATTAAGACAGCTGAGGCATCCAGCTAGGTGGACTGGACTACTGGGCTCTCATCCTCTCTAGTGTCCAGACAGCCATTACAGCTACCCAGTCCATATTGCACAGACCAATCTAATAAACCCTATATAATATCTACTCTTGAGGCCCTGTCTCAAGACAAATAACAGCAACAACAAAAACATTCTGTCAATTCTATTTCTCTAAGGCATCTGTCCTCAGCTGTGGGTTGTGAGCCTCACTTTCTCCCTACGGAGACTTCCCTGACCTCAATCCTTAGGGCCACTGAACTTGCCTGAGTGCAGCTTCCTAATAAACCTGCCTTTAATATAATCTACTCTGATTTGGATTGGCTCATTTCACTGGTGTCAGAGAAATAACCTATCAATCAACACTCAAAAAAAAAAAAAAAAAGTAGCAGGCATTAATGTCCTCAGAGCCACAGAAATTATTCAACATTAACTAATCCTAAAGTTGATTTTAGGATAATACAATAATGCCTCTTGCTCACCAAGTCCCCTATCCCTAGTACCTCCTGACAAGACTTGTGCTTCTCCATGAAGTTTTGTGTGACACTATATGTCACCGTGTCTACTAAAACTACCCAATCAATGTCTGTTCTTTCTTATCTGTTGGTTTCATCCTATCTATATTCTAAAACATTCTGATGCCTGCATGAAATGAGAAATAAGGATGTGCATCCCAGAGGTTTGGGGTAGGAAGGGTGCCATTGTGAACACTGGACCAAGCCACCTTTGCAGGGACCATAGATTGCTCAGAGCAGGATCTATGTGAGTCTGGCAGTGAGATTTCTGCCTAGAAATGAGAACAGCCAGAAGGCTGCCTGAGGGAGAGATTGGTCCAAGGAAAGGTAGGCAAACAAGAGCAGAGAGGGTCAGGCAGGACAGCAAGGGGTAACGCATCACACACATGAATAGAAAGCACCATGGAGGAGAGAGGTTCTGGGAACATTAGAACTCCTCCTAGCCAGAGTCCTGACAGGATCCAAGCTTTCTTTCTCACTTGCAGATGCTTTCTGCACAGGTAAGCTTCTCTTTTGTTGCCTGCAATGTTCCTGCAGATGATAAGACAGAGACAGATAGAACCACAGAGACAAATACTCTTGCCCAAGCCTGGAGATGACAATCTTTGCAATCTTCCAAGCCTAGAATAGCCACAAGATCACATCTAAGGAAGAGGGAAAGCAGGACTTAGGACAAAGGTGGCACCTTTGGGGGTTGCTGCCTCCTTGGGTTTGAGCCCCAGCACAACATAAAACTGCATGTGGTGGTGTATACCTGTAATCCCAGAACTCAGGATAGGCAAGAGGATTAGAAATGTAAGGCCACCCTTTACCATATACAAGCTTGAAGGAGGCCAGAGTGGACTAGTTAAAAGTGTTTGAAACAGAAGAAAAAGGAGGGAGGGAGGGAGGGAGGGAGGGAGGGAGGGAGGGAGGGAGGGAGGGAGGGAGGGAGGGAGGGAGAAAGAAGGGAGGGAGAAAGGAGGGAGGGAGAAAGGAGGGAGGGAGAAACGAGGGAGGGAGAAAGGAGGGGGAGAGAAAGGAGGGAGAGAGAAAGGAGGGAGGGAGAAAGGAGGGAGGGAGAAAGGAGGGAGGGAGGGAGGGAGGGAGAAAGAAGGGAGGGAGAAAGGAGGGAGGGAGAAAGGAGGGAGGGAGAAACGAGGGAGGGAGAAAGGAGGGGGAGAGAAAGGAGGGAGAGAGAAAGGAGGGAGGGAGAAAGGAGGGAGGGAGAAAGGAGGGAGGGAGAGAGGGAGTCTCATTACCCAAAACAGCCTCCTCAGGAGTCCAACAACCCCAAAGGATGCTTTTGTGAGTTGAATTTAAAATCCCTGCTGGATCTCAGGCTCTTGTAAACGCTTGTCTCCTGGTGGTGGCATTGCTTAGGGAAGCTGTGCAATCTTTGGATGAGATCTGACAGAAGTAGGTCACTAGGTGCAGACCCTTCAAGGTTGTTCCTGATTCCTATTTTCTCTCTGCTTCCTGGTCTACTGTGGCACAGCTTCTGCCAAATGCTCCAGCTACCATAAGCTGTTCCTCACCTTCTCTTCCCTGCCGTGACGGACTGAAACCCTCTAACACCAAGCTGGAATAAATTGTTTCTCCAATTTATGTTGTTTCTGCCAGGTATTTTGGTAACATGAATGCAAAAATAACTAATCCTGTCACTTAGGATGTACTCAAAATCCCATACCGTTTCTTTTCCATTCAAGTGACAACTTCTTTGCTTGGCGTGCCTGCCCTCTTATAAAGTAATGTATTAACACACCAAATCATACACACCCAATGTCCAGCTAGAGCTAGCCCACTTTCTTATTTTCAACTCCTAACTCTGTTAAAGATTTGTAGTTTAGGGTGGTAGATAAGGGCATAAAAATATATTCAATAGTGAAAGTGTAAAATCCAGCATGAAGCTCCGCAGCTTCTAATTGTGTAGAAGTTCACTGAGCTGGGTGAACTTTGCATGATATATTTTTATTTGTCAGGTTTTTTAATAATAAAGTTAATAAAATTAAAAAAAATAATAACCCAAATGTCTTAGTCTGAGTTACTACTGCTGTGATGAAACACCAGGGCAAGGCAATTGGGAAAGTCAGGACAGGAACCCAAATAGGGCAGGAACCTGAAGGCAGGAGCTGACAGGGAGAGACCACGGGGGCGGGGGGGGGGGGAGGGGAGGATGCTGCCTCCTGGCTTGATCCACATGGTCTGCCCAGTCGTATGCTTTCTTACAGAACCACCGCCCAGGGATGGAACCACCAGCATCTTCCACCATCAACCACAAATTAAGACAATACCTGCTTCTACTTCCCCATCTTGTGGACCTCTCTCTCTCTCTCCTTTTTTTGTTATTTTTATTTTTTTATTCACTTTACATCGTGATCACAGCCCTCCTTCCACCTCTCCTCCCAGTCCCACCTTACAAATCCTTTCTCCCATTGGCACTTCTCCTTCTCTTAAGGGGACCCCCATGGGCACCACCTTACCCTGGGGCATCTAATCCCAGCATGAACCCTCTGAGGTCCAACCAAGCAGTCTAGGTAGGGGGAAGGGGATCCAATGGCATAAACAAAGACCAAGAGAGCCCCAACCCCATTTGTTAGGGGATCCATATGAAGACCAAACTGCATATTTGTTACAAATATGTAAGGGTCTAGGTCCAACTCCTGTATGCTTCCTGGTTGGTGGCCCAGGCTCTGTGAGCTGCCATGGTCCCAGGCTGGCTCTTTGAGTCTTCTTGTGGTATCCTTGACACCTCTGGCTTGCTCACTTCTATCCCCCACTGTTCCACAAGATTTCTCAAGTTCTGCCTGATGTTTGGCTGTGGGTCTCGGCATCTGCCTCCATCTATGGCTGGATACAGCCTCTCAGGAGTCAGTTATACTCCAATCCTGTCTGTAAGTATAGCTGAGTATCATTAATAGTGTCAGAGATTGGTTCTTTCACATAGGATGGGTCTCAAGTTGGAATGGTCATTGGTTGGCTGTTCTTTCAGTTTCTAGTCCATCTTTATCCCTGCCAATCTTGTAATTAAGACAAATTTGGGGTTGAAGATTTTAGGGGTGAGTTGATGGCCCCTCCCTCCTCTGGAAGTCCGCCTGGCTTCAGAAAGTGGCTACTTTAGTGTCTATATCTCCCTCTGTTAGGAATCAGAGGCATTTTCTTAGTCAAAGTTCCTTCCTCTCAAATGACTAACTCATGGCAAGTGAATGTACAACCAGCCAATATACCAAGTAAATTCATGTCCCATGATGCTTTCTTTCTTTCTTCCTTCCTTATTTTCTTTTCCTTTCTTTCTTCCTTCCTTTCTTTCTTTCTTTCTTTCTTTCTTTCTCTCTCTCTTTCTCTCTTTCTTTCTTTCTCTCTCTCTTTCTTTCTTTCTCTCTTTCTCTCTTTCTTTCTTTCTTTCTCTCTTTCTTTCTTTCTCTCTTTCTTTCTTTCTTTCTCTCTTTCTTTCTCTCTCTCTTTCTTTCTTTCTTTCTTTCTTTCTTTCTTTCTTTCTTTCTTTCTTTCTTTCTTTCTGACATAGTCTCATGTAGTCCAGATTGGCCTTGAACTGACTATATAGCTAAAAATAACCTTGAATTTCTACTTCCCCTGCCTCTACCTCCCATGTGCTGCCATTACTGGTATAAAGCAACGTGCCAGATTTATAAGGTACTAGGTGTTGAACCCAAGGCCTTGTGCATGCTAGGCTAGCATTCTTCCCACTGGGCTTCATTCCAGCCATGTAAATGTGGGAGTTTTATATGAGCATTTTGCCTATATGTAGGTATGTACACTACCTTGCCCTAAACTGTCAGAAGAGGGCTTTGATTCCTTGAGGCTAGAGTTACAAATGGTTGCAAGTCATGATGTGGGTGCTGGAAATTGAACCCAAATCCTGTGCAAGAGGGAAAAGAAATGCTTTTCATCCCTGGGCTAACTCTCCTACTCTGTATAATTTTATTAAAATGTAATTACAGCACTTTCCCCTTGCTTTCCTTGCTCCATCCAAGGCCACTCTCCCCAACAGAAAGACCTCTTTGTGTGTGTGTGTGTGTATGTGTGTGTGTGTGTGTGTATGCGTGCGTGCGCGCGCGCACACGCGTGCGCTATAGCATGCACATGTAAGGCAGAAACCATGTGGGAGCCTGTTTTCTCCTTAAACCTTGTGGATCCCAAAGACAGAACTGAGGTCCTTAGGCTTGGCAGAAAGTACCTTTACTTGATGAGCCATCTCACTGGTCCTTAATCTCTTTTGACAAGGACTCCAGTCGTGTTAGAGCCCACCTTTGTGACCTCACTTTTCTCCAGTCATCTCCTGTAACAATACAACCACATATGGGATACTGGGGTCTACCGTTTCGATAGGAATTTCAGGTGGTAAACACACATCAGCTAAAACACACTTTTACTTGGTGTGAATGATCTCTGATCTCTGACACCATAATGTAGGTTCTCCCAGTGCTTGGAGCAATTTATTCAATCTGATTGGCCCCAGAGTCTCTTAGCTGTTAACCTCCAAACTGAAATAGTCTTTCTGTAGGGAGGTGGGAAGCTCATGAAATCCACAAGCAACTTACAAGAAATACTCACACACCCCTGCTCCCGCCACCATCAGAGGCTACAGTAGAAACAAACAATTGATGGGGGAGAGGAAGCTGGTCAGTGGAACTGTAAGATATCAGGGATCTCCGGGAGTGCAGGATTTATGCAACATTACCCATGTTGGAGTTGGCTTTGCAGTGACACAGCTGCCCAAGTTGCCCATGTTCCTGTGAGTGCTCCTGTAAGTAGCTCCAGCAGGTATTAGCTCACCAGGCTGTATTTGGATGGACCCTTTCCTCCCCGCTGTCTGCACTCTCTATCCTGGATGACCAGAAGGACTCCTGTGTGAAGTAACACAACAGAGCGGCTTTCCTGGTGATCTTTGGATGGAGGACATCAAAACAGTGTGAGCTGGAGGAGAGGGGGAGGAAGACAGAGAAAGAAGATAAGAGACAGGAGCTGCAGCTCTGTTAAAGATTCTATAAGACCAAAGGACTGAACTTGGAGAGTGTAGATTAAAATGTTTTAAACCAGAGCCCCAGAGCCCAATTATCTCAGGCTATTTTTATTTCCTCTGAAAGCATTCCACTGGCCACCCCTGTGTCTGACCTAACATCCTGTGACTATCAAAACCTTCAAATGTTATCATCAGAAATGAATTGAATTATTCGACATCCAGCTGGTGTCAGAACTAGGCTCCCAGGTGGAGGAAATACATTACTAATGGTTTCATAAAGCAATATGGGAAGTGAGAGCTGCTTATTAAAAGATCCTAGGAAAAGAAACACCCTTAGAATGTATTCTTAGTACACCACCAACTTCCAGCAACCTAAAAGCTAAGAGTGGCATCAGATAGCAACAGAAACCCGTAGCAGGGATTTCCTGCAAGGGAAAGTACTGACTCAGGACCCCCAAGACTAAGTTCTCAGCACAAAGGAGTCATATTTGCCTCAGAGGGACTGGGTAGGTGAGGGGATAAGAGACAATGACAGGAGATAGAGTGTAAGGGAGAAGGGAAAGGGAACAAGGAATCAGGGGCAGGTGTGTGTGTGTGTGTGTGTGTGTGTGTGTGTGTGTGTGTGTGTGTGTGTGTGTGGTATTTGTCCCAGAGGGACAAAGGATTGCCTCTGGATGGAGAGGAGACAGACATGGCTGTTGCTAGGTAACTGTTGGGCAGAGCATAGAAGGAATGCCAACACTATTCATTTTGGGTTCCATAATAACCTATCACTTATTCCCTTTGGGGAAAGGAGTGTGTTTTGGTTGTGCCTTGCCATCAACAGTAGCTGGCACAAAGGAAAGCACCCATTCTTGAAAGACTGATCAAAAGGGAAGAGGGCTTCCCAAGTGTTCCACCAGACAAAGATTCCAGCTGCTTTTCTGGCAAGATGTAGGTGAGAACAGCCAAAGTGAAACAGCACCAGCCAGAGCACCCCATCTCCCTCATCTTGACGTCAGAAACTGGAGCAGTGGAGAAAGGGGGAGAATAAGGGGTCAGAACAGAACAGCCTGTGCTCTGCTCCCCTCCTTTGTCCCGTGAGGATCTGATTCAGGCTTGCACTGGGTTAAGAGATGCAACTTTGATCTGATCCATAGTTAGCCATTTTCATAAGTTAGGCTGAATGTTAAAGCCCCTGAAATTCCAACTATTGGGCAACCCCAAAACAACACTAAAATACAGAAGGCATTCTCCAGAATTTGGCTCAGGGGTGAGGAGGGAGAAGAGGAGGAGGAGAAAGGAAGGAAGGAAGAAAGGAATAAAGGAAGGAAGGATAAAACTGGGCCTCAACTGGGCAGAATGCCACATATGTTTAACTACAGCACTTGGGAGCCAGAAGCAAACAGATCTCTGTAAGTTCGAGAACAGCTTGGTCTAAAAAGCAAGTTTCAAGCTAGCCACGACTACACAAGGAGACCCTATCTCAAAAAGCATGGGTATAGTGGGGATGGAGAAATAGCTCAATGTTTCAAAGCACTGGCTGTTTTGCCAGAGGCCCTAGGTTCAGCTCCCAGCACACACATAGTGTTTCACAACTATCTGTAATTCCAGTTCCTCGGGTTCTTATCCGTCTTCTGAGAGCATGAGGCACATACATGTTGCACAGACATACAGAAGGCCAAAACAATCATACATATTTAAAATAAAAAAACAAAAAGGAAGGCTCAGACACGCAGAGGGCATGAAGAAGGATGAGAAAGATAACGCTGTTTTTTGCTTACACAGGGAGCTCCAACTTCATTTTTGAAGATATTTGCAACATTCATTTATTTATTTTACACATATGTGTGTATCGCTTTTTTTCTTTTTCTTTTTTTTTTTGATTCTTTGTATAGTTCTCTTTGGTTTTTTTCTGCTCTCTTTTCTTTTTTATTAATCATTCCAGTCATTTACATCTCAAATGATATCCCTATTACCCCTCCACAAAACCCTCCATCCCACATCTGCCTCTCCCCACTCCCCTTTGCCTCTATGAGGGTGCTCCCCCACCCATCCACCCTCTCCCGCCCCACCCCAGCATCCCTCTACGTTAGCAATCACCTTATTAGCTGAGCCCTTACACTGGTGCAAGACCCCATTTTTAAAATTCTTTTGTGTTTACTTTAGTTCAGACTGCATTTTAAAGAATATTTTAATTTTAGAATAATATCAAACTATTGATATTAGTATTAGCATTATTCACTTGCCTAGGCAAGTTGCCAAGGGCAGAGAGCTCCTAAACATCTTTCCCAGATTCTCTCCTATTATCATCTCCCATTCCTAAGATACCTTGTTCATAGCTAATGAGTCATATGGTCACAGTGTACTCAGATTCCCTCCGCTTTGACTTAATGTTATTTCTGTCTCAAGATCCTGTGACATTTGTCCCTCCTATCTCCTTAGTCTCCTCTTGGCCTTGGCAGTTTCACAGGCTTTCATTGTTTTAGTAACCTTGACAACTTTGAGAGCACCAGGGAAGGATTTTGTAAAATGTTCCTCATTTGGGGTGTGCTCCAATGTGTGTATGTGTGTGCTCCAGGGGTGCATGAGTGTGTATGTACACGCGTACGCATGAATGTATGTATGTATGTATGTATGCATGTTCACATCTTCGAAGATTCCTGTGCATCAATGTGCACACACATGTGGAGGTCAGAGGTTGATGACAATCGTCTTCCTGTATCTCTCTTCCATTTATTCACTGACACAGAGTCTCTAGCTGAATGCCGGGCTTGGAAGAGTTTGCTTACCACCTCGAAGCACGGATTCCCCGTCCCTGCCTCCCAAGACCTGGGATTAAAGATAGACCACCATGCTTCCATAGCTTATGCACAGGTTGTTTCCTCCAAACGGGGAGCATTCCAAAGTCCATGACAATAGAGGACATTTAGCAGTCATCATCATCTCAATGGCTGGTGACACTGGCCTTGGTCACTGGCTGAGGAAGCATTTGTCAAGTTTCTCAACTTTAAAGTTATTTCTTTTTATTTCTCCTCTCCAGAAATGTTTATTTGAGAAGGGAGTCTTAACGTGTTCAGACCATTCTTTAGGTTCAAGTCCCTACCATTCTTTGTTGCCCAGCTAGTCTTGGGATTGAGGCTTGTTACAGTGTCTGGTCAGCTTGCCAGGGGTCACATCATTTTCAAAAGGGTCTCTCTCTCTCTTTCTCTCTCTCTGTCTCTCTCCCTGTCTCTGTCTCTCTCTCTCTCTCTCCTAGCAGCTATAAAATGCCAATGGGTCCTCAATTAGTGGTGGCCTTATGTGCTAACCTTTCCTCCTCTAGGTGGACCTTTAGCTGGAGCTTGAGTGAGTTTTGTTCATAATGTCACATCTCCATAAATTAATAAGTGGATCTTACCTGTTATGTCTGGAAAATACATTTACTTGAAGTTATCCACCACTTCTGGCTCTTACAATCTGTCTGCCTCTTCTAAACAGATTCCTGAGCCTTGGCGGGGATGGGTGTAATAACATCCTGTTTAGGACTGAGAATCCCAGAGTATTTTGTTCTCTATACAGTGACCAGCTGAGGGTTTCTATGTTAATTGTACCTTCTGGAAAGAGAAGCTTCTCTGATGAGAGATGAGAGATTATTTGATCTATGAATATAGTAATAAGTCAGTGTTTTAATATTATGTTCACTTGGCAGAACATTATTGGCTCTCCCCTGGGGCCTATAACCTATGTAGCCACCAATTCTTGGCCCTTTAATAGTTCTAGATATAGATTCTCTGCCATCCTCTGTAGATAGATATTCAGAATGTTTCTAGCCCTATATTGTTAGGAACATAGCTGCTATGTATGTTTTTTTCAAAAAATTTTTTATGGATGAATGTCTTCATTTTTCTTGAATAAATAAATACCTGAGAGTAGACTTGCCAAATGAAGGTAGGAGTTCTGCAGAGAAATAGCGCAAATGGATAGATGAGTAAGTGATGGATGGATGGATGGATGGGTAAGTAAACACAGGTATGGATGGATAGATAGATAGACTGACCCCACTACTGGTACCAAGTTCTGTATTGGTTAACTTTTTATTTAAGTTTAGGATTCTAAAGGGAGAAGCTGTAATGTTTGGGGTGGGGGTGGGGTCATGATAGCAGAAGACTGGAGCTGAAAGCTGAGAGATTACATTTCAACTGCAAGCATGAAACAGAGGAAACAACCTGAAAGTGTCATGAGGCTAAAATTCTCAAAGCCCATCCCTAGTGATGACTTCCTCAAGCAAGGTACCTCCTCCTAACAGCTCCATACAGTTCTTACTAACTGGGGACCAAGTGTTTAAGTCCCTGAGTCTGGTGGGGAGGGAGCAGGCATTTCTTATTCAATGCACCACAGACAGACAGACAGACAGACATATACATGCATACATGTATACATACATACATATATACATGCACATGGACAGACACACAGATATAAATATAGATTGAATTAAATTTATGATGAGAATTGGCGCAAACAACTATGAAAGCTAAAAAGACCCAGAGAAGCAAGAAGTCGGCTTCCCTTTGAGTCTGAAGGCCAGAGAATCGGGTGTTCAAGTGTCCTGCACCAGGAGAAGAGGATGTTACAGGTATGGAATAGAGTGTGAACTTACCCTTTTCTAAGCCTCAATAGATGGGGGAGAGGCAAGAATCTTGCATCTGGCCGGGCGTGGTGATGCATACCTTTGATCCCAGCACTCAGGAGGCAGAGGCAGGCAGATTAGATTTCTGAGTTCAAGGCCACCCTGGTCTACAGAGTGAGTTCCAGGACAGCCAGGGCTACAAAGAAACCCTGTCTTGAAAAACCAAAAAAAAGAATCTTGCATCTGAGTGATGAGTTGAAATCTAATCTCTAACAACTGCTCTCAGACACTCCCAATGTGAATAAAGAAATAATATTGGCTACTGTACCAATAATCCATGTATCCCCCAACCCAGTCATGTTAGCACATAAAATTAGCAACTCTACCATCTGGACTCTCATTAGGTAGTTCAGCTGTGAGGTGCAAGCTGTCAGTTATTTGAGTATATGCTTGAATGTAACCCTCACACATGAAGAGAGCCATATCCTACGTGTCTTCTGTATCCAGAATCAATCATTTCTTCCCATTACGTATTCAGATAGAATATTTACTTATTTTAATTGTTATTAGTATTTATTTATTGTACATTGCAATTTGTTTCATAATATTCTCTCTCTATATATATATGTATATAGAGAGATCATAGATCTAGATATTTCTATATATAGAAAGATCATGTATATAGATCATATTCATATATACATATGTGAATATGACCTAGTTCTACATATGACAGAAAACATGCAATATTTGCCCTTATAAATCTGGCTTATGTCACTTAACACGAGGATCTCCAGTTCCATCTAATTTCTTGCAAATAATGATTCATTCTTTACTGCTGCACAAAATTCTGTTGTGTGTATACATAACACTTTCTTTTAATCCATTCATCTGTTGATGGATACCCTGGCTGATTCTGTAACTTGACAATTGTTCATAGTGCTGCAGATGTGTGGGCATCTCAGGGGTATCTTCACTTAAATATTTTCTTTTTCCAAAAGTCATACACTATATTTCTTCTTTACCTTACTTACTATATAAACATGGGGAGCTATTATCCATAGGAGGCTGTGTTGCTTGCTTTTAGGACACAAAGCAGTGCCTGGAACAGAGCAGAGACCTGCATTGTGTATGAGGCATGTAGGACAATGAATCATAGTTGATTCCATTTAGTGAGGACCTACTATGTGCTAGGAATAGGAAGCAGAATGTGGTAATATTTCCAGGAACCTCCACCTACCTGGCTAACCAGTAAGGCTCCTCTAGTCTAAGTAGAGTCTCTCAGCTTCTGACCTGCTCTCACCTTCTGTCAGGAAGGGCTGCGAAAGAGGGTCCCTTAGAAAAGGGGTCCTCCAGAGCTTCTCTCACATTTCTCTGGCTCAGCATCACCATGTCCCGCCTCTTCCTCTGCTTGCCCCTTGCATGCCAGTGAGGCACAGTGTCTGGATAGACCAGAGCTTGCAGACCAGCCAGCTCCAACCCACGGACAGGTTTTATTTGGCCCACATAGTCATTTTTTTTATTTGAATTCATTTTAACATTTAAAAGCTGAGGGATTTTGCTTTAAAAATATTCAGATTTCAGTCTTCGTTTGGAAATTTGGAACATCTGGTAAGGCTGGGTTCCTCTTCCCATATGGCAACACTGGCTGAGACTAAATGGCATCAACCACGTGTCCAGAACCAGCTTCTCCACACACAGCCTGAATTAATGCCCATGGGCCCTGAGGTTATTTGGGAATAGTGTCCCCAGCTGGGGACTCTAGAAACCAGCAAGGACCATATCTCCATTTCTCCATATCTCCATAACTAAAAGAAATAAATAGGGTATAATGTCTGATGCAGGTCAAACTAACAGACCTGTATCAGACATACCACACATCTCTAATGTAATAGGACAGGTGTCTTGAGTTTAATCAATGCAGACTGAAGCAATTCCCCAAGGGGGCTGCCTTCTGGAACCAAACCACACATTCAGGATGCGGACAGATGGAGACAAATGGAGTGGAGGACAGAGAGGCAATCAGTTCAAATTCTCGCCCCTCCATCTCTCTCCCTCTCCCCCATCTCTGTGTCCGTGTGTCCGTGTGTCTGTGTCTGTCTGTGAATCTGTACTCGATTACGATTTCTCATCAAAGCTTTTGATTCTGAGTTGGGATGCTACTGCTTACCTTCTTTGGCTCTCACTTGTTTTTTAAACTGACACATAAAATATTTATCCTCTCAGTTTTATAGATGGGGAAATAAAGACTTTAGATGCAGAACTCACTTAAAGTCAGTTAGCGCCTCCAGCGGCTCATCTCAGAGTCTTTGTCTTTTCCATACAGACCACTGGCTGGGGTGGTGGGGAACATGCGTCCATCCAACTTCTTACTTCTACTTGTTATTGTCATTACCATCGACATCATCATTGCCATTATCATGCCAGCGTCATTACTGTCATCACCAACATTCTGGTCATGATCACCATCATCACCACGATGATCACTACCACTTTCATCATCATTACATCACCATCCATCATCACATCACCACCATCACCATCACCACCATCACTAGCATCACCATCATCACCACCATCTTCATCATCACTGTCTCTTCAGCCACCATCATCAACACCATGAAAACCTTATCATCTGCATGATCACCATCACCATTCTCACCACCACCATCATCATCAGGAGCTGTATCACCATCACCACCATTATGACCATCACCATTATCAACACCACCATCACAACTCTGCCATCCCCATGACTACCATCAGTATCACCAGGACCATCACAGTCATCACAAACACAATCATTACTTCTCTTGCTAGCCCTTCCTACCATTCTCAACTAAAATTCATGGATGGGATGGGGGGGGTCAACTCTTACTCCTTCCCATCCAATACCCTCCCCTAGCCAGACAGAAACACTACTGGGCATTCCAGGGGCAAAAATTAGGCCTCCTACACACCAAAAGGGACAGTTGAGCAGCACCCTGGGAATGTTAGGTCACACAGTAAAGGTCTGAGTATGATTTCATGGTGGCCAGCTTCCCTCCAGGGATACCTGCCTTCCATCATCTATCTGTGAGACTTTAGCAGCTTCCCATGAGACCCAACACAATTATTTTGACTAGAAGATCACTTGTAAACTTTACCGTGAGTGGCAAGTGATGGGGGTCATTATAGAAACTGAAGCAGTTTGGAGGAGGTCTCAAACATGTGGGAAGCCACCATTCACAAATGGGATGGGCCCCTATATAGATAGATAATTGGGATCCTATTCAAAATTGGAGTTCTTAGACAAACAGTTCTCACGGCATGTGTAGGTCTTTCTGGAAGGGTCTGCTCACACAGGAAGATTTCTGTCTAGAAACTGTGTCTATATACAGGTAACGACAAAACGTGTCGCGGAGGAGGAGACACTTACCTAAGCAGAAGCTGTCTTTACAAACAGAAAAGTGAGGGATTTTTCATTGGCGCGCCTGGCTAAATGCTGCTCAAATACTAATGACCTTTACACCAAGGTGAAGGTTTTACATAAGGATAAAGAGCTTGTGTGCTTGAAAGAGAAATCCCAGTATCCTGGCTCTTATACAGACAGGGACAAGGCGGGCGAATCCATTTCGTTCTCAGCAAGCACAGCCCCTGCATAGCACTGACATGAGCAAAGACCATTCACCTGCCCAGGCAGCAGGTGGGCGCCCAGGAGAGGGCGGAGCAACGGGGCCCACTGCTCACGCCGCATTGCCTCCGGTGACCGCCAGAGGCAGCACTGAGGCGCTGCCTCGCCTCCCCCCTCCCCAATCTCCACCCCCCGCCCTCCGGGCTCCTGCTCCCGGGAGCCCCGCAAACCCCGCTCCGCCCGCGCCCCGCACAGCACCGAGGCTCCCGGCCCGGTCCGCCCCGCTGCCCCTCCCCGGGGCCATGGGGGCACCCCCGGGCTACCGACCCTCTGCCTGGGTGCATCTCCTCCACCAGCTGCCCCGCGCCGACTTCCAGCTCCGCCCGGTGCCCAGCGGCTTTGCTCCCCGCGACCAAGAGTACCAGCAGGTGGGATGGCAAACCTGGGCCAGGTCCCCTGGGAACAGGAGGCTGGGTCGGAGTTCCGGCGTCTTAGGGGCTGGGGACCCGGCCTGCATTTGTGAGTACAAGTCCAAGATCGGAGGTATAGCGCTCATACCTTGAGGTTCCCCTAGGACGTGCGCTGGGGGTGCAGACCCCTCTCTTCCCAGATAAGGAGAGCTGGGACCCTAGACTTCCAAGAATCCTGAATGGGAGGAGATGGGGGCCCAGCATTTGGGTTTCTGAGACCTGCCTGGAAAGCCAGTCTCTAGGGTCATCTAAGGAAAGGTCCGCTCTTGAGGTCCCAGGCGAGAAGGACCCCGCCCCCACAGAATCCCGACTGGTAAATATGTCCCAGATTAAATTAAAAAAAATTTTTTGGCGGGGGTTGGGGGTAGAGAAAGGACTGAGAGAGGGACGGCAGGGGAGGCAGCCGAGGTCTGGGACGGATTGATATCCTCAAGTAGGGAACAGAGACCAGGGCTGGGGAAATCAGCTGAGGTAAGATGAGGATTCAAGGTGCCTTCAGCCTGTCCCAGGAGGGAAGGGGTTGTTAGGGTGCCAGAGAGGGTTGGGATAGAAATGTGGTTAGGTTCCAGGCTAAGGAAGACAACAGGCCTGGGTCCCAGGAGGGGTGAGGCTGGTGGTGGACCCTCACAGACTCTGGGGTCCCTAGGGAAAGAGGCCCAGCTGCGGCTCGTGGGAGGGGGGGGGCGCGGAGGTGCTGTCCCCTGACCCAGTTTAATTCAAGTCCTTGACTTTGAGATTAATGAGGAGAAAAGCTTGGCTGAGCTGGGGGCCTGGTGGGGGGCTGGGAGTTGGCCTTGCCCTCCCCTCAAGTCTGAACCTCTGTGGCAGCCCTCTGGGAAAGGGGCACAGGGTTGGGAGAGCTTCGAGGGAGGGGGATGTTCCCAGAAAAGCAGCAAGGGGGATCGTGTGCTGGTGTGCTTGCTATTTGGGTCATGGCTGGCACAGCCTGAGCGGCTCCTCCCTGCCTACTCCACCCGCCCCCTCTCCCCTCCAAACGAGGACCGCCATACCCTCGCCCACCAGCCACTTACACAATCGCAGCCTCCAGCCGGTCGGCCCACCCACTCCCAGCCCGACTCATGGGGCTTATGGCTCTGAAGAGTCCCTCAGCCACGAGGGATCCCCTCCTGGGTCCCCAGTACCACCACAGCTGCTCAGAGCAGTTCACTCAACCCTCAACCCGATACTCGTCAGTCAATCACAGCTGAGGCACACACAGTTGCATTCCTGGGACATTATTCTTCATAGAAATGGCCATTGTGAGCACAGAAAGACAAACTAAGAGAGCCTCTGAGATAGGACCCGAACAACCATATGACCAGTCACATATACACAACACAGTCCTGTGTGCACCATCACACACGGGCACACTCATACATTATGCACAGCTACCCCATCTCACATGAGCACAAGCTCACACACACACACACACACACACACACAGTCTACTTACCACAACTCGCTGACTGAAGCAGCTGTGTTCAGAAAACATTAATGCCCGAAAGTAGTCTGCTACATACAGGCACGCAGCATGATCTACACAAACACCTCATACTCTCTCCATATGCCCTCATCTGGCGGAAGGCAAACGCACAGCCACATCAACGGTGCACTGCACACACGTGTCAGGCACACAGATGATGTGGAGGGCAGGCAGCGGTGCCACCGTTTAAGGACAGTGGCCCCTGGGACTGCAGGGTTGTGATTCTAGTCCTCACACTTCCATTACTCTGCTATGTAACTCTAGGAAAACTGTGTCCAGCCCTGGGCCTTTGAGAAGACATGAGACACAGGTCTTCTGAAAGACCCTACCCTATGCAGAGTCCACGATAGTATAGTTTATCTGAAACATGGCCTCACTCTCTAGTCGGGGCTGGCTGGAATTTGTGTATTGGTCTAGCCTGAAACTGTGGCCGTTTTCTCACCTCAGCTGCCAGAACGCTGGGGTTACAGGCATGCACTACCACACCTAGATCAGAGCCGCCCTGTTCCGCAAGGTGTTTCGAGCTGTAAACATCCCTTCTGCCTACCTTTCCTTTCCTCTATCCTGTGGGTCTCACTACACATTCTGCCCTGTCTCTATAGTTCTGTATATGCCCCTCTTTGTCTCTTCATCTCTGTCTGTCTCTCTCCTCTATCTCTGATTTAATCCTTCTGATGTTTTGTGTGTCTTATCTCCACATCTCTCTCTTGTTTCCTTGGCTGCCTCTTTCTGTCTGCATCGTCATCTCTTTTGGTCATCAGTCTTCCTTCCCTATCTCCATCCCTGAGCCTTGACTCTCTCTCTCACTCTCTCTCTCTCTCTCTCTCTCTCTCTCTCTCTCTCTCTCTCTCTCACACACACACACACACACACACACACACGCTGTCACAGCATCCCTGTTTCCATCCCCAGCCCTGGGGTGACAAACTCAGTTGCAGTGAGTGTGTGAGCTCAGTAGCAGGAGAGAGAGAGGGGTAAAGGAGGCTCTCTCCTGTTCTCCCAAAATACAGAAACAGGGGCCTTCCTGCCCCTTATTCCCATACAGTTCAGAGAGCATCAGCAAGTCCTTGGGGACATGTTTCATTTCAATTGCCATGCAGCTGAGAAGGAACTTCTTGTCTGGGGCATGGAAGTGCCCTCTGAGGCTTCTCAACACCTCTTCCTCAGGCCCTGCTGCTGGTGGCAGCCTTGGCTGGGCTTGGTTTAGGCCTGAGCCTCATCTTCATCGCTGTCTACCTCATCCGCTTCTGCTGCTGCAGGCCTCCAGAACCCCATGGGGCCAAGAGTCCCCCACCCGGAGGAGGCTGCGTCACCTGGAGCTGCATTGCTGCCCTTCTCGTGGGCTGGTAATGGGGCCCCAGGGTGGGTAGGGGGTGGGGACAGAGATTCCTATACTTGCTGTATGTCTTCTTCTAGAGACCTTGGGGGTATGAGCCCAGAGTTAGGAGGGAGAATCCCTAGGCACTGACAGTGCCTGCCTGCCTGCCCTGTGAGTGGGGGGATAGAAAGGCTTGAGGAGTATGAAGCAGCCTGCCTGGGCGTAGAAAAGAGAGCCTACTACAGGCTTGGAGATCTCCGTGGTTCTCTCCTTCGCCTGTGGTTCTATCTAGAGGAGTGAGATACTCTCTAGACTTCAGTTTCTCTATCTATAACGTGTGGTTTGCGGCACCACCCATACCCTAGTTATACTGAGAATAGACTCGAGAGCACAGTGCCTGGATGTCCCCTATGCGTGTTAACACTGATCAGATTCATTAATTAATTCATTCATTCATTCATTCATTCATTCATTCATTCAACAAGTGAACATGACTACTCTGTGCCAGGCACTGAGCATGCAGAGAAGGCACTCTGTGATTTCAGCCAATCAGGGGAAGGCACTCTGTGATTTCAGCCAATCAGGGAAACAGACCGCGGAGGGTCACCACCAGTAGCACCCACTCAGCCCACACTAAAGCTGGGTCTGAGTCCTTCTCGTGGTGAGAGGGGGTGCTCAAGATTGCCACACCTGGTCCTGAATGAGGAGCCTCAGGAAGGGAGAAACATGATTTTGCAAGCCTATATGGTTTAAGAGGCAAGTGGAGAGTCAGACTCGTGGTATAAGAATCATCCAGGGCTCCCAATAAGTGCTCCCTAGGAGTTTCACCGAACTTGACACCAAGATTTCTGGCTCTGAGTCCAGCCCCTACCAGGTCATAGTTAGTTAAGGGGCTGAGACCTACCGGGGACCTCATACATGGCCAGCAGGAGTACTTTAGAAATCTGGTGTCCCCTCCAGCCAGCTGGGGGTTATGTCCTGGAGTACTCTCACCCCAGTGTGGGCTGTGGGCCACTCTTCCTCATTGTAGGAAGAAGAGGGTGTGTGTCTGGGAGTATATGGGGGTTGGGCGCCCTATATCCAAGATTTTTTTTCTCATCAGGCTCTCCAGAATGGGGGTGGATGGGGGTGGGATGTTGAAAAAGGCCCAGTGGGGGTGAGGCACAGCCCCAGCCCCCTCAGAGCCCAGGAACAAGCGGAGCTTTGTAGGGTTCTGAACAATGGGGCAAGGGCAGCAGGCTCCCATCCAAGGGGTGAGGTGGGGCCTGTGTAGCCCAAGGCTGGGAACTGGGAGGGCATCAGGCTCTCGCCCCCTCCAGTGTGAAGTACAGACTAATGGAGGAAAGTGGGTCCCCATATTCAAGCTCCACAATGGAGTCTGTGTGTTGGCTGGGCAGAGACAGGGCCCAGCTCTTGGCCTGGCCTCTCCAACCCTCCCTCCCACATTCTCTCAGTCTCTTCCAGCTGGCTGGATGCCTGGATCCCTGGGCATCATAGGGGAAGGCTTAGAGCTCTGGGCACAATGTCTTTTACAAAATAGGGTCTAGGGCATTTAGGAGGAAGGGGTAAGGAGCACCTGGGTTAGAAGAGACAGCACTTAGCCTAATGACTCCTAAGACAGGGCTGTAAATGCTGTGTGTCTTTGCAAAGGATGTGGGAGTTGTTTGTGAGCTGATCACTATTAGGAACTGATTGATAACCTTTAATCCAGGGCAAGCTAGGCAAAAACCAGGGTTCCACTCTGGGGAGGTGTGAGTTAAATCTGGGGGCTCTGTCTTTTCCACCACTCCACCCACCATTAGCATCACAATGACGTCTCTCCAGCAGGGGGATGGAGGTCTTCAGGTTACCTTGGCAACTGGTGGAGGCCAACCTTGAGCTGTTCTTTTTCCCATGGAGGATGAACCAATAGGGTGGATGCAGAGATCAGATAGGCAAATGAAGAAGCTGGGAGGACGGGTATGTGTGTAGAGGCATGGTGACACCCTCCAGGGTCTGAGACTGGTTGGTATTTCTTCTTCCTTTTCCCTTCAGTGCCGGCATTGGCATTGGTTTCTATGGTAACAGCGAGACCAGCGATGGGGTGTCCCAGCTCAGCTCAGCACTGCTGCACGCCAACCACACGCTCAGCACCATTGATGACGTGGTGAGAGAGCCAGCCACTGACCAGACTGCAGACTCATGCCCCAGTTGGTCTTCATATGAGAATGCGGTCCCCCAATGGAGAACAAAAGCAGCCAAATCAAAGCAGATTTCAGACCAAAAACTTAATCCCCAAATTCAGAACTGCAAACTCAGACCTGCAGACATTGGACCATATGTTCAACCCCAACCCTGCAAACTGGAGCTGGATCTAGATTCAGATCGAGCCTTAAGACTCACTTCCAGCCCCAGGCCTACACTTCGGTTTATATTCCAAGCATTAAGGAAACCAGCTCCTGCCCTCAGGCCAGATCCAAAGCTACAGACCCTGTCCTTGGCTCAGATGCAAGTTCAGGAACTCACCCCCTCCCCCAGACCCCACTGTGAGCTTTTATGTACCCAGGATTCCAGAGCCCACTTCCAACCTTGAGCTTCAGTACCTACTAACCAGACATCAGCCCTTAGGTCCCCCAACCCCTTCCATTTTGACCTAATTTCAACGCTGGAATTAGAATCTTTACCTTCGACTCAAGCCCCCTGACCAACAAGAGCTCCTGACAAGACCTGGGAACCTCCCACCTTCACTCATGGTCTCCTCAGTCTCCAGAAGCCCCAGACTCCAGATCTCAGGCACCAGGCACTCCTCAATCCTGCTTCACCACCCCCTGCCCCACCCCAGACCTTTTCCCTCATCCACAACCCTAGGCTTCCGGTAACCACCATCCCAGAGGTGAGACAATATCATCTCCCCAGGTGCTGGAAACGGTAGAGAGGCTGGGGGAGGCAGTGAAGACCGAGCTGACCACCCTGGAGGAAGTGCTGTCAGTCCGCATGGAGCTGGTGGCTGCCACCAGGGGAGCCCGAAGGCAGGCTGAGGCTGCTGCTCAGTACCTGCAAGGACTGGCCTTCTGGCAAGGAGTGTCCCTGAGCCCAGTACAGGTGGCTGAAGATGTGACTTTCGTGGAGGAGTACAGGTGGGAAAGGATTTCCCTATTTATTTTTTAAGCACTGCGGTCTCTAGATCCTGAGGGATGTGGGATAGTATCTGACAGTTTAATTTGTCCCACTGGTTGAATGAGAAGCTACTGGCTGGCTCCTGGTGGGTGGAGACAGGATGCTGTCCATCATCCTATAGGCCAGCCCCTCTGTGAATATAAAACAAGGCTGATATACTCAGCAGTGACCAAGTGGTTGAGGGCCACCCTCATAGTTACATACTGTGTCAATGACCACCTCTTTCATTCATTTACTCACTCAGCCATTCCTTGAATGATTCATTCAGCAGGTACATCACCATTCCACACAGTTGCTTCTGAACTAACCCTAGTAGTAATCCTACCTACTAGGTGATTCTGGAGGCAACTGTGTTCATCGTGCAACTTGTCTGGTGAGAGACAGTGTGCACGGGATTGGGGACCTCAGCTTCAGGAGGCCACTCTGTATTTGTAGGTCCTTAAACAAGTTTCTTTCCATCCCTGCGTTTCAATTTTCCCACTTTAGAGTCCTGTCATGCATAGCTCAAAATGGATTGTGGAGAGTTAGTTAATAACAATGACAGATGAGACAATGCCAGGAAAATACAGATATATCAACCACTGGGGATAACACAGGAAATCCCACATAGGAGGGGGTCTTCTCAGCTGGGAGAGCAATATAAAATAGGCCCACAAAGCCAGGCCTGGGAATATAGGCCTGTAATCTCAACTGCTCCAGAGACTCAGTAAAAGGATTGAAAACTCAAGCCCTGTTTGGGCTACAGATCTCAAGGCCAGGATGAATAATAACTTAGTGAGACATTGTCTCCAAATAAAAAGTAAAAAGGCTGAGATGTGATAATGGAAGAATACTTGCCTAGAATCTGCTGATAAAGGATTGAGAATGTGATTTAGTGGTAAATCATCTGCCTAGAATCCCCCCACTGAAGGGTCGGGGTGTGGCTCACTTACCTAGAATGCACTACTGAAGAGCTGGGAATATGATTCGAGGATAGAGCTGCCTACCTAGCCTGTGTGAGGCTCTATGTTCATAGTAGCATCAAAAGGGAGAGGGGAGGCCTGGAGAGACGGTTCCGTGGTTAAGAGCACTTGCTGTGCTTTGCATGTAGAGGACCTAGGTTCAGTTCTCAGCACTCATATGGTGGCTCACAACTATCTCTAAGTCCAGTTCCATGGGATCCAAGACTTTCTTCTCCCCTCTGCAGACACCAGGCATGCATTTGGCAGACATACATACATGTAAGCAAAACACTTGTACATATGAAAATAAAAATATTTTTAAACAGCAAACACATTTCCTATAAGGTGGGTGATGAGTGCTTTGGAGCAAATGCAATAGGAAGGGGCTTGTCGGGGACAGGCAGGCAGCTTGTGTCGGGGTGTTAGAAGGGCCATACTAAAGGGTGGTACTTGAGGGGACCGGACAAGCTGTGCAGCCCTCGGGGCAGCCATCCATCTCAGCAGCCAGTCTTCCCTACCTATAGTTATTTCATCCCTGCTTGCTTTGAGGGGATACTCCTGAATCTCCTATTCCCAAGCAGGAGGTCATGCTCCTTGGTACGAGCACCCTGGGGCTGAAACAATCCCTGCTGTGGATCCATGGTGGCGCACCAAGTCAGTGGGAGGCAGGAAGGTTCTCTGTCATGGTTCCTAGGATCCCGGGATCCCGGGAGCTTGGACAGGGAGGCAGTGGCGGCAGTGAACGTGATCCTAAGAAGATGCTCTGGAAAAGTGTCTGACATTAGAGAGGCCATGGAGTTGAGCCTGGCAGTGTGGTCAGGGACAGGGACTCAGGGTGCAAACCACAGCTCCATGGGAACTGCTGAGAATGACACTACTGCTGAGCATTTGCAGTGTGCCAAGCACTAAATTTGGGACCTTCCAAGCATCCTTCCCTGCAGTCCTGGTGTGTTACTTACTTAAGTAAATATTATGTAGCATTCAAAGCCCCCTGGATAGTGATTTATAACATTAACTATATCCACAAGCCCATTCATTTACCTCGCAACAGATTTTGAGGTTGATTCTATTATGCCTTCCTGTTACTGGTAGGGAAACTGAGGCAAACAGGTTACATGGCTAATTGAGTAGTTAAGACCTATGCACCATACCTCTGAAATATTCTATTAGGTCACAGTGACTGACACCCTAACAGTTGGGGAATCCCATTCAGAGGCCAACAACTGTGCCATAAGCACAGAACTTGTGTGTGAAGCGGCCAGGGTAGTTACCAGGAGCTTCAGTTCCACACCTATGCGGCAGAGCGCTCCAGCGTCTGGTGAAAGCATGTACCATGTCACCGGGCAGCAGGGAGGTCACAGGAGCAGACTGGGTTGGGGTGACTGGGGGTGCTGATGGCCTCCTGAGGCTCACTGTCTTCTTGGTCCTTCTTCCTGCAGGTGGCTGGCCTATGTCCTCCTGCTGCTCTTGGTGCTTCTGGTTTGTCTCTTCACCCTCCTGGGCCTGGCAAAGCAGAGCAAATGGCTGGTGGTTGTGTGAGTGGAGCGAGTTGGTCAGGGGAGGGAACAGGCGGGTTTCCAGCAAGCAGCATGCTAAAGTCAGGAGAAAGATAGAGATTGCATTTGCCACAAAGGGCGCGGGAGGGCGTGCTTCTGCCTTTGTCTCTGACATGCCACACGTGTGTTCTTCTTTGGTCGCCACAACAAACCCATGGAGGAAGTGCCACCAGGTCCCCTGTATGGCAGGTGGGGGATCTGAAATAATGTACAGGCACATAGGACCTATGCTCTTAGTGCACAGTTCTGTGTGCCAGACACGGCCCTTAGGACTTGGACCCAGTGTGACCAGGTTACTTGTTCAGGGAGCACTGTGATAGAGCTGCCCATCATTGGAAGAACCCATGCCCCTTCTGCCTTGGTGCCCACTGTCTTTGGAATCCCCCTGAGAAAGATGTCCATCTACTGCATCAAGGCCTGTACACTGATAAAAACACACTGTGTTGATCAAGTCTATGAATTGGTCTTCCACTTTATAAGAGCTGTCAACCTCTCCGATCACTCCATGACCCAGAATTATTCCACCTGTCACAGCCCTGGACATAAACCAAGCCAAGCTCTGAATTTCAGATATCAACTCCGAAACAATCCCCACACTTTACAGCTTAGAGGTGGAGAGAGTGGAGAGAGACTAGCTAAATAAAATGGGCTGTGGATGGGCCTGGCAGCTGCCTCAGAACCTACTAGACCCTGTGCACTTAATTTCCAGGAAATTCAGCCCAGGCGTGGACAGCTGCTTCCTAGTCTCCAGGAACAGTTAGGATAGAGGCTACTGACCTGGCAGCCACGACCTTTTCCTTTTCCAACTGAACAGATGTTGTCTTTGACGTCAGTCAGTCATGGGCCTTACCCCACCCTTTACTCCTGTGCCTCTGACTCTAATCCTTTAGACTACAGAAGTTGGTGGGTATTGGGGAGGGCTGTGATTGGATATAGGGTGTAGAAAAAGGCAAAGCTGATCAAGTTCTGAGTTCAGCCACCTCCCCCCTTCTAGGATGACTGCCATGAGTCTCCTGGTGCTTGTCCTGAGCTGGGGTTCTGTGGGCCTAGAGGCTGCCACAGCTGTGGTGAGTATGGGGCTCTGGATTCAGGAGTTCTGATTCTGGGGTGAGTGTGATCCGATTAATGCCATACATACTAAGGTGGAGGGAATCATGACCACAGTTCTGAGGTCTTAGCCTTAATTGCTGGATCCTGAGAGCAGAGGCTGATGCCTAGACTCGTCAGTCTGAGGAAAGCTGAAGTCTGGACCCCTGGGTCTGAGGGAGGAGGGTTAGGGCCTGGACTTCTGAGTTCTGTGGAAATATGAAATTGGACATTCTGATCTGATCTCTTCCTGCTCCCTTCATCAGGGCCTCAGTGACTTCTGCTCCAACCCAGACACCTATGTGCTGAACCTGACCCAGGAGGAAACAGGGCTCAGCTCAGGTGATTCCCATAAATCCCTGATGTCTTCAGCACTCCCTCCTGTCCCCCAAGGCCCAGTCCGTTGTAGGGTAGAGAGCAGCAGCGTCTCCCAATCCTGGCAGGATGGGAAAGGGGCAGGATCAACATGTCTGTGGGTATGACTAGACGCAGGGAAGTGGGCCCTGGGCCTCCGTGATCAGGGAAGTGGGCGCTGGGTCTCCGTGACCAGAGGGTTGGACTGTAGGACAACAAGGGAGCATAATTAGGTCAGCTGAGCCTGCTTCCAGATATGGCTGAAGCAGAAGGGATGAACGTGTGATATTGCCCACCTATAATCCCAGCAATTAGGAGGTTGAAGTGTGAGTTCATGGGCAGTCTGGGTTATCTAGACCTGGTCACACCTTGTTCTGAAGCAAAACCAAACAAAAAACAAAATGAATGGACTTAAGGGTGTCCCTCCATTGGTAAAGTGCTTGTCAAAGCTGTAAGTTTGATCCCTAGCAACACATAAAGCTTGCCTTGTGCCCAGCACTCAGGAAGTAAGATCAGAAGCGTTCAAGGTCATCCATAGCTACATAGAGAATTCAAGGCAAATCTGGGATACATGAGACTGTCTCAAAACACTCAATAAACCGCACAAGGAGAGGAGGAGGGATGGAAAGGAAAAGCGAGAGGGAAGAGGGGGAAGGGAGAGAGGAGGGGATAAAGGGAGGGATGGGAATAGAAGGAGGGAGAGAGAAAGGAAGGAGGGGGAAGAGGGGGAGGAAAAGAAATGGATGGGAGAGTGACTAGTAGGTCTCTGAGACACCAAGAAAGTTTCAAACTGGGTGTGGAATGTCCCCCGGGCTTTGGCCCTCCAGATTTGTCCAGGGAGAGCCTGGGTCCAGGGTTATAGCCTGCTCCTTTCTCTCCCTCCACTTCAGACATCCTCAGCTATTATTTCCTGTGCAACCAGGCGGTCTCCAACCCCTTCCAACAGGTTAGGACTGTGGGCAAAAGACATGGGTGTTGAGGAGATGGCTAATGTGGACTCTCAAGGGCATACGCTGGGCTACTAGGGGCTCCAGGGTTCCATGGGAGGTGGAGGGTGCAAAGGCCCAGAGCTGTGCAGTCTAGTGGACACCTTGACCTGAGTCCTCCTTTCTCTTATCTTCCTGCAGAGGCTGACTCTGTCCCAGCGTGCTCTAGCCAGCATCCACTCTCAGCTGCAGGGCCTGGAGCGGGAAGCTATCCCTCAATTTTCTGCTGCACAGGTTAGGTCAATGAACTGCACCAGCCTGAGAGGAAAAAGGGTCGAACCTGATGAACCTGTGGGATGCCGCCTCCACTCATGTAAAGGGGCAGATTGACTGAGTCAGATAGACTTGGGGAGCTGGTCCTTCTCCAAGTAGGCGGGATTTCATGTTGTGTGCAAATCTATGGAAAGGGGTGAGGCAAAGAGCTGAGCTGGTCTCTGGGAGAGAGCCTACAGGAAGGGGTTGCGGCAAGAAAAATCCACATTTCTCTTGGTGCTGGGCCAATAGTGGAGGTGAGAGGCTCTAGGGTGTGACTAAGGGCTGGTCCCTTTGGGAAGTGGGGTCCTTGGGTTGAGGGCGGGGCCTATTTTACTGGGTAGCATAAAGACTGGTTAACTGTGTCCTCTCCCACTACAGAAGCCCTTGTTATCTTTGGAGGAGACACTGAATGTGACAGAAAGAAGCTTCCACCAGTTGGTGGCGCTGCTGCACTGCCGCAGTCTGCACAAGGTAAGCTCTGGGTGTTTGCTAACCCTGTCTCTTTTTCCCCCTCCTCTGTCTTTCTCATACTCTCTCTCCCCCTCCCGCCTTTGTCCCCCCCCCCCCCCCCCCGTGTTCTTCATCTTCCACCTTCTCCTCTCGTTGAAAGCTGCTCAGCCTCTCGAGCCCTGGAATGAGAACCCAGGCAGGCCCCCAGTTCCCTAGATTGAAAACTAGTCCAGATATCTCTTGATATGAACGGGGCAGGAAAAGGCGAGGGTAGTGGCAGGGCAGCCTGTGAGCCTACCGTGGGCTCAGCTGTGGTCTGTATGGCCTCGGGAGCAAGCCAGCATCTCTGACTGTTGTAAAGACTCACCCTTACAACACCGGGACTCCACCTAACCACTTTCCCTGGTTACATACAGTCTCCCACCGTGATACTTTCCATGCACACAGGCTTTGCTATGATCCTGGCTCTACAGGATTCACTGGACACTGACCCCTCCATAACAAGATCACTCAGTAGAGCATGAGACTCTTAATCTCAGGGTCGTGGGTTCGTGCCCCATGTTGGGTGCCCTATGTTGTGGGAAATATTAAAAAAAAATGAACCCACCACCTCTCCAGTCCTGCTGGACTGTCTTTCTATCTCCCTATCCTCACTTCCCACTGCATCGACTGCTCATACAGTCAACACTGCATCAGGCCCTAGCCCTCTTCACCTCTCACATGCATGCCCATCTTGCTCATTCCATCTGTCCAATAACAGCTGGTGATCCTTTCTGTACACAATCGGATCAGAGTCTTCATCTAAGAACCCTCCCATGAGTCCCTCTCCACATGGATTAAAGCCGGGCTCGTGGCACTGACCTAGTAGGAGCCTGTGTAGACAGCCTCAGCCTTGGTGTTTCTACTCCACATCAGGCCGACTACGTGCCTCTGACTAGAGCTGACCGTCTCCTAGTGTTCTTTTCGCAAGGTCTCTGCTGGGCACTAGCCTAACATTTCCTGTCCTACAAGCTCTCACCTCTCCAAAGTGGCTGCCTGAGTCCCATGCATTGAAGGTTGCCAGTGCTGGTGGCTGCCTGAGTCCCATGCATTGAAGGTTGCCAGTGCTGGTGGCTGCCTGAGTCCCATGCATTGAAGGTTGCCAGTGCTGGTGGCTGCCTGAGTCCCATGCATTGAAGGTTGCCGGTGCTGGTGGCATGCCTGGAGCACAGGCAGATTAGCCCATCCTGGTAGAATATTGGCTGTGGTACTCGGTATTGAGGTTACAGAGGTTCTGCTGGCTTCCAGGATGGTGGTCACAATAGCCGGTCCTTTCTGCATGTCTATCCTATGGATGCCCAAACCTAAGTGTTATGTAAGCCAGCAATTTGTGGGACCAGGGGGCCATCTGACAATGTGTGGGGATGTGACTGTCACAAGTGCAGAAACAGATGCTGCTGGCATCCCCACCAGTCAATAGCACGTGGGTAGAACAAGGATAGGCAGGGTTGTTGCCGGTGGGAATGACAGCGTAGAGGCTTGCCCACTGAAGATGCTGGGAGAGCAGCTCTCTAGATGCTGAGTGGAGATGCTAGGCCACTTTGCATATGGGAGTGGGGAACTGAGATAAAATAGGAGTGGGTTGGAAGGCTGCAGCTCAGCAAAGGCACAAGCTGAACACATAGATGACTTTCCATGTTCAGAACAGCTCTCTGACAAGAGACTACACTTACGCACAGAGAGTCTGGGTGACAGCCAGGTAAATGGATGGTTGGAGCTGTGTATGAAGTGCACATGTGCACACCCTGAGCCTCCTCACCCTCTGCCTCAGGACTATGGCTCAGCACTCCGAGGCCTGTGTGAAGATGCCCTGGAGGGCCTACTGTTCCTGATGCTCTTTTCCCTCCTGTCTGCGGGGGCCCTAGCCACCACTCTGTGCAGCCTACCCCGTGCCTGGGCCCTCTTCCCACCCAGGTCAGCAGGGGAGAGAGGGCAGGCTCCCCAGGGAGGGGACAGGAGGCAGTACCCAGGGCCACTGGTGGGGATGGGGCAGCCTCCTGACTCGTTTCCATCCTGCTTCTCTGCCACCCCCCACATCCCCATCACACTTCAGTGATGACTACGATGACACAGATGACGACGACCCTTTCAACCCTCAGGTATCCTGGTCTGAAGGAGGAGGACTGGGGCCTGAGATCCTGGGTCTATTGGAAGGGGATATGAGTATTGTATTCTCGGGTCTGAGAAGAGGAGAAATGAGACTGGACCTCTGGGTCTGAGGGAGGGATGAAGCCTGAGATCCTAAGGGAAGAGGGATGAGTCTTGGCCATGAGGGAGGTTGCTGGTCTGGAATCCTGGGCCTGAGGGAGGAGAGAAGGGCCCCCACCGTACACAACAGATTCTGAGTGTCTTTTCTGTCCCTGTTATCCTGCCAGGAATCCAAACGCTTTGTGCAGTGGCAGTCTTCCATCTGAGCCTCCCCTCCAGTCTGGAGCCTGCCTCTCCTCTATGGTAACCTTCAATGTGTACAGTTGGGTCTTGGCTCTCCCCTACAGTAGTTGTAGCTCTCTTATGTTGGGTGGATGTCCATGGGAGGGTCTCCAGTGAATATCAGCTCTTCATCTCTCCCTCTCTCTAGCTCCTTTCCCGGCTGCTGGAGAAGGCCCCACTAACCTGACCTTGACTGGGCTCTGACCACTAACACTGCTGGCTATGGACATCTCACTTAGGATGGCATCCTGCTCTGGCCCTAACACCCCCCCGTCCCCATTTCTCCTTAGCACAGGGGATTGCTGAGGTGGCACAACAGGGACCAGGGGTGGCTGGGAAGGGGGCTGACCTATACAGCCTGGTGTTCCTCACCTCTGGCTGCCAGTCCTGTCCTTGGAGGGATAAAGCTGGAGGCAGGTACAGGCATGTCCCTGTTTCCTGCCATACCCCAGCGATCTCAACCTATGGCACTAACTTGGAAGAGGGCTGATTTGAAATAAAAGGGAAGGCTTTATTTTACAAGCAGCTAGGTCCTTCTTATCCACCCCAACTACTGAGAGAAGGAAGTCCTGACTGGGCTAGGGACACTCCTCCTCTGGTGGTTGAAAGGCAACTCTCCTCTTGTCCAGGCTCAGCACTGCCTTGCTCCTATAAGTAACATGTGAATCCTGACAAGGGGGAAGAAGCAGATCCCGGAAGAGAATCCGCCTAGCACTAAATCTAAACAGGCGTGCAGCCACAGGAACAGAGCCAAGCTTCCAGTCCCGTGGAATGTACAAAGCCTGCTGGGTTTAGGAAAGGCGTGGAATCAACTTGCTTCCTAGCAGCTCACACCCAGCACAAGACTCCAGAAAACCAACGCTTGTATCAGAATAGAGACAGAAGTCTTCCAAGAGAAAGTAGAATATTTGCTTGTAGTTCCACCAGGGTGATATGAAGGGGGAAGGTTTAAGGAAGATATTATAAATCCAGGCAGGAAAAGATGAGGCACTCAATAAGTTATCAAGTAAAAACAAACATGGCAGAGTCAAAAGGGAAATTTATTGTCTGGGGAACAATACGTATGTAGTTCTCGTTTGTTTTTTAAAAAAATAGCACACATGGCAAAGAAAAACGTGGTTAATACATAAACATAATTCAAAAAGCTTCTATTAGCTAACAAAAAAGACCTCAATTTAATAAGTAACTGAGATGAACATAGGAAAAAACAAAAACCCCAAGACAAATGGATAAAATTGTCTTTTTTATTTTGTCTCTTTTGTTGTTGTTTTGTTTTGGAGACAGGGTTTCTCTGTGAAACAGCCCTGGCTGTCCTGGAACTCTCTTTGTAGACCAGGCTGGCCTTGAACTCACAGGGAAGGGCCTGCCTCTGCCTCTGCCTCTGCCTCCCTAGTGCGGACGTGTATCACCACACCCAACTAAAGTGTTCAAATTCTAATGATTAGCAAACACAATGTGCTACTTTCCCCTTTCAAGTATCTATTTGTTGTGGGATTTAGAGTGGAGTGTGGGCTGGTGCCGGTCTGGACGCCCAGGGAACAGGTTCTCTGAATATGCTGCCCAGAGACTGTGAGTCACCAGCTATGTGAAAATAATAATAATAATAAACAAAACAAATAAACAAAAAACCCTGCTCACATGTGAGAGGATAAAAACTGCATCTCTTATCCTGGAAACCCTTTGAGGGAGCAGCTTCCAAAAGAACAAGCAACCCCTGGCTCAGGTAGACCCTGCAGACAAAACAGTAATCGGCCTCTGCCCAAGACCAGCAGCTCTGTAGGGGGAGATGGCCGAGCAGGCTCCTCCAGTGACTCACAGGAGCACCAGTGCTGGGTTGGATTCAGTGTTAACGTAGGCAAGTTATTTGACTCACTGAACTTTTTTTTTTTTTTTTTTTTTTTTGGTTTTTTCGAGACAGGGTTTTTCTGTGTAGCCCTGGCTGTCCTGGAACTCACTCTATAGACCAGGCTAGCCTCGAACTCAGAAACCCGCCTGCCTCTGCTTCCCAAGTGCTGGGATTAAAGGCGTGCGCCACCACTGCCCAGTTTTTTGGTTTTGGTTTTGGTTTTGTTTTTTTTTTTTTTTTTTTTGAACCTCAGTTGTGTGGTGAAGCAAATGGGCATCATAAACCCAGAAAACAGCTCTTGACAGGATGGGTAAAAAAAGCAAGACAAATGCAACATGATGCTCTGGGTTACGCTATGGCGCACCGGAAACATTAGTGAGAAAAAGCGATCACATCTAAAGTCTGCGGCTTAGTTCAGAATATTAAAGCAATGTCAATTTCTTACTTTTAACAAATGAATTCGAGGTGTGGAATCTAGCAATAGGGGAAACTGGGCATAGTGTGCCCAATTCCTGTATTACTTTTGCAATTTCTGTAAACTTAAAATTTATTCTAAAATAAAAGTTCATTATAAAAAAGAGATGGGAAGAAACCTACCAAGCTAACACTAGCAAATGATACAGAGTTATCCAAGTGGTTTTTTTTTGTTGTTGTTTTGGTTTGGTTTGGTTTTTCGAGACAGGGTTTCTCTGTATAGCCCTGGCTGTTCTGGAACTCACTTTGTAGACCAGGCTGGCCTCGAACTCAGAAATCCGCCTGCCTCTGCCTCCCGAGTGCTGGGATTAAAGGCGTGCGCCACCACGCCCGGCTCAAGTGTTGTTTAATTACCAAAAGTTGCTTGTACAATGTGAGACTGGAAACTGGTCTAGAAGGTAGTCTTATCAATTATTTTAACGGGAGATCCCAAACTGGTCTGCATAATTCAATCACTCCTACTGTAAACAGTGAGCTTTAAGTGGCGGCCCACACCTTAATCCCATTAAGAGGGAGGCGGGTTTCTGAGTTCCAGGGCCATCCTGATCCTAAAGGATAACAGTCCTGCTAGCTGCCACTCCGCGCAGATCTCACCATCCCAACACCCTACAAGGTACCTTTCCAGAGTCACAGTCCAGTGGCTACTTCCATTCCTCAGGGACACGTTTCCCGCTTCCTTTGGTTCGCACTCGCTGTTCCCTACGCCAGGTGCGCCTTTCCCATTTTACTCACTAAACAAACCTTCCAAGGGAGGATTCATCTTTATCCCATTTCCCTCCACCTGTCTATTTGTTTATTTTAAATCGTCCTAGCGCAGTGCGCAGCCTCACAACTCCTGTCCCTATGCGTGACATCTGAGGGACTATTGACTGCTGTGTCAAAACTAGGCTGTTGTGAGCGCGCACGAGAGGCTGAGAGGTACTTGTCCCCACGGGGCCACCGTCTAGGGCCAGCTTCCGGCTTGCTGACAAACGCCCACACGCGACTGCGTACGCGAGACGTATGGTGGGCTGTCCAAGCCGAGCGGTGACGTCTATTGGCTGTGCGCGACACAGGGCGGGGACAGACGTCCGGGTAACGTCATCACGCCGCGGTCAGGACGTTCGAGCCCCAGACTAGAGCCAGCCGGTGACTGAGCGCTGTCTTGGTTGTCTTGAAGCTGCCTTGGGCCGCCGGTAACGAGTCCCGGGAGCGAGCGGTCCTAGTGAGTGTGGGTAGTAGTGGGAGGCCTGGCGGGCGAGCACAGGGATGCCTTCGGGCCCCGCGCTCCGCGAGCCCTGGCCTGTTTGGTAAGGCCAACCGACGCCGTGCCCTGCGTCTTTGAAGGGTGGGGCCGCCGGAGCGCCGTTGCGCATGCGCGCCGGGTGTGCGCTGGGGGGGGGGGGAGGGGGCGGCTCCCCTGCGTGCGCGTCCGCGTCCGCTCTGCTACTGGCCCTGGGAACGCTGCGGTCCCTAGTGCCCTAGACGCACCCCTTGCGGGCCCCGTTGACCCGCTGTTACGCTGGCCTTCCTGTTGCCTAGGGCAACCCAGAGAGGCCACCCTCGCAGCGCGGTGCGCAGGCGCGGCCCGGCCGGTGGCTGGTCTCGGGGGACAAGGGAGGTCTCTTGGGTTCAGGGCGGCCTCAACCTCCACCTAGCGTCGTGGACTCCATGCCTGCGGGACAGCCAGGTGCTTCTGAGCTTACAGTCCGTGTTGTTCTCGTCTGTAAATCAGACCCCTTACTCCTAATACCAGTTAGGAACCCAAGGCTCTCATTTGTGCATCCCTAGTTAGGACCCCTTGACACCACCCAACGGATTGGGTTTTTTAAAGGCCTTTGAGACCAGTCAGTGCCCTTAGGCTTCCTATAAGGTTTTCGGTTTCTCCAATAGGCTTCTTTGTTGTAAATCCTGTTCTTTGGACTGCTCCAGCCCTGTTCTCACGGTGCTCAATCCATCCTAATTCTTACGGTACTATCCACCCCACCCCTAATAGTTTAAGAATGTTGTGGGCCTCCCACAGCATCCTCAAAGCTTTATCTGCAGACACCTTACTTGAGTAATTGCCACTTGTTTGCTCCCAAACCAACTCCCACTTCTAGGAACATCCCATACAAGTCTGGAGACTGTAATTGATCTGAGTCTGGTAGGTGCTGCCAGCCAGTGACTTCACATAGGAGGAGTCTCCTGCACCTTCACCTGCTGCTGCTCAGCGGGATATCCATAGTTTACCTTTTTCTTTGAAAACTTTGCTCTATTCTCCAGTGTTCTCCCAGTCTCGATTCCTTCCTCCTCAGAGTGTCCCCAAAGGCTTCCCTCTTGCCAAACTTGTTTGTAGTCACTGGAGAGCCTTCCTCTTGCTGTAGTAGAATTCTCTTTACATTTCCTGTCCAGGACTGCGGTTTCCGCATCCACCACTTGAGTCAGGTCTCCCTCACAGCCACACTGTAATGCAAGTCTCAGCTTCCTTGTCTTTCATTTTCATATCCTACAGGTTAGTCTCGGAGGCCTCCAAGGGAGGTGTTTTCTTTCATGCTCAGGTCTCTTCATGCCACACTAGGAACTGATGATTCTGATTCTTTAAGCTGTTTGCTTTTGAGACAGGACTGTAACTTGTAGCCCAGATGGGTATTGGAACTCCCAAAAGATTGCTGGCATTATGGTCATGAGCCACCACACTTGGTTTCCTTTCCATTCTTTGCCAGTGTTCCCTTCTATGAGATACCCTCCCTTTCTAGCCTATCTTCTCTTGGGGCTAATTGATCTCTTTTCTTATAGACATTGAAAAAGCAGCCTGGCTCCCGAGGTCTACTCCCTACACCCCAAGGTCCAGATGGCGGCCAATGTGGGTGATCAGCGTGCTGCAGACTGGTTAGTAGGGCTAGGGGAACACAGCCCATTGCAAGAGGAACAAGACACAACGGGTCCTTGCACAGCTTGGGGGAAGAATGCTCATTCTGGGGGTTAGGATGGAGGGGAAGCTTCCCCTTTGAGCTGTCCTTATATGTATGTGAAGGCGGGCTTGTGTGGGTGTGAGTGTGTGTCACCCATGCTCATCAAGGTCAGAAGAAGCATCAGAACCCTAGGAGCTGGAGTTAGAGGTGGCTCTGAGCCATCTGACATGGGTGCTGGGAACAGAACTTAGTGATATCTGCAAGACTGCTAAATGTTCTTAAGCACTGAGCCACCTCTCCAGCCCCCTCTTAATATCTTTCTGATCCTTCCCTTTTTTTTAATTTTTTTTTCATTGTTGGCCATGTCAGAATTCACTGGCTTGTAAAAAAAAAAACCTGAGTTCTCCTAAAGTCGTAGGTCATGTATGGAATTATGTACATACTGGTTAGCTTTCTGTTTGCTTGGCACATACTATGTGCCACCTTCAGCTTGGGCTGTGGTGAGTAGGGAGTTTAGCTCTAGAATTCAAGCCTTGGGTTTACTTTTCCCCAACTTTGTCTACCTGTGTATAGGGGGGACCATAACTGTGCTTCGTTGTTGCAGGTCTTCTCAGTACAGCATGGTGACTGGGAGCAGCAGAGAAAATGGCATGGAGACTCCTATGCACGAGAACCCAGAATGGGAGAAGGCCCGCCAGGCCCTGGCCAGCATCAGCAAAGCAGGGGCTACCAGCAGTTCCAAAGCCAGCAGCAGTGGGCCTGTGGCCAGTGCACAAGTGAGAATGGCATGGAGGATTTGGGAACTACTATGCTGGGCTGGGGCCGTTGCCGAGAGAAGGATGGGAAGGATGCTGGCTTCCATAGGAGGGAGTGCCTTAGGGGGACTGTAAGCATGTTTTCCTGTTAACTAAATGTAATGAAGGGGAAAAGTTAACTCCTTTGGGTCAACCTGGGCCTGAGTGATCTTAAGGATGATCGTCCCCATCTTTTAAGATGTCCAGTCTTACTGTACAGAGTCTGCACCCTTCTGCAGTTGCTCTGCAGTGAAGGCCTACCCTCTTGGTAGTGTAGTGCCCATGGGCTCCTGTGGCTGGTACTGATGGACACTCCTATTTCTGCAGTACGTCTCTCAGGCAGAAGCCTCTGCTTTGCAGCAGCAGCAGCAACAGTACTACCAGTGGTACCAGCAGTACAACTATGCCTATCCGTATAGCTACTACTACCCCATGGTGAGGACCTGACTGCAGGGTGGGAGCCTTCTGTCAGGGTGGGCAAATGGTTAGTTGGGGTGAAGACGGACAGCAACCCCTGACAAAACCTCCAGATTCCTGCTTAGGTCTCACAAGATCTGGAATATCCATTCTGGTCCTTTCTACTGTTGATGGTGACATTTCCACTGCCTCCAGACCCCAGGACATTAGCATGTCCTAGTCCCCTATGCTTTGCTCTCTGCAGCTCACTTCAAGGTTCCTTGCTGCCCAGAGAGCACCTTCAAGAGAGCCTCCCATTGCCTTTTAAGTCATCCTCCTGCTTTTCCTTTTCCTTGTGTTCTTTCATGGTACTCACTGGAGGACATTACCCACTTACCCCATAGCTATGTGTAGACTTTATTAAAAACTGGGTTTTTGCTTTTCATTATGAGTCAGGGTTCTCTATATAGCCCAAGTTGACTTTAGGCTTCTCTTCTGCCTCAGCTTCCTGAATGTACACCACCACAACTAGCTTGTCTTTTTTTGTTTGTTTGTTTTGTTGTTGTTTGGGAGGTGTTTTGTTGTTGATTTTTAAGACAATGTTTCACTGTGTAGTTCTGGTTGGCTTGGAACTCACTGTATAGATCAGGCTTACTCAAAATTCCACAGAAATCCACCTGCCTCTCCCCCATGCCCAAGTCCTGTGATTAAAGGGGTGAGCTGTTGCCCCTGTCGTTTTATCATAGCATTTAAAAGTGTTGGCACTTAGTATTTCTCACTACCTATTAACAAGAACTCTGGGTATGATCAAAGTGGAACGAAGAGAATTTTGTTTGTGGTTATTTTTCATTCATTCATTCATTTATGAGAATACATGATTACTTCATTGTGTGGTGGAAAAAAGGGCCTGGGGTCCAAAGCCTCTGGAGTTGTACACAGTTCCAAGGGAGGCCAGAGGCATGGTGAGCAGCCTCCACTAACTCTGGCCCCCTGTGCCTTGGCAGAGCATGTACCAGAGCTATGGCTCCCCCTCCCAGTATGGGATGGCCAGCTCCTACGGCTCAGCTACAGCCCAGCAGCCATCGGCTCCCCAGCACCAAGGGACTCTGAACCAGGTAATGCTGTGCCTCGCTGCTCCTGGTCAGCTGGAGAGGACTTAGAACCATTAGTCTGCATGATTTCAAAGCTGCCCCCTCCCTTCCTCTTTGTTCTTTCTTGCCAAGCAGCTCCTAATTTAAAAGCTTAGCTTTTAAAAGTAGGATGGATGGGCTTGTGGCTGGGCAAGGCCAGGGGGCTATAGTACTGGGAAGATAGTGGGGATAGTTGGTAGTTTGGGTCTGTCTTCTCCCTTTTCCTCCAGCATGTGCACTCAGCCTGCATTCAGGAGGAAGTCCCCCCCCCCCCCCCACACACACACACATCCACAGCAGATGGTGCATACACACCTGTACCTACCCAACGTGCTGCCTTTGCATCTGGCACAGCCTAGAGGAGTGGAAGAGCCCAGAACATGGGAAGTACATTGACCTAGGTTTGAATCCATGCTTTGCCTCTTCTGTGGACCTCTTGAGTCATATGACTACCACACCTTGGTGGCTCTTAAGAATCGAGAGGATGCAGTCTTCTCATAGGGATTGGGCAGATGTGTTGTCCTGTGTGTTGATGTGCTCAAGAGAGGGAACCTTAGTAGATGTGTCATCAGTGTGACGACCCAGTGTTGGCATTGCTGGTAGCTGCTCCTTGACAGCTGGGCTGTGGAAAGTTGTTCAGTCCCTTGAGGCTTAATCTTCTCAGTTGTGAAATGAACTGCTAGTGAAAATACATACCCCAGGGAGTCACTGAGCACACATTATGGCAACCCACAAGATGTTGTAGCACTGAGTGCTAAAGAAGATGACTCTAAAGACTGAATACCATGTGACTCAGCACCAGGATGCTGCCTGCTTCTTTCATCCTCTGCTTCTTCCTGCAGCCTCCAGTCCCTGGCATGGATGAGAGTATGGCCTACCAGGCTTCCCCTCAGCAGCTACCTGCAGCCCAGCCCCCTCAGCCCTCAAACTCACAACATGGGACACATAGTCTAAGCAACGGCCCTCAGCCTGGAACAGCCCCAACCACTCAGCACAGTCAGGCAGGGGCTCCTACAGGGCAGGCATATGGGCCACACAGCTACAGCGAACCTGCCAAACCTAAGAAGGGTCAGCAGTTATGGACCCGCATGAAACGTAAGTTAGCATATCTGTGGGGAAGTCAAAGGGTTGGAGCTTGGCTGTGAACCACACAGGGTTGCTAGTCCTTTGTCCGGGTGTTGTGATGTGCCCTAGTCTAGGGGAAGACTGTTCTAGAACAGGTATGCTCATGTTAGGAACTTGTTCCAGAGGTTAGCCTATTTAAATGTCTGGGGAAGGGCCTAACTCCTGTCTCTGCTATCCTCCTGCAGCAGCCCCTGGGACTGGGGGTCTAAAATTTAACATCCAGAAGCGGCCCTTTGCTGTCACCAACCAGAGCTTCAGCTCCAATTCAGAGGGTCAACACAGCAGCTTTGGGCCCCAGCCCAACTCTGAGAAAACTCAGAACCACAGGTGACTGTTATCCTTGACCCTGCATACCCATCTGTGCTCCAGGGTCCCTCTTTAGACACCACTCTTGAGTGCTTCATGGGGTGAAGGGAGTGTAGAAATGTACGGTACAAGACTGCCTTCTTAGATCACAGAGAAAGTTCTACTGACAGGTGTGGGTCCTCCCCCCTGAGTGCCTTCATCTATCCCCCATCCCACAGTGGACCTTCTGGCCGGGGAAACCTGTCTGGGAAGCCAGATGATTGGCCTCAGGATATGAAGGAATATGTGGAACGGTGTTTCACCGCCTGCGAGTCAGAAGAGGACAAGGACCGGACAGAGAAACTGCTCAAGGAGGTGCTACAGGCCCGGCTCCAGGATGGCTCTGCCTACACCATTGACTGGAGCCGAGAGCCTCTGCCTGGGTCAGTCTGGGTGACACTGTGAAACAGATATGGGCTGGGGACATGGACATCAAAACTAGCAGGTTCAGAGACAAGTGGTCCCAAAAGCTGACACCTATATTTCAGGTCCCCATGGGGTGGGCAGGAGACCAGGAGTGACCAAGGATGGGTTTTAGAAAGTGGGAAGGGATTGCTAGGGAGGTATGGGTGGCTTGGTGGCTAAGAGCATCCCCTGGACACAGACAATCTTGGGCTTGGTCCCTTTCCTGCACCACAGTGGCTGAGTTGCCGGGGTAAGTGCCTCTGCTTTCTCAGGTTTTGTGGCCCTGGGCCATGGGGTGGGGTCTGCAGAGCTGCAGGTTGGTGGCTGGTTAGTAATGCCCTGCCCTACTATATCCTCAGGCTGACCAGGGAGCCTGTGGCTGAGAGCCCCAAGAAGAAGCGGTGGGAGGCCCCTAGCAGCCTTCACCCTTCCAGGGGGGCAGGCTCGGTGACCAGGGGCGGGGGTGCCCAATCCCAGCGAGGGACACCTGGGGCTGGGGGTGCTGGCCGAGCTCGGGGTAGCAGCTTCGCCAAGTTCGGCAACCGCAACGTCTTCATGAAGGACAACAGCTCTTCCTCCAGCACGGATTCACGCTCCCGCTCCTCATCCAGGTCTCCTACGAGACACTTTCGGAGAAGGTGTGCAGGCTTGGGCTCGAAGGGAGCTGGGAGGGAACTGCTTGGAGCCTGACCCTTGTGCTTCAGGCCTGACTTCTCTTTCCTGTGCAGTGACTCCCATTCAGACTCTGACAGCTCCTACTCAGGGAATGAGTGCCACCCTGTAGGCCGCAGGAACCCACCCCCCAAGGGTCGGGGTGGTCGAGGGGCCCACATGGATCGTGGTCGGGGCAGGGCGCAGCGGGGAAAGAGGTGAGGCGCTTTGGGTGTGATTTCCTCCTAGGCATGGGCATGGTGGGTGGTATTGGCTCTCACAGGTGGGGGCGATGGCCTTCAGAGTGGCTGAGGACCTTGACTTTCTTTTGTACCCTTTCTCCCCAGACATGACCTAGCTCCCACCAAACGTAGCCGCAAGAAGATGGCAGCACTGGAGTGTGAGGACCCAGAGCGTGAGCTTAAGAAGCAAAAGAGGGCAGCCCGCTTCCAACATGGGCACTCCCGTCGCCTGCGCCTTGAACCTTTGGTGCTACAGATGAGTAACCTGGAGAGCAGTGCAGCTGACCCTGACTGGCAGGAGCTGCAGATTGTGGGCACCTGTCCTGACATTACAAAGCACTATCTGCGGCTCACCTGCGCCCCAGACCCGTCAACTGTGCGACCTGTGGCTGTAAGTCCCAGGCAGTGTGTGTCTGCCCCCAGAATGTGTTGGCAGTAGGACGGGGAGCTAACATAAGATTGGGCACATGGAACACGTTGGGTGAAGGAAGTGGTAGCTCTGGCTATGAGAAAATCCTAGCACGCAGGCCCTTCACATCTGGGGCATAGCCAGGCCACAATCTCCCTTATGACCAGCAAAGTTAAGGGAGACTTGTGTGTGGGACCCTAGAGCAAGGGACTTGGAACACTCACACCTGCTGTGTATTGGTTTGATTTTGTTTGTTCATAGTGGTGAGTCACTGATACTGGCTTTGGTGCTGCTCTGGTTGAGTGGGGGCACAGTGGCTTTGGCCTGTCAGCTGCTGCGCCACTCAGCTTTGATTCTATTCCCTGCAGGTTTTGAAGAAGTCTCTGTGCATGGTCAAGTCCCACTGGAAGGAGAAGCAGGACTATGCCTTTGCCTGTGAGCAGATGAAGTCCATTCGGCAGGACCTGACAGTAAGGCAACTGCTGAGAGGGTTCTGCTGTCAGCCCTCTTCCTGCTCTGTTCTCCCTGACTCTGCTCTTTTCTACTGCCCAGGTGCAAGGCATCCGGACGGAGTTCACTGTGGAGGTGTATGAGACCCATGCCCGCATTGCCTTGGAGAAGGTAGGAAGCTTGGTAGTCCCCTCCCACTGCTTCCTTGAAATCACTTGTACTTGCCTGTGCCTCACACCCTCCCTCCATGTCTTACCCTCAGGGTGACCATGAAGAATTCAACCAGTGCCAAACACAGCTTAAGTCACTATACGCGGAAAACTTAGCAGGCAATGTGGGTGAATTTACTGCATACCGAATCCTCTACTACATCTTCACCAAGAACTCTGGAGGTGAGAGGCCCATCCCCAAGATGGAGGGGCCATGCCCAAGGTGGTACCCTGCCACCTGACCTCCAGTTATCTCCTGTGCAGACATCACTACGGAGCTGGCATACCTCACAAGGGAGATGAAGGCAGACCCCTGCGTGGCCCACGCATTGGCACTGAGGGCAGCCTGGGCCCTGGGCAACTACCACCGCTTCTTCAGGCTCTATTGCCATGCACCTTGCATGTCTGGCTACCTTGTGGACAAGTTTGCAGACCGGGAGCGCAAGGCCGCCCTCAAGGCCATGATCAAAACGTATGTGGCACTGCACTCTGCTGCCTTCTGTGCCGTGGCTCTGCCACGTCCCCTCCACATCCTGGTCAGCCTTCAGCTCCTCTGCTGGAGTCCCCTCCCAGTCCCCATTCATACCCCTAGCCCTCATTGCTTTCCTCATCGGCCACCTGCAGTTGCAGGTTTCCTCCCACGGTTCTGACCTCACCATTCCTGGTATCATGTCCTTTCCCTCCCTGCACTCCTTTTCTGTTCACATCAGTTTGGAACCTGGCTTATCTCCCCCCTTTTCAGGGCCTTTGCTTGCAGCTACGTGCTGCTCTTCTTCCTGACATACTAGAAAGGGTGACTTGATTCATATTGCTTGCAGTCTCTTGAGATGAGACCTTGTGCCCGTTCCATTTTTGACTATCAGAAGTTTTGGATTGGGAACCTGTGGTACCAATTGGGCATCAGACTGCTTGAGGCTTGCCCATATGAGGAAGATTCCCAACACCACCACAACCGCGGCCCCAGATTTTGCTTGTGGATGCTGCTGCCATCTAGTGGTAGTGGTAGAGACCAGGAATGCTGTGCAGCAAAAGGCCCCACAGCAGTGTGTGCCAAGGTTAAAAATGGTGGTCAAGAGCTCTGTCAATAGTCTCGAGGAGCCTTGAATGTCAGGCTGCACAGCCGTGGTTTGTCATTAGTGGTTCTATTATAGTGGGATTTGCAACTTATGGGTCAAGAAACTTGTTTGAGAATTTTCTAAGTCAGTCCAACTCAAGGGAGGTGGGGCTGTGACTCCAGATTTGACTAGGTAAAATGGATGGACATGAGGCTACTCAGCCTTTTGTAATCCAGAAAGCCACACGGGCAGCTTTCAAGCTCTGGCCTGTGCTGGCCTCACTCTAACATCACCTTTCCTGTGAACTGAGCACAGCAGACAGATCCCTCAGATATCAGAGGCAGGCTGTCCTGTCCCAGGGCCATAGGATGTGTGGGTTCCAGATACTTGGTGAGGCTTTCTAAGTGGTTAAAGTGGTCTTCAGGAGAGGGTCCTGAGCATTAGCGGCCCATGTACACTGTCAGGGCATCTGAGTAACAACCAGAGACACTGCTGAGTGTAACACTCTGTGTAAACATCCGGGGGAGGGGCGCCGTCGTCCTACCCTCTGAGCCCATGTACCACTTCCTCTGTCTGGCTCCAGCTCCTCAGTCAGCAGAGGAGCCAAGCTGGGCCCTTTCCCTCCTGCCCCCTCCTTCCTGAACAGGTAAGTGTGGGCGAGGGGGGGCACAGCTGGGCACTGGGGCTACCAACCCCATCCCTTGCCCCCCCAAGCTCCTGAAAATGGGGAGGTCGGGAGGGGCTGCAGAAGCCAGCAGGTTCCTTGCTGAGGAAAATACAAGCCCAGATGGGGAGCACTGCTCCCTGCTCTTGGGCCCTCCCTTGTCTGTTTGCCTCATCATTTTCTCCTCTTGTCTCCATAGCTTCCGCCCTGCGCTGCCCGTCTCCTACCTGCAGGCCGAGTTGGCCTTCGAGGGCGAGGCCGCCTGCCGGGCCTTCCTAGAGCCCTTGGGCCTGTCCTACACGGGCCCGGACAACTCCAGCGTGGACTGCCGCCTCAGCCTGGCGCAGCTGCCAGCCTTCTAAGCACCCATCGAGCACGGGCGGGAGCAGGGCTGTGGCCCAGCGCCGCCTTTTCAAATTTTTTGAGCCATGGACATGGGTTGTAAAAATTTGTGGGGAGTAGGCTCCAGGAAGAGCCAGCATCCCTGCCCCCGTTTCCCACCGGGGACCTGTACAGAGATTTTTCTACATTTTTATTTTTTGTCTCAGAGGGGATAATTGGGAGTATATAGTGGAGCAGGGTGGGGTGGGGGCGACAGGCTCTGTGTCCACCTCTCACCTCCACTAATGCTGTCTCAGTGTTTTTTCTCTCTCTCTCTCGAGCTCGTAGTCCAGCACCTGATTCTGCGTGTTGGCCCATCCCATGCTGGGGGGCCAGCAGAAAGAAGACAGGCTGTCCAGCCCGCACCCGCCTGCAGTGGGGCACCAGCCAGCCACACCCATTGCCTCGTCTGCCTCTTCATAGACTCTTGCTGCCCAGCCATTGGGGCCTCAGTGTTTGGGGTGAGGGAAGCCACTTAAAGACTATGCCCCACCTTCAGCTCCTCACCCCAGAAACTCCAGCCAGCACCACCGACACAACCAGACCAGCGCCACACCACTGAGGACTCCAAGGCCTTCGCGGGACCATGCCGGCCGGGCTGCCTCGTCTTACTCAAGTTGTATTAAGTTGTCTCCGTGTCCCTTCCTCCCTCTGCCCCAATGTTTCTTCTGATTTTTTTTTTTTCTTTCCCTCCTTCCTCTTCCCTTCCCACTCCCTGGTTCAACACAGGTAAAATGGTTACCCTCCCTTCTTTCCTCCCCTCTGCCTTCATGGATCACCAACTCACGTCATGTTTCCTTCTCTTTTCTCTGTGTGTGTGTTTATTTAAGTTACTTTTCTTCCTTCTCCCCTTTTCTTTTTACCCCTCCCCCTTCTGCCATGTAACCGGAGGATGTGCTATGAGGTTGCAAACAGCTGGACTGTCAGGCTGCTTTTTTTCCAGATGCCTCCCTGCCTCCCCTCCCTACCTCTCCCCTCCCTTTCCTTCATTCTCCTTGAGCATTGAGTACAGTACATTTTGGAAGCTTGAAACCAAAATTAAAGAGAGAGAGCGAGAACCTGTTTCTGCTTGGCCTGTTTTATCTGAAATATGAAACCTCGGTCATTTCAGGGAAATTTCTACCAAGGGAAGATAGCTATGCCCTGCTCTGCCCATGCGGCAAAGCCAGAGTTTACTTAGGGGCTGCCTTCCTAGCTCCTGGTTCAGGGTGTACTCAGGCTTGGGGAGGCAGACCTGGGTTCCATGTGGTACCTTAGCCAGGGTGAGGTGCGGTTGTAGTTCTGGCAGCAGCACCACTCTAAGCCCTTCGGCCTCTAGCCTCTGATTCAGTGTTTGGGCCATACCTGCCAGTGTGGGGGAGGGTGTGGCACAGAGCACATGATGGCCCAGAAGAACCAAGTCCCTGAACTGTAACTGGGAGGGTACCTGAAGCCCTGGTTTCAAGATAGCTCTCCGAAGAGCTCTAGCTGCTGCAGCCTCCTCCCCAGGGCCTGACAGCCTTAGCAAGACCACTGTCAGGTGCAGGGCCTGTGCTGGTACCAGGAACTCAGCACAAGAAGGGGCAATCCGGACCAGATGCTCTTGGGCCTTGACCACCTCAGCCCTAAGCCCAGGCTCTGTCACCATCAGTGCCACAAAATGTGTGGGCCGGGGCTGGCGAGGGGCCCTTCTGTCGTCAGGCCAAACACCTGGATCCCACACACTTTCCATCTCTTCAGCAGAAAGCCCTTTAGTTTCCATGCCCTGCGACTGCCACTGTGGAAGCAATGTAGCTCTGGGCTCCTCTACTGAGCTGATCTCCTTCTCTCCTGAGAAGTTCATGCTTGGGTCTGGCGTTTCTAACTCAGTGGTCCCATTCAGCCCGGTCTCTTTAGCTGGCCCATCCACTTCAGGTGTCTCCAGGCTGGAATCAAGCCCAGTTCTGGTCTCTCTGATTGCCCCACCCTCTTCGTGTGTCTCCAGGCCCGAATCAAGCCCTGTTCCGGTCGGGTTTCCACCCGCCTCTGCAGGGGCATCCTGGGTATCCAGACCCTCTAAACCCACCCCTGTTTTCTCTGTGTCAGGAATTTCTGGCGTGACCTCTGTCCAATGCTCGTCCCCGCCGTCCAGAGCATCAAGGATAGTGGGTCCCCGACCAGCCACAGAGCCCGATCCAAAAATAAGGTCAGTACGGGAGGCACGGTCCCACACCAGGCGGCCGCGGAAGCGGAAGTAGCGTATGCGGTGCTGCGGCACCGCCAACACGCCAGGTCCGAGCGCTGCCAGCGGCTCGTCCCAGCAGAAGGCGCAGAATGGCTCTTCCTGTACTCCCAGGAAGCGGTCGGTGTAGCCCACCGAAAAGTCAGCAGGGTCCAGGCGTGGGTCCCAGCGGATGCGTCGGATGACGTCAGCAGCAGTACGCAGAGCGGGCTTCTTGGACCCAGCCTCCGGTTGCGTAACCTCGGGGGACGGCGCCCGGGCCCCGGGATGTGGCTGACGGCAGCGCGCACCGAAGCGACAACGGCCCTCTAGGAAGAAGCGGCAGACCGCGGAGGAATCGGCCGAGGCCTCCATGGTCCTTCACGCACTAAGCGGTCTCTGTCTGCAGCGTTGATCTCCAACTGTGACGCCAGGAACCCCTCCGGCCTCAGGTGGAAGGAGGCCAAAGGACCAGGCGGGGCCTCAGAATGTAACCCGGGCTCTGGAGCTCCAATCTCAAGCCCTGCTTATTAACGTGTACGGGGTTTGTAGGCCACTGGGAACCCCCTCTTGCCCCGCCTGAAATGATTTACATATGTCCAGCCCCTCTGGGAGTCTTTAAAGAGCCTGGCCCCGCCCAACCAGCCAATTGGTGTGTGCGTCAAGCTTCTCTCTGGACATCCAGGGAGCCACGTCTTATTCCATACAACTTCTCCCTTTTGGGACTTTAGCGAGACAGTTTAACAAATACTTGACAAGTGCCCCACCGCCGTCAGGGCCCCAAGAAAAGCTTCTCGGCATCCGATTTACATATACTCCGCAGCCTGGGTGGGGGTAGGGCTTAGAAAACCCCTCCCGCCGCCTCCAGATACTTTGCATCTGCTCAGCCTTTTGAGACCTCTAGGGAGCCTGGCAGGGCAGCAACTGATTTACCTGAACCCCGCGGCTTCGTAGGGAGGAGAGGAGTGGGACTCAGCGGTCTTGGCCCCGCCCCCAACCGTCTTTAAAGTTTGTAGCCAGCTCCCATACAATTGATTATCTTACATACCATACCTCATAACGAATAAAGTGACTCCTGGTCCTGCCTCTGTCAAGTTATTTATAAATAAATGTCTTTCCTGGGAGCCTCACCCCTTTACCTTGGCCCACTCCACCTGATTGTTTTACACATGCTCCGCCCCTCATTGGTCTTATCCTGGACTCAACCAAGGCGAAATGGTTTCTCCTGTGCCTCGTTGTAGAGATCGGGTTTTACTCCTGTCACTAGCCTAACTTTTGACATATACGACCCACCCTTTTGGAAACCCTTACTCTACCTCTGGTTTGGTTAATTTAAATTGGTCTTATCCCTCTAGGGACCTAAGATAGCCCCATCCCAAACCCAGAGACTTATTCTAATTGTTCCTCCCCTCTGAAAACCTTTGAGAATTTTGCTTCATCCCCCCCTCCTCCCGATATAGGTTCGGGCAGTCCTGCACCTCTAGATGTTAAAATATATGGACGTCTCAGGCTGAACTTTGTGCCCAGATTTGTAACGCAACAGCCTCCTGCAGGGCGACACACAGTTGGTGGGACCTGAAGCCCTTCCCACGGGAACCACACCCTCTTGGCTCCAAAGGGTCGCCAACCGCTTCCCTTTGCAGACGCTCCCTGAAAAGGGAGCGGCGCTGCCCAGAGTGCACCTGGAGGGAAGTGGATGGCCAGGCGACTGTGACTCTTTAGGCCAGATAGCAGCTGTCACGGGGGTTGGACTTTATCCTGGTGGTAGGGAGGACCGGTCAAGGTTTGAGGAATGAATAGGGCTGTGGTAGAGACTCCGCCTTTTGGGAGGGGCATTACATGAATAAGTATTCAAACTCTTAAAGGAGCATCACTGACAACTTGACTTGTAGTTGGTGGCACCCCAACTAGAAGTGGCACCACCCTACTGCTTCTGGACCCTTTTCCGCGTAAAGTGAATAGACAGTCCATGGCACAAACCTCAGCCATTTATGTGTACAAAAGTGGAGTGCTGGGAGGGAGGGGTTGAGGGAATTATGACATTACAGACCGATGACGTCGTCCAGCTGGAGGTCAGCATTTGAGCAGCAGTGGGTCTTGGGGTGCTGCATTCTAGGGTGGGCATCCCCATTGGGCTTGGTGGCTGTTGTCTCGCTGCGCTCCGCGTCCATGACGCCTAACACCGCGTCCAGCATAGAGGGGCCCAGGTCCAGGTGGAAAGACAGCAGCGGGTCCTCAGGTGAAGGCACAGGCACAGGGGGCTGTGGGACTGCAGGTGGAGCGACAGAATGTGGGGCCACAACCGGTGGAGCTCCAGGCTCGGGAGGCGGACCGCCCCCGTGGCGACTCAGGAATGAGGTGTCCCCGAAGGTGTCGCCACCGCAACCCACGTGCAGTGTGTGCCTGAAGTCTCCGAGCGGTGCTGAGATAGAGAGTGCTCCGCGATCCAGTCGCTTCTTGGGTTGTGCAGGGCCCATCTGCTTCATTACCGGCATCTGTGGGGACATAGGCATATCAGAGCTGACTCATCCGGGAGCCCCAACTCTGTATCCCTATCCTACATAGCCACAGAATGCTCTCATAAAACAGGGCTATGGAAGAACTATTATTCCCAGTTAACAAATGAGGAAGCAGACTGGGAGGTTCTCAAGATCTCTCCTGCTGAACTCAGTGACATACTTAGGTTTTCCTTAGTAAACCATAACTGTACCTGTGGTTGTTTTTTTTCACTCTTTATCACCCTCTCCAACCCACTTCATCCCCTAACACTAATTTCTTTATTTTTTTTAAATATTTTATTTACAATTCAATTTTTATCCCCTTTCCTCATTTCCCCACCAAAAAATTCCCTATCCCATTCCCCCTCCTCCTGCTCACTAACCCATCCAACTCCTGCTTCCCTGCATTCCCCTACACTGGAGCATCAAGCCTTCACAAGGCCAAGATCCTCTTCTCTCACTGATGTCTGATAAGGTCATCCTCTGCTACATATACAGCTGAAGCCTTGAGTCCCTCCTTGTGTACTATTTGGTTGGTGGTTTAGTCCCTGGGAACTCTGGGGGTACTGGTTAGTTCATATTTTTTATTCTTCCTATTCCTATGGGGCTGCAAATCCCTTCAGCTCCTTGGGTCCTTTCTCTAGCTCCTCCATTGGGGACCCTGTGCTCAGTCCACTGGATGGCTGTGAGCATCCTCTTCTGAATTTGTCAGGCAAATGTTTCTCCTCCTCCTCCTCCTCCTCCTCCTCCTCCTCCTCCTCCTCCTCCTCCTCCTCCTTCTTTTGGTTTTTGGAGACAGGGTTTCTCTGTGTAGCCCTGGCTGTCCTGGAACTTGCTCTATAGGGCAGGCTGGCCTCAAACTCAAAAATCTGCCTGCCTCTGCCTCCCAAGTGCTGGGATTAAAGGCATGGGCCACCACTGCCCCACTCTTCCTTTTTTCTTTGACCATGGCTACTTGCACACTGCGACCGACCTTCCTAAGTGACCAACAACTGCCGACCACTTCTCTCAGGGCTCACATTTATGTAATCTCTGAAAAGTTTCCAGAATTCCAAATTTACAAAGTCGCAGCTGGCAAAAACCACACTTCTGCTAGAGCTCAAGGTAAATCAGAGTCAGCTGCTGAAGAAAATCTGAAGCATCCTCACATCTCTATGCCTGGGATTAAAATGGAAGGACATTCTTATAATATTTCTGTTTTTTTTTTAACAAAAATTCCAGAATTATCACTACACATGACCATTATACTGTGTGGGTCATCCCAACAAAAAATATTTGAGCATTTCTAGGGGGTAGGTACCAAAAAAATTACTTTTGGAGTGCTACCCATCAAGGCTAATAAAAAATAACTTCAGTTAGCATTGGTTATAGAGGAACAATACATGATTGCCAATGCCCATCCTTGAAGACAGGGAGACTGTCCACTTAATACCCAGGGTGCAGGTCTAGGGCCAACTACACATTCAAGCACTCTGCGCTCTGTACACATTGAAGAAGTGGACTAAGAAAGCTCTGCAGGGCATGTGCAAAATTCACTGAATAGGCCACATGAAGATTCTCATTTGGGAGGTTGAGAGTGGTTCAGGGGAGCTGTATATTTACACAGAATTTTATAGCTAAAATCTGCTTTGGGGGAGACGATGACCAAGCAGTATAATATCTCATATTCTGTAAAACACTAATAAATAATAAATGTTATATGTTAAAAGGAATAGTAATAGTAAAAGTAACAGGGGCTGAAGAGAGGGCTCAGAGGTTTCCTGTTTGCTGCTCTTCCAAGGGAGGGACGCATATTTGCATAGAATTTAATAACTAAAATGGTCTGCTTTGGGGCAAGCAGTATAACATCTCATGCTTTGTAAAAACACTAATAATAAAGCAAATACCTTATATGTTAACGTATTTCCAGGGAAGCTCTGATCTCAGTATCCATGCCCACAGTTTAGAATTTCCTAGAACTACACCTCCAAGGAAACTGATGCCCTCCACTTGCATCTGTAGGTACTGTACACACACAGAGACATGTACAAATATACACATTCCCACTACCCACATGGTGGTTCACAATTCCCATTAGCATCAATTCCAGAGGATCTGATGCCTCCTCCTGACCACCATGGGCACCAAGCTTGCATGTGGTGTACACGGCCACGCGCACACACATACACACAAACAGAGGCAGAGACAGAGAGAGATGACCAAATACACTCACAGATAAAAAGAGCAGATCTAATAAATATCAGCAAGAATATCATATATTTGCAGCTGCCAGCTAGTGAACTGTAAACCAGATGTGCAGTTGCTAGATTACTGCACCACACCTGGCTGGGTGGAAAATAGAAACACAGCAAGCCTTGGCCAATATCCTGAAGCTTGGTCTTTTTTCCATGGAAATTTTGAGTGGAACTTTTACAACCCTGTACTTTTAACACTCACTGCTATTATAATGAAATCCCTTGTTTCTATTTCAATCAAAGACCCACCCCTTTCCAGTAAAGTGACTCTCCACAAATTAATCTTTTCATTTTCCTGTCTGTACAACAGATAAAATGATACTTCCGATTCCTTGCAGAGCACATAGAAACAGCGACTTAAAGAAAAGCTTACTTTTAATTTTAAGTATTGCCAACTGGTAGTGCTAGTTAGTGTTGGGAGAAGAAGGGCTGTGTCACCCAAACAATAACTGCGGAACAAAGATTAGACTTGGTAAAACTGTAGGAGAAAGGCAAAGCAGCCAACACTATTCTTTCAGCATTCAGCACCCAGGGGAGAAGTGTCAAGCCAAAACTGCTTGAAATAATTTAGATGGGCGTAGTCTAACTGCATGTATGTATGCACGTACAATTTACATGTGTTCCTCTCTACTCCGACTGAACTTAGGATCTCACACATCCCAGAAAAGCACTCTAACACTGAGTGAGCTACATTCCCATGTCTATAATTTTTTTTTTTTAATTTTAAGTGTATGGATGTTTTGCCCAAATGTGTGTCTGTGTGCCACGTGCATGGTTGCTGCCCATAGAGGCCAAAACAGGGTGTCAAATCTCTTAGAATAACAGCCAACCAAGGGTTACCCTGTGGGTGTTGTTTGTTTAAAGGTGATTCCTCTAGGCTACTCCCTGGATGCCTTATGTCATCATCAGCCGCCATTACCTATGGCTGCCAGGTGCAGGCAGCATGTATAAGCACTGCTGGACACCCCAGTTCTCTCTCTGTTCCCATGTGTTCTTGGATAATCTTTCTCTCTCCTTTTTTGTCCTTCTCTGTTCCTCCACCTCCTTCTCTTCTGTGCCCTTCCCCTAGCCTTGAGTTGGCTAAACATAGACACTGGAGCCAGGCCTCAGGCCTCTCTACATTTACATCTTCCTGCCAGAGACCTGAGACCTGAGAACTGCCCACATGTTGAGCTGCTGAAGAGCTTACTTTGCAACTCAATCCAGCTGAAACAAATGGATGGGATTTTGGGTTTTGCCTATATAAAAGCAGAGCTGAAAAATTAAAATTTGAGCCATGATTAGAGAAACTTTGTCTTGGCTCGTTATTTCTCTTGTCCACCCATTCTATTCCAACCCCAGCTTTCCTTCCAGGTAAACCTGGTTATCCATGGCTCCTGGACAGCTACAGGTGGTGCCCAAATGAGGGACCTAGACACAGAGAGACCCAGTGAGGGACATGTCTTTGGTAGAGCTCCCCAGAAAATGGTAGAAGTTATGTATCCCTCATGGTGGTAAGCAACATACAGCATTAATGTTAGCTCTATAAATTTTATCTTTTGAAGGCTGTTGATTGAAAGGGTGCAAAAAGGATACAAGCTAGACTGAGTCAGCATCAGCCCAATGCTGATATCAGCTAAGGGTGACAGAGCATTGGGATGGGGAAGTATATAACAAAATAATAACAACAACAAAAAGGAGATGCTAGATATACAAATGACATGAGAGAGAGAGAGAGAGAGAGAGAGAGAGAGAGAGAGAGAGAGAGAGAGAGAGAGAGAGAGAGAGAGAGAAGGAAAATAGATTTTGGAGCTTTCTCAGGGACAGAAGGAAATCAGGAGACGTCCTGCTTCCTCTTTGACCCCTACAAGAGACATCCTTAGTTCTGGTTACATCAAGTTCTCTTCCCTGTCTGTTGTATGTCTTTGGTGCACCAATCTGTCTATGTGTCAATTTGTGTTTGTTTATTGTTTTGCTGTCTGAATGACTGCTGTTCTGTTTCATGTTGAAAAGAAAAAACTGTTAAAACTTTATCTGCTGGCGGTCCATCTCTTGATTCAGTCTCAGTTTGCACAGCGGAGGCTGATTAAAGTTGCCCTGCACCCTTAGCCAGGAGTCAAGGACAGCAGGAGAGGCCCTGCTGAAAGGATGCTTTTAAGAGGGGCCAGCAGCAGCCTGGTGTGGTGGTGCACACCCAACACTAGGGAGGCAGAAGCAGGCAGATTTTTGAGTTTGAGGCCAGCCTGGTCTACAAAGTGAGTTCCAGGACAGCCAGGGCTACAGAGAAATCCTGTCTCGAAAAACAAAACAAAACAAAACAAAACAAAACAAAACAAAACAAAAAGAGGGCCAGCAGCTTCTTAGTTCTAAGGCAAATAAGCTGATAGTTGTTTTTTCCTAGAAAAATCTCTGCAATTGTGATCATTGGGTTCAGCAAATGACAACGTGCTTTTTCTCTTGAAATTACAGCTAGAAAAATAAAAAATTTTGTTTGGTCTAAATTTATAAGATTCGTGTAGCCACTTCATTTTGTTTCTGACTGGTCTTAAAGGCATAAATATGTTCTGCATGTCTTGATCATAGAGTATTGGCTTATAAGTTATTGGGTATGATTTAAAAAGTATAACAGTGGTAATAAGAAAGTTAGCTTAAAACTGGTAACTCAGGGTTGGAGTCATTTTAAACAACAACACATGGCATGAACAAGTGCAGGAAACCAGGCCTCTAAAGATACTTCTAAATTGGGATAATATTTCATGTAATTCTTATCCTAGAAACTAGACTTATAAGGGATAAGATATAAAATAATATCTCTTTAATGAAGCATTAAAAGCTGCACTGTCATGCATCATAGGGTGAAGGTGATGCTTATGGTATTGGTTTTAAGGAGAATGGATCATTTAAAGTTGGATTTTGCTTCCCAAAGTTATGATTATGCTCTAAGATTGCAAAAGAAACTTTAAAATTATAGTTAAATTGCCAGTGTTCCATTGGCTGCAGTTTGCAGTTTTGATTCTTAACTTGCCCATATTTTGTAATTAGGATGATTGCAAGAGTAATAAAAGCTGTGGCCAGTATGGGCCCCTGCCCCTTTTACACATGCTTTATTGGATACAGTGGTAGAAGCAAAATTTAACCCCCAAGATCGGAAAGGAGATCTCAGTGGAAATTTATTTGGTATCAAACAGGCTCCTGATGAACTGCTTCAAGGAGTTTGTGGATAGGCTACTAAAAACAGGTAGTAGAATTTTCAGAAACCCTCAAGCAGGGGTTCCATATATAAAAATTGGGCTCTCATACAATCCGTGTCTACCTATGGCTGCTGCCTTGCAAGGGGACTACAGTACAAACAATGCTTTCACAGTGCTGAGGTCATAAGGAATGTTTTAAGTATAAATCATTTTAGGAAAAACTGTCCAAAAATTAAAGGCATAGACAGACAGTAGAATTGCTCCCCTGGAATCTGTCCTCACTGTGGGTGTGTGTGTGGGGTAATCATTGGGCCAGGACTCAGGCAGTATGCTCAGATTAAGAAATCTTTACATTTGAGTTCATGCAAAGCTCCGAGCTGCCTCAGTGAGACTTTCGTGGCACTGCTTTTGTCTTACAAAAACCCTGCCTTTGGAAGTTTTGGGGCCCTCACCTTGCCTCACCTGGGGGGAATTATTTTTAAGCCAAAACAGTATTACAGATTTATCCAGGTGTTGTTCAAAATAAGGTTCAAACTTAAGATTTATGAAAGGTCAATGAGGCTGTGGAACCTGTAGAGGCATTGCAATCTGGCCTGCCTACTCCAGATAGAATTATTGTGGATTTGGAAGGTTGTTTTTTCCTTTGCATCCTGATCATTGTAAAGGGTTTGCTTCTCCTGAGCTTGTGATCATTGGAAAGTTTTGCCTCTAGGAATGACTAATAGTCTTACATTACGTTAAAAAAAAAAAGTCTCTGCTTCAGTACGAGAAGTTAGGACTGTGAATCTCTCAGTGTCTATTGTTTACTATGTGGAGAGTATTTTATTAGCTGATCCCTCTGATGGCCTCTTATTACAAATCTTTGCTCTTATACAACTGTTCTCTAGCCCTCCTTCTCTCTCTCCCTTCCCCCCTCTTGCCACATGGCTATGGCCGGCCTCTCTCTACCTTCTCTCCTTCCCCCTGCCTTTCTACAATAAAGCTCTAAAACCATTAAAAAAAAAAAAAGTTGGAGTAGTTGTTGCTCCAGAAGATTCAGAGGCAGTATCCTTTTCAATATTTCGGGTCTCAGTTATATCCTAGAAAAAATATGGCACAGAAAATTCAAGAAAGAAAAGATGATTTGCTTACTTCAAATTATTTTCAAAGCTTCCAGGAGATGTTAATTGGATAAGACCTCACCTTAAGCTCACCACAGGAGGACTTAAACCTTTGTTGGATGTTCTCAAGAGGGATGCAAAATAACTGGTGAGGTATGAATAGCTTTGCAAAAAGTAGAGAAAGCTGCAGTAATCAATTGTTATCAGTGTAATCAAATGTTAGTTATTGTTACTCAATGTGCCCACGGCAATTCTTTGGCAAAAGGACCATTACTGTGGATTCATCCTTCTTCATCTCCAAATAAAGTTTTAACATCCTATTAAAAAGCTGTTGTGGTGTTAATAAAGAATTGTAGGATAGAATCATGAAAGTATTTTGAAAAGAATGTCTTAAAAGCCTAATGAGACATCCATTCCTTGTTTCAAAACGCAACTGAATTGGTTATTAATGAATACTGAAGCTGGGCAGAGGTGGTGCACTCCTTTAATCCCAGCACTTGGGAGGCAGAGGCAGGTGGATTTCTGAGTTCAAGGCCAGCCTGGTCTACAGAATGAGTTCCAGAACAGCTAGTGCTATGCAGAGAAACCATGTCTCAAAATAAAATAAAATAAAATAAAATAAAATAAAATAAAATAAAATAAAATAAGAATACTGATATTTGGCCTATTGCATGGCAAACTTTGATAATCATCATCCAAAAGACAAGTTGTTAAAGTTTGCTTCTATGCATACTTTTGTATTTCCTGAAAATTTATGCATGCATCCCCTAGAGAATACATCTACTGTATTTATAAACATCCCTGCTATGGAAGAGAAGTATATCGGATCACATGTTTATTCTCATGAGTTTCCCTCTACTTCAGCACAAATAATTGAACTATGTGCTATAGCCACTGGTTTTAAAGTGTTAAAATCAAGCTTTAATTTGTATACTGATAGCATATATATATATATATATATATATATATATATATATATCTCAAATTTTGCAATTGTTTAGGCATATACAACTCAAGTTAAGAGAAAGTACTGTTCCTTTAAAGGACTGTCCTTGGACATTTAAGAACTCATCCTGGACTGCCTGGACAAGACCCCTTAAGGCAATGCCACAGCAGACTTGTATCCCAGACAGATTATAGATCTTATACAGGAACAATTGGCCAAATAATCTCTCTCTCTCTCTCTCTCTCTCTCTCTCTCTCTCTCTCTCTCTCTCCTTCCCTCCCTCCCTCCCCCCTCTCTCTTCTTTTTCCTTTTCCTTTTCTTTTCTTTTTTTTTATTTTTTTGAGACAGAGTTTCTCTGTGTAGCACTGGCTGTCCGGAACTCGCTCTGTAGAACAGGCTGGCCTTGAACTCAGAAATCCACTTGCCTCTGCCTCCCAAGTGCTGAGATTAAAAGCATGTGGCACCACTGCCCAGCATAATCTCATTCTTTACATCATCAAAATAGTAATGGCTTGAGACAATAATTTGATATTTTTAGAGAATGTGCATGTCAAATTGTAAAGACTTGTTCTCAGTATCCTCAATTTCAACCTGTTCCACATTATGGTGTTAATTCTCAAGGACTTATACTTAATTATTGCAAGTGGATACTCATATTTCTGATTTCAGAAAAATAAAATATGCACATGTGACTATTGATACCTTTTTAGGCTTTCTAGTTGCAACTGCGTTAACAGGAGACGCAACTAAAACTGTAATTGGCCCTTGCCTGCATTGTCTTTCTCTGCTTGGTGCTCCAAATCAGACTAAAACAGATAATGGAACTGGCTACTACTGTGAAGCCTTTGAGGCGTTTTGTCAACAATTTAATGTTACCCACATTACTGGGATTCCTTATAAACCTCAGGGACAAGCTATTGTGACTTTAAACAATATCTTCTTCTTTTTTAAATAATAGGAGGGAATTATATCCCTGTACACATTATTTAAATCATGCTTTTATTTTTAAATTTTTAAAATTTGGATGCCAAGGAACTCTCTGCTGAGTGTCTAAGGCACTCTACAACCAGGCATACTTATGTCTAGGTGAAATGGAAGGATCTACTTATTGGCACATGGCATGATCCTGATCAAGTATTTAATATGGGGAAGAGGACATGTTGGTGGTTTTTTCCGTAGAATGCTGAAGGAGCATGCTAGCTGCCAGAGTGATTGGTATGACATGCTGATACTGGGACAAAGGATGATGCTGACCCGTGAGCTGCCGAGTGCCCTGACAATGGTGATAGGAATGCTGTATTGGACATGTGTTCTTGAGCCACCTTTCCTTGTCTATATCCCAGATTGGACAAGCTGCCTTGCTTTAGGCTTTTAGACCTTGTGGGACAGAGAACATGGAGACTGTGGAAACTGACTTAGAACTTGGAATGTAGTTTCCACTCTTACCAGAGAAGCAACAGTTTTCTGTTAATTCTCAAAGCCACCTCCTGCTCAGCCCTTGGCCAGACCTTGGGTCTGGTCATTGCTAATTTGCAGCTGAATTGAATACCTGAGGCAGCCCCACAGAGACCCTTAATCCTGCTGTTTTTAACTTTTGCATGTTAAGCAGATTAGTTGCCTACACGCAGGATCACCTTCAGCAAAGCTCAGTTTATTCACCATGGCAGTTATTCATCCCTATGAAGAAATGCAGAGTGCATACTCATATGCCCTCTGGACAGCTACACTCTGCCCTCATGGCTTTGTTCCCAACTGTCTGCCTGACTACATGTCTATCATCTGCCTTGACCATTTTCCCAGACCCTCCCTCCCCTCCCTCCCCCAAATAAACCCCCTGTATACTAGCTTAATTACACAGGAGGACACATTGGCATGGGCCCACTAGGAGACCTTTTACTACATTATATATGACAGATGTGGGAATCAAACCCAGGTTGTCTGGAAGAGCAGCCAGTGCTTCTAATGTCTTGAGTCATAGCTCCAACACTTCCATGACCCTCTCTCAAACCTTTTTGATTTTCATTACTGGACAAGATTTACTAAGTTGTCCAGGCTGTCTTTGAACTCACTTTGTAGCGTAGGCCTTAAACTTCGTTATTCTCCTTCCTCAGCATCCTGAGTAGCTGAGATTTCAGGCCTACCACCAGTATTGGTGTTTATCATTGTTAATTTTATTTTGGAGATAGCATCTTTCAGGCAGCTCATGGCAGTCCTCTTGCCTCAGCCTTCCCAAGTGCTGAGCTTACAAAACTGCACCCTCTTGTCCATCTCTCAAACAGCTCTTGCTATACCACTCCTACTCTACCCTTAACCTAGATAAGCAGACAGGGGGGCTGGAGAGATGGCTCAGCAGTTAAGAGCACTGACTGCTTTTCTGAAGGCCCTGAGTTCAAATCCCAGCAACCACATGGCTCACAACCATCCATAATGAGATCTGGTGCCCTCTTCTGGAATGTCTGAAGGCAGCTACAGTGTACTTAGATATAATAAATAAATAAATCTTAAAAAAATAAAATAAATAAATAAAAATTTTAAAAAGTAGATAAGCAGACATATTGTAACTTGACACACAATCACCTCTCCCTTCTTCCACCATAATGTAAACAAAAGTTTTGATGGGCTGGGAGACTGGCCCTTAACAACTTAGCAGGTACACTGATTTTTCCTATTTTTAAATGCTGTATTTGAGTCACTCATAAACACCGAGCCGGCTGGGCAGTGTTGACACATGCCTTTAATCCCAGCACTTGGGAGGCAGAGGCAGAGGCAGGCAGATTTCTGAGTTCGAGGCCAGCCTGGACTACAGAGTGAATTCCAGGACAGCCAGGGCTACACAGAGAAACCCTGTCTCAAAAACAAACAAACAAACAAAACAAAACAAATAAACACCGAGCCACAGTTAACCATAAAGATCCTCTAGAGAGGATCCTAGAGGAGCCAGCAATGCCCTTCACCTCAGTACACTACGGTGAGAAGGAAAAATGGATAGAAGTCAGAAAATCAGATGCGCTGGGTGGTAATGGCGCACACCTTTGATTCCAGCACTTGGGAGGCAGAGGCAGGTGGATTTCTGAGTTTGAGGCCAGCCTGGTCTACAAAGTGAGTTCCAGGACAGCCAGGGCTATACAGAGAAACCCTGTCTCAGGAACCCCCCCTCCAAAAAAAAAACAAACCAAAACAAAACAAAAACCCAAAAATCAAAAACAAAAACAAAAAAACAACAGAAAATCAGATGCTCAGGTTGAGATCTGGCCACTGTGGCTGCTGTGTGGCTTTGGATAAGCATGGGCACCATCTGGCCTGGTTTTCTCATCTGTCGAGTGGAATATCAGTAGAATGCTCCATCTCAGCAAAGCACACAGTAAATGGTCAACAAATAAATGCTACCTAGAATTCTACTCCCTTTTTGTTGGAGTGCTGAGGATAAAACCTAGGGCTAGCTAACACTGGTGGTGTTAAGCAAGCACTCTACCATTGAGCCATGCCCCTAGTACCTCATTGGTTAATTCCAGGCAGACACTCTAGAACTGAGCCACATCCCTGTCCCCTTCCTTGGGCAATTCTAAGCAAATGCCCTGCCATTTAAGCTATACCATTAACCTTTAAAACAAACAAACAAACAAAAAATGTTAGTGGGGTATGGTAGTACATACTTTTAATCCCAGCATTTGGGAATCAGAGGCAGGCAGAAAACTGAGTTTAAAGCTAGCCTGGTCTACACAGTAAATTCCAGATCAGCCAGGATTACACACAGAAAGAAAGAAAGAAAGAAAGAAAGAAAGAAAGAAAGAAAGAAAGAAAGAAAGAAAGAAAGGAAGGAAGAAAGAACTAAAGAGAAAAGAAAGAAAAAAAACAGCAAAAGAGAGAAGGAGGAGGAGGAGGAGGGGGAGGAAGGAGGAGAAAAAGAATTTTTTTTTTTTTAACATTTTCAGATGGGATCTCATTTGGTTGCCCAAATTGATGTTTTTTTTTTTTTTTTTTTTTTGATTTTTGATTTTTGTTGTTGTTGTTTTGGTTTTGTTTGTTTGATTGATTGTTTTTTGTTTTTGTTTTTGTTTTTTTTTTGGTTTTTCAAGACAGGGTTTCTCTGTGTAGCCCTGGCTGTCCTGGAACTCACTCTGTAGAACAGGCTGGCCTTGAACTCAGAAATCCACCCGCCTCTGCCTCCCAAGTGCTGGGATTAAAGGTGTGCGCCACCACTGCCCGGGTCCAAATTGATGTTGTATTTTATATTTATATTTACTCCATAACCTGAATTTTGAACTTGTGATCCTCCTGCCTCAGCCTCTACTCCCTAGTAACTGGGATTATAGGCCTATACCCATAGTTTCAGCTAAGATCACAATTTGTAACATCACATATACTGGTGCTAGAAATTTGCCCTTTTTTTCTTATGGGGGTTCCCTTAATCTTTTGCTAAATTTATCCTCTGAAAAACAAGAGCCAGACCCCTGTATATTAAAGGATATTGAACACACACATGACCCTCTTTATTTCCCAAGCACATTCTCACAGATGAGCACTGGCCTTGGTAACTCATTTAATCCTCAAAACAATCCTCGGAGCAGAAGGTGATAACTTTTTTTTTCAATGATGAAAAACAGAAAGATTCAATAACTGGCCCTGGGTCACACGGGAATATATTCTGGAGACAGGATTTAGACCAGGCTGGTAAAGACTGAAATGTAAAGAAGCTATTGCAGTTGACAGTCACCCACAGGAGGAACAAAAAAGCTTTAATTTGATATAAAAGCCAGAGCTCTTACCTGACTTTGTTTTCTCTTCCATTGTCTATGGGGGGAGGAAGTGAATTAAAAGAGCTTGTGTGGGGCTAGAGAGAAGGCTCAGCTGCTAAAGGTTAGGCTCACAACCAAAAACGAGCTTTTGGAGGTGGATGTGATGGCACATGCCTTTAATCTCATTACAGAAGGCAGAGGTAAGTGGATCTTTATAAGTCTAAGGCCAGCCTGGTCTACATAGAGAGTTTCAGGCCAGCCAGGACTACATAGTGAATTCCGTCTCTTGTGGGGAAAAAGCTCTTGGGACTGGAATGATGGTTAACTGTTTAGAGGGGGACGAGGGTACTCGCTGCACAATCACAAGAACCTGAGTTCAAATCCCCAGCACCCATTCAAAAACCCTCTAAGCCCAGCACTGAAGAGGGCAGGGGCAAGAAGACAGCTGGGGCTTATTCCTTTGAATAAGAGACCTCTCTCATTTCAATAATAAAGTGGAGAATAATCTAGGGGGTTACCCTAACATACTCGAATGCAACACACTACATGCCTGCTCTCACACATGCAACATGGAGATTTTAATGGCCCTGTAGCCTTGGCTAGCTCTGAGACCTTCAGCGAGTCACATCCCCCTGCAACCTAGGTGTCCTTTTGCACACCCAGCTCTAAGCTCAAATATGCGTGCTGCAGGCCTGTTAAACACAAGGCAATGTGGTCATTCTTGGAAAAAGTTCTTCATCAGCCTAGGCTCTTACAGAGGGGCTGTTGTTAGGGATCAATGCAAAGTAGACTGGAAGAAAGCAGGCAACCCAGCCCGCCCTGACAGACACATGCTCAGATAAGCACATCCTCTCTGGCCTCTTCCACCCTCTTTTTCCTGCCTAAATACCACGTGGCTCCAGCTGCAGGGATGGGGGTGGGGGTGGGGCACAGCTGGCTCACCTCTGTCCTCTCTCACCCCCAGCCCTGCCAGCAAGAAAATAATAACCCGCTCCAGAGCTGGCTGGACTGGTTCTCAGGCTGGAGGAGGGTGGAGCCCAGACCTGGCAAGGGACCCCACCTGGAGACCCCTGGGATCTCAGGATTGGCAATCCTTTTCCTAAAGTCACCGGGCAGCATCGGGTACTTCGAAGTCCCTGGTCTGTTTGCTAACTAGTCTGTCTTCCTCCCACGCCCCCGGTTGAAGACCCCTGCCCACTACAACCTTCTCACCTCGTGGTCCAGACTTAATTGAGATCCGACTTAAGCTGGGGTCCCTCCTGGCCTCTCTGGCTCCTTTTTCCTTCTTTCTGCAGGAGAGCTCTCACCTGGCAAATAAAGTAAGTGTCACGTCCTACCTGGTAGGGGCTCCAGGACCTAGGCATGGGGTCTGAGTGCCACCGCCTCAGGCTGGGTCCTGCACCCTTGGGTCTCAGCAGCCCCACCTCCTAGATCTCTGGTTTCACGGGCTGGGAGTTCCCCTGCTTTCCTCTCTCACATTCCAGGGGTCCAGGAATTCTCTATCATTTGCCCTCCTCCCTCAGAACCAAGAGACTAGCCCCCAGAATCTGGCAACCCCCGGAAGTTCCTTCTTACTTGCACCAGGAATAAGCTTCAGCCCCTCTCGGGGCCAAGGCAGCCTACCGACCAAGCACCGAGTCAACGCCCAGTCAGCCAAGCTGGTCTCTTGTCCCGGGTTGAGAGGGTTAAGCCATAGGCCCCTCCCAGCCTTCCTTAGTCCCTAAAAGTTTGCCTCTAGGATTTAAAGGACTAGAAAGCCTTGATGGTAGAAAAGCTGAAGGCCCTTTGAAGGAATTGTAGGGACAGGAGGAAACCAGGACGGAGCGTAGTGGAAGCGGGGGTAGAGCTAGGGGGATGGACGGGCGCGCCCCCAGCCCAACCCCTACCTGGCCCAGCCTGGAATGTCCTGAAACCAGGGAAGTCTGGCTGTTTAGAAGAGATGTTAGGGGAGTGGCATGGGGTGGGGGCTAGGGGGGCGGGAAGGGAGGGCGAGTTGAGAAAAAACTGGCTATTTTTGTGTCAACTTGACACAGCTGGAGTTAACACAGAGAAAGGAGCTTCAGTTGAGGAAATGCCTCCATGAGATCCAACTGTAAGGCATTCTCTCAATTAGTGATCAAGGGGGGAGGTCGCCTTGTGGGTGGGACCATCCCTGGGCTGGTAGTCTTGGGTTCTATAAGAGAGTAGGCTGAGCAAGCCAGGGAAGGCAAGCCAGTAAAGAACATCCCTCCATGATCTCTGCATCAGCTCCTGCTTTCTGACCTGCTTGAGTTCCAGTCCTGACTTCCTTTGGTGATGAACAGCAGTATGGAAGTGTAAGCCGAATAAACCCTTTCCTCCCCAACTTGCTTCTTGGTCATGATGTTTGTGCAGGAATAGAAACCCTGACTAAGACAGATAGGAAGAGAGGAAAGAAGGAGAGTGTGGGGTGGTGTGTGTGTGTGTGTGTGTGTGTGTGTGTGTGTGAGAGAGAGAGAGAGAGAGAGAGACAGAGAGAGAGAGAGAGAGACAGAGACAGAGACAGAGACAGAGAGACAGACAGAGACAGACAGAGACAGAGACAGACAGAGAAAATGTGGGGTGAAGTGTGTGTGAGTGTGTGTTAGAGAGATATGGGGAGAGAGGAAAGAAGATAGAAGAGAATTAAAGTCCCAGTTGGAGAAAGAAGTGCTGTGCAATTGCCCTGGAGCGTTCCCCAGGATGCCCCTATTTGCAGCCATCTGCCAGAGAAGGGTCTTCACTCTGATTCCCTGTCTGTGGTGAAGACTACACACTGGTGTTCAAAACATCCTTCTGAAGCTGATGGAGCACTGCTGGAGTGAGGGTGTTTGGGGGGTGTGAGGTATGTGTGCTGTTCCCAGGTGTCCTGTGGCTTAGGGCAAATGCACAGAAAGGTGGAAGGCTCAGAGGGAGACCCAGTTACAGATCTAATAAGCAAGCGCCTTTGGGTTACACACTGAGGAGCCTGGAGAACTGGAGAACTGGAGAACTGGGAGCCTGTAGAACCAGGGAGGAGGGAGCACCATCAGAGAACAGCAGAGGCTGGTCATAGACCTTTAGTACAGGGAGAATTCCACAGTGTTTAATAGAGATATTTTGTCTGGGAGGTCTGCAGAAAGCACTGGAGTCAGGGACTCTGAACAGAGACCACGTGGAACACAAACACACAGGGAAGCAAGTAGAAAAGAAATGACTTTGGTAGACACTAAGAGGTCAGCTTGAAAGCCCCTAGGAGAAATCTAAGTCAGAATGACACATACCTGCTGGCCCATGCGTTTGCAGCTTTTACAGAGGAGCCAGGTTACTGGATTAGTCTAGACACCCATCAACGGATAGATGATTGGATAAAGAAATTGTGGTGTATGTTCCCAAAGGGGTTTTGGACAGCCTTGAAGAAAAACATAATTATGTCATTTTTGAGAAAATGGATAGAACTGGAGGTTAAATTAAATAACCCATACTGATAAAGACAACTACTATGTCTCATTTGTGACACACACCCCCCCACACACACACACGACACACGCACACACACATACTTGTTGCTGTCGATGAATTGTTTTGTTGGTGATAGCAGGGTTTGAACCTAGGGCCACCTGCATGCTAGTTAAGCCCTGGACAACTGAGCTATAAACCACTCCCTCCTGTAGGCATACTGTTTTTGTGCACAGTGTAAAGATTATCCTCTACCTGGTACCCTGCTTTTCAGACAGGGTCTCTCATTAAGTAACTCAGGCTGAACTTGAATTTCACTTCCTTTCACTTCAGTATCCTGGACAGCTGAGGTGACAGTGTCTCACTATGTAGATCTGGCTGGCCTGGAACTTGCTATGTCGATCATTCTCAAAGTCACAGACATCTGATTGCCTCTATTCTCCAGAGTGCCAGGGTTAAAGATGTGTCATCACGCCTCGCTGTTTATGACTTTTATTAGCTTTTATTGAGTTACCTATTCTGGGTGTGCATGTTTTACACGTCACCAACATTGCAATAAATATATAATTAAGATATATAATGTAATTATTCTGTTTGTAACATGTGACAAATATGACATATGTGACAGGTCAAGGGGGCAATGAGCACACACAACTCCTGTCTGTGTGGTGAGGAACCCACGCAGGGGCTCAGAGGCTAGTGTAAGGATATCATTGATTCAATTCATTCTGCCAACTACAATGACCCTCAGAGATCATCCAAGAGCAGTGGTGTTCAATTTGTGGGTCAAGACCCCTTTGGGGAGGTCAAAAAAAAAAACCCTCCCATAGGCATCAGTTATCAGATATCCTCCTTATCTGGTATTTACATTACAACTTATAACAGTAGTGAAATTACAGTTATGGAGTAGCAACAACAACAAAAAAATGATTTTATGGTTGGGGTCACCACAACATGAGGAACTGTATTAAAGGGTGGCAGCATTAGGAAGGTTGAGAACCACTGCTCTTACAGGATGTTGTAGGCTTGAGCAGGGCCACCTTCAAGAGCATTCTCAGAAATGGAGCTTGTTTTAATGCCCAGTGCCCCCCCACACACACACCTTGCAATTCATCATTTTAGAGAACAGGCTCCTTTACTCTTGAATTAAACACTAAAACCCATAGATTGTGAGGCTGATTTCTCATGGAATGGAAAAAGAAGTTCAAGCCTAGAGCAAAATCTCCCTAAAGTGCAAAGTTTGACTGATAAGAGGGAGGGAACCCCTGGGACAAGGCCATTGCAGTTCCGGGAGAAAGAGGGAGGGGAGTGGATTAAGAGGAGGCCTTGAGTTTCAGAAGCAAGCCAAGGACAATAAAATAATAAAGCAAAACAAAACCAACAGGGTTGTGGGATTTAATAACAACCCAGGCTGGAGGTGTGGGTAGCTGCTGGCTGAAGTGGGCCAGTGAGGGAAAACAGGCTGGAATCAGGAAAGGAAAAGAAGGGAGGCTCTGAGGAGGCCAGGTCAGGCCAGGGCAGTGAGATAGGATATCTAGGGAGGATTAGGGTCGCAGAAGGCTTCCTTTCTTTGTTGGTTTTGACACATTCACTACTATTTTGGCCTTGTCTGCCCTCAGTAGGAGAGGAAGCACCTAGTCTCAAAGAGACTTGATGGGGGAGCACTTGCTCAGAGAAGGGAATGGGGGAGGGGAAAGGGTGACTGGGAGAGAGGGAGGGAGGGAGGGAGGGAGGGAGGGAGGGAGGGAGGGAGGGAGGGAGGGAGGGAGGGAGGGAGCAGGATATAAAATGAATGAGTAAAAAATAAATAATTTTAGTTTTATTCCTTTTCTTTTTCTTTCCTCTTATTTTCTTTTCTCTTTATATTTTTCAAGACAGGATTTCTGTGTAGCCCTGGCTGTCTTAGAACTCACTCTGTAGACCAGGCTGGCCTAGAACTCAGAGATCCCAAGTACAACCACTGCCTGGTTTTGTTTCTTATTCTTTTTCAAAGGAATTTTCAGTGACATTGACAATACACAAATAAATCATTCTCTTGCGGAGGAATCTTTAGTAAGGCTTTAATGACTGCCAATCTAGTTCCTATCTTATTATTATTTATAATAATTTTTGGAAGTATAATATAATTACATTGTTTCTCTCCTTTACTTTCCTCCTTAAACCTCTTTTATGCACCACCTTTTCTCTCAAACTCATGGCCTCTTTTTTTTCTTCAGTTGTTGCTACATACTTACATATGCATAAGTATATATTCCTAAAAACAGAAATACAAGCTGTTCAGCTTGTGTCAGGTTACCTGTATGTGTATGATCGTAGGGATAACCATTTGGTATTGGGTAACCAATTTGGCTGGGTGGGTGGGGGAGTGGGGGAGGGTTGGGAGCATGGGGTGGGGGGTGAGTGGGGGATTCTTCCCTGTAGTATTTCTCTTGCTTCTTGCATAAGGTGTCAACCTTATTCGTGTCTTGAAGTTAGTTTCCGGGATGCAGTTCCTAACATGGGAGGCAGAGGCAGGCAGATTTCTGAGTTTGAGGCCAGCCTGGTCTACAAAGTGAGTTCCAGGACAGCCAGGGCTATACAGAGAAACCCTGTCTCGAAAAACCAAAAAATAAAAAATAAAAATTAAAAAAATAAGAATAAAAGTACACCTTAACATTCATTTGTGTGTTTATGGGGGAGTGGGAGGGCATGTCTATGGAGGTCAGAGGATAAGTCTATATAGTTGGTTCTTTAAATCCACATTTCTATGGGGCTGGATACATTTTTGTCCTGAAGGTCACCCTGTGTTCTGTGGAAGCTCAGCAGTAGTCCCGAGGCTCTGATTATGAGATTCTTCCAGATATCTCCCACACTTCTCATTTGAAAGGCAAAAGTGTTTCCAGGTATACTCTACATTTCTGCAGAGAGAATATCTTGTATATTGTATGGATGCATCACCTGACCATTAAAAAGACCTATGGCCTATACGAAAGGATAGATTAGAAGGTGGGACATCCAGGAGGCAGAAAGGATTCTGGGATAGAACCAGACACAGAAGATTTGCCCAGAGAAGATGGAACTAGATGTATGCCTAGTACCTGAGTATTTTAGGTCTTGCAATCTAATCTTGGAGTCATGAAGTCCAAGATCAGAACAAATCTGGGGCTGGGTCCTCAAAAAATGTGAGGGGCAATGGTCTCTTTCACAAGGACACACATTCCAAGCATTTTGTCACCTACCCTCTCCATAACCTTGGAGGTGAGCATTTCAGTGTGGGGAGGTTAGAGACACTCAGATCACAACACAGATTCTGTTGCTAAATATTCCTGAGTAGGAAAATCATCTTTCGGATATTCAACACCTATATAGATTGTGTTCAAAAGAACCTGCAGTGTTCTTTAAATACTCAGAGAGCCTATGAAATGATTTTTGAAAACTCTATGTGTGATAGCACAAGCCTAGAATCCCAGCACACAGGTGGCAAGAGAATCAGGAGTTCAGAGTTGGCTTCAGCTCAGAATCCAGCTGAGATATGTGTGTGTGTGTGTGTGTGTGTGTGTAGGGTGGGTGGGGTGGGTGGGGTGGGTGTATAAGACAATTGCTCACTATACTTCTTTCTTATATTTAATTATTTTTGCATCACTCACCATATGTAAAAACAGGCTTATTTGGTTTTTTTGTTTGTTTGTTTTCGGGTTTTTTTTTTTTTGGGGGGGGGGGTTGAAACAGGATTTCTCTGTGTAGCCCTGGCTGTCCTGGAACTCACTCTGTAAACCAGGCTGGCCTCAAACTCAGAAATCTGCCTGTGTCTGCCTTCCAAAGGATTAAAGGTGTGTGCCACCACCGCCCTGCAAAGTTTTACATCTTAGCAAAGTAAATTTGTATGAGCAAGATTTCTACTTAGGCAGGCTGATGGTCTGTACAGAGAGGTCACCTAGCAGGAATTAAGAAATAGATTTTTCTGATAGAATTTTCTGGAATGATGAGATTGTCTTTTAACACTGTCTAAGATGATGCTCACCAGTGGCTAGTGGGTCTGAGAAAATGGAATTTTAGATTGATCTAATTATTTTAATTTACTCAAATTGAAATGGTCACTGCTGCTTGGGGCTCATCCCACAGTAACTGGCTCAGGCCCAGAAAATTTACAGACTGTTTGTCTAGGTACAGGGAGCAGCCCCCTCCCCACTCCGCCCCCCTCCCCTGCCGGTAAAGAGGGAGGAAGGAGAAGGGTAAGGACAGGAATTCTGCCTTGGTTGGAGGGAAGAAACAGAAGCTGGCCCACCCTAGCCCAGGAGGACAGAGGGGCAGCATCTATTGAGCTTTTGCTGAATGATAGGCCCTATCCTAGATTCAAGTCCTCTGGGCAGGAAGCAGGACGATAGCAAGTCTGAGACCAGCCCAGGTTATACAGCAAGACTCTGACTCAAAAAACAAGCAAATGAACAAGGAAATATGTTCCTAAGGTGTGTTCCACACATGGTATGTTATCTCTTTCAATCGTATCAGCCAAACTGAGTCATCTAGGTAGAGTCTGAACCCAAGTCCATAAAACCAGAGGCCATAGTCTGCAGTGACAGGTACTGTAGAATCCAAAATAAGTTTAAGACCACTTAGCCCCTTCCCCTCTGAAGGGAACTTTAGGAAACATAGCAGTCAAAATGACTGTCTACAGCTGTCAAAACAAAATGAACCGTTCTCAGAAAAATAACCATAACAAGATAGCAGTTCCCAGAGAAAGTCCCCTACCCCACCCCACACTGAATTCTGAGAAAAAACAACAACAACAACAACAAAAACCAAACAGAAACTGCCCTGACCTTGTCGATAGCTGTGACATTAATAGCTGACCCATAAGTTCAAAATGTGCTACTGCTTTGCTGACCAAATCATAATAACCCACCATGGGGGCAAGCAAAGTGAGTCACTAGGCCAAAGGGTTACTTAGTCATACTATACAAACCAACCAATGCCTGAAAAGGTTACTTGCTACCCCAATTAAAATAAGCCAGCTACCCTGTTGCCTAAACTTCCCCCTTACAAAGGTATAAAAATTTTGTTCTTTGTTTGTTCTGGGTCTCTCCTCTGGCCTGCATGCTGAGAGCACAACCCAACATGTTAGATCAATAAAAATCCTCTTATGGTTTGCAGCGATGGTGGTCTCTGTGGTATTTGTGAGTGAGGGTCTTTTGGTGAACTCCAACAGCACCTGCCCACAGCCAGAGTAGCTCAGGATTGGGGTGCCCAACAACAAACAAACTTTATGGGCACACTATCTAGGTTCAGAGAGGAAGGAGGGAGAGAGTAGGTAGGAAAGAAGGGGAAAAAAGGAGAGAGAGAGAGAGAGAGAGAGAGAGAGAGAGAGAGAGAGAGAGAGAGAGTTAGTTTTATTTTAGGGGAGGTGCTTTCCCACTCCAACTGAGGTTTCTGTCACTACCCCTGTGCTAACATGTGGCCAGCCTACATTCTTGAAGTTCCTCCCTCTCCACCTTCTACACCAGGAAGATTTCCCATAAGCCCACTGACAGCCTGAGAAGAAAACTGGATGCGTTGGTAGTAAGTGGGAAATCTGAGGAAGTAGAGAAGGATCCAGAGTTGATGACTACATTCCTTGACAGAGGGTTTTGTGAGGTTTGCCATTCTCCTAGGATTTTCTTGCCTGACTCTAAATCCAAGTGGATAGAATTATGGCAAGAGCCCTGCATGCCTGTGTGTAGAGTGGCTGGGTTGTTGACTCCTGGCTCCACCCCACAGAAGTATCTGTGTTTCTTAAACAGAAAAAAAAAAAAAAAAACTTTAAAAAAATTTGTGGTTAAAGGCAGTATTGACAATTTAAGCCACTTTTACTAACCCTAATCCTTTCATCTCCTTGATCCTTGACAATAACCTCTACTTTCTCTCTCTTTTTTTTTTTTGAATTAATTTTTTATTAGGTATTTTCCTCATTTGCATTTCCAATGCTATCCAAAAAGTCCCCAGTACACTCCCCCCCCCACTCCCCTACCCGCCCACTCCCATTTTTTGGCCCTGGCGTTCCCCTGTACTGGGGCATATAAAGTTTGCAAGTCCAGTGGGCCTCTCTTTCCAGTGATGGCTGACTAGGCCATCTTTTGATACATATGCAGCTAGAGTCAAGAGCTCTGGGGTACTGGTTAGTTCATAATGTTGTTCCACCTATAGGGTTGCAGATCCCTTTAGCACCTTGGGTACTTTCTCTAGCTCCTCCATTGGGGGCCCTGTGATCCATCCAATAGCTGACTGTGAGCATCCACTTCTGTGTTTGCTAGGCCCAACCTCTACTTTCTACATCAGTGGTTTTTTTTTTTTTTTTTCTTCTTCTTCTTCTTGAGACATCTCCCTACATAGCCCAGGCTGCCTCTGAACTCACTATTTACTCTAAGCTGGCCTTGAACTCTTGGTAATACCCCGGCTTCAGTGGTCTGAGCACCTGGGGATTATAATCTGGCTATCTCTCAGTTTTAACTCATGTAAATGGTATTTGCTCTGTTAAGGGGAGGGGATAGAGATGGCTTGTTTTCTCTTAGCACAAAGTCCTTGAGGTTTGTGCATTATAATGCATAACAGGATTTTCTTCTTTTTCATCTTGTTTTGTTTTTCAAGACAGGATCTTTCTGGGTAGCCCTGGCTGTACTGGAACTCACTCTGTAGACCAGGTTGACCCCAAACTCACAGAGATCCATCTGCCTCTGCTTTTCCAGTGCTTGGATTAAAGGTGTACACCAGCACTGCCCAGCTCAGCATCTTCTTAGGAACTAATATTCCACTATAGATATTGGACATTTTTATTTATTTACATTTCAAATGTTACTCCCTTTCCCGGTTTCCCCTTCACAACCCCCCATTCTATCCTCCCTCCCCCTGCTTCTATGAGGGTGCTCCTCCACCTGTAGGCTCCCCTGGCCTGAAGAGGGCTGGTATAGACCAGTCCACCACTGAGGTGGGGCTACCTGCTTGGTGCAGCTTTCTGACTTGGCTGGGTTCTTCTGACTGGCTCCTCTTTGAAGTGACAACTGCCCTGCTCTTCTGCTACCTGCTGAGAGGCTGAACCTGTCTTCCCCAGATGTTCCTGAAATAGCTGACTATCTGTGGAACTGGCAGACTAGTGCTAACAACTTGGCAACAATACATCAAGAAGCCTGGCAACCGAGTTCTGATGGAATGGCTTCAGGCACCAAGAGTGGACTGGGGGGGGGGATAGGCCTTCCCCCTTTATAAGCACAGTTTCTGAGTAAAATCGCAGCCCTTGATCAGTACCCAGTCCTTGTAAGCTGCGGGCCAGAATACAACACCCACCAACCCACCCACCCACCTACTCCCACCTCACCACCCTGGCATTCCCCTGCACTGGGGTAGCAAGCCTTTACAGGGCCAAGGGCCCCTCCTTATCTGGTGCCAGATAAGGCCATCCTCTGCTACATATGCAGCTGGAGCCATGGGTTCCTCCATGTGTACTCTTTGGTTGGTGGTTTAGTTCCTGGGAGCTCTGGGGGCTCTGGTTGGCTGATATGGTTGTTCTTCCTATGGGGTTACAAACCCCTTCAGCTCCTTCAGTCCTTTCCCTAACTCCTCCATTGGGGACCCCATGCTCAGTCCAATGGTTGGCTGCCAGCATCCACATCTGCATTTGTCATGCTCTGGCAGAGCGTCTCCAGAGACAGCTATATCAGGCTCCTGTCAGTAAGCACTTCTTGGCATCAGCAATAGTGTTTGGATTTGGTGTCTGTATATGGGATGGATTCCCAGGTGGGGCAGTCTCTGGATGGCCTTTCCTTCAGTCTCTGCTCCACACTTTGCCCCGGTATTTCCTTTAGACAGGAGCAAATCTGGGTTAAAAATTTGGAGATGAGTGAGTGGCCCAATCTCTCAACTGAGGGCATTGCTTAACCTTTGGATATGGTCTCACAGGTTCTCCCTCCCCTTTTTTGGGCATTTCAGCTAATCTCATCCCCGTTGGGTCCTGGGAGCCTCTTGCTTTACTGGCATCTGGGACATTCTGGTGGCTGCCTCCAGTCTTCATCCTCCGTTCAATTTTCTGACCCTCTGTATATCATCCCTCCCATACCTGATCCTGCCCCCATTTTTTTTCTTCTCCCCCTCCTTTCTTCTTCCCAAGTCCTTCCCACCCTCTACCTCCTATGAGTACTTTATTTCCCATTATAAGGACTGAAGCATCCACATTTTGGTCTTCCTTCTTCTTGAGCTTCATATGGTCTGTGAGTTGTATCATGGGTATCCCGAGCTTTTTGCATAATATCTACCTATTAGTACAAACCATGTGTGTTCTTTTGTGACTGGGTTATCTCACTCAGGATGATATTTTCTAGTTCCACAAAGGAGACCTTAAGATCTGCTAAAATATCAGTTAGGAGACTCCTTTTACTGGCCAATGAATAATTCAGTCAGTAAGAGAGACTAGCAAATAATTATGTAATTTATTTTTTAGTCAACTACAGCTGGGTTTAACTGGATCGGGCAAACTCTAATTTGAAGTTGTTAGTTGTGATCCATGTGTCACTAAGACAAGACAGACACCATTCCAGTAACTTTATTTAGATACAGTCTAGGAGACATTGTTCTGCTGTGGTCACAGTTACAGAAAATGCTGTAAAATCATTACTTATAATTAATGATAATTTGCAGCATTAAGGAAAAGGACATTAAATCCATCCATCTCCCTGAGGACATCAGAACCAGGGCTCTTTTTTTTTTTTTTTTTTTTTTTGGCTTTTCGAGACAGGGTTTCTCTGTGTAGCCCTGGCTGTCCTGGAACTCACTTTTTAGACCAGGCTGGCCTCGAACTCAGAAATTTGCCTGTCTCTGCCTCCCAAGTGCTGGGATTAAAGGCTTGTGCCACCACCGCCTGGCTAGCTCTTTTTTCCCTAGAGAAACCAAAGTTTTTTCTTTTTTTTTTTTTTTAAAGATTTATTTATTTATTATATGCAAGTACACTGTAGCTGTCCTCAGACACTCCAGAAGAGGGCGCCAGATCTCGCTACGGATGGTTGTTAGCCACCATGTGGTTGCTGGGATTTGAACTCTGGACCTTTGGAAGAGCAGTCGGGTGCTCTTACCCACTGAGCCATCTCACCAGCCCGGAGAAACCAAAGTTTTAATTACTCAGTTTCATGGTTATTGTACTGGATATTACTTACTCTAAGAAGAAAGGGTGCTCTCCAGGAGGTTCCCTCAAAAAAAACCCCAGCATTATTTAGCACAATCTGTACCATTCATAGATATTGTAATCCTGGGACTCATTTTTAAATGAATAAGGCTATGGCAAGAATATGTAGCAGACCGAGTTCCACATATGTAGTTCTGTCTGCCACCAGTGCCCCATTGGGTAACTGAATACAAGGGATTGGTTCTTTTTCTTTTAATGCTGTGATCCTTAAATGTTAAAATCAGCATTTTCGGCTGGAGAGATGGCTCAGCGGGTGAGAGCACTGACTGCTTTTCCAAAGGTCAGGAGTTCAAATCCCAGCAACCAAATGGTGGCTCACAACCATCCTTAATAGATCTGATGCCCTCTTCTGGTGTGTCTGAAGACAGCTACAGTGTACTTAGATATAATAATAAATAAATCTTAAAAAAATAAAATCAGCATTTTTATGTAATCTCAAGTATTTCAATTACATATGAGCTTTCTTTCTTTCTTTCTTTCTTTCTTTCTTTCTTTCTTTCTTTCTTTCTTTTTTTCTTTTGCAAAACTCAGGTAATAGTTACATACTACTACAATAACATCCCTTTGCTGGACAAATTAAACGATTTAAAAGAAATGAGCATTCTAAGAATTATATACAAAAGAAACCTATAAACAGTGTTGAAATGAAACATAAGGTATTGCTGCTAGCTCTACTTTTTAAAAAAAATATTTATTTATTTATTATAGGTAAGTACACTGTAACTGTCTTCAGACACTCCAGAAGATGGCATCAGATTTCGTTACAGATGGTTGTGAGCCACCATGTGGTTGCTGGGATTTGAACTCAGGACCTTTGGAAGAGCAATCGGCGCTCTTAACCTCTGCGCCATCTCACCAGCCCCTAGCTCTACTGTTTTAAAACATCTTCAAAAGTAAAATGAACAAACACCCTTTAGCATATCCAGGTTTATAAGTTTCAAGAAAATCAAATGTCAAAAAGTTCTAGAAAGCTGTGAAAAAGCATATGTACACTTTCTTATGACCTTATGAAGCTCCACACTTGACAAGTTGCTAAGCTTCAGTATCAATTTATTGATACTCCCCAAAGCTCACACTGGATACAGTTCTCCCTTCTGATCTCCAACAATCCCTGTATGCATCATCTTCCTTCAGCAGAGATGGGTGGGTATACCCGTGCTATACTGCACAGATTGGCAGAGAGAAGTGCCAACAGACAGGCAGGGGTCAGTGATATTATCACCGTCTTTTCCCTAGACCACACTCACTGTACATTTGCTTTCGTGAACCCAGCCATGTTCAGAACTCCTGTAGCAAATGGTGTCTGTGAGTTCTGAAATGACAGAGAGATCAAGGGAAAGAAGGACCATGTGCACTCCAATGTGCAAGCAGCAGCAGCTATGGTTTTCCAGTCTGGACTGAAAAACAAAAAGGTAAAATGAAAAGCCGTTCACTTAACAGCAGATTAGCAGTAGTGCTCCCCATGAATCGATGGAAGTGCCTGATGCAGAGGAGCTAACCGCAAATGCTGAGCTTGGATGGGACCGGGGTTGACTAGACACTAGGCTTCTTGCTGGGCGGCTCTCTTCATATCCCTGATCTGCTTGAATAAGTAGGTCTTCTCATCATCGAACTGCTCATCCTCGCTCCTGTCATTCTGAACCTGGCTGAGGAACTTGAGTTTGGTCTGGTTCTTGCAGAGAATGTCTAGGATGGGTTGTGTCTTATTGGGGTTGCTTACAAACACCTTGAACATGTGAAAGGCCTCAAACTGGATGTTGTGGCTCTTGTCTCGGAGGAGGTTCATTGTTAGCTTGAGGTTCTCAGGCTTACTGATGTATTTTGCCATAATAGTGAAGTTGTGTCTGTCTGACAGCAGCTCACCCAGAAGGTTCAGTGACTGTCTCTTTGTCACATAATTTTCTGAATGAAATAGCTTTTCATATTCACTGAAAAGTCTTTCATAATGTTGTTCCAAACATTCTGCACTGAGCAATTTATGTCTTGTAAGGAAATTCTTGAAATTAGCAAATGCATCTGGAGCTATATCAAATATCACCATATCTGAAGAACTCATAAAACTGTTCCGACCACAAAATGATTTTTGCAAGCGGTTCATATCTGATGCATTCTCTTAACATTATCCCACAATTAAGAGCAATTTCTAGAGATTCATACCCTTTCAATAACATGAACAAATATTCTGTTGGGTGCAGATGTATTCAACAGTAGGAGTTCTTGTACCAATTTGTCTTCTGAGAATATTGTTGAAAATTTGAGCCACGTCTTTTTTTGCCCTCAAAGTCAATGAGTTCTTTTACCCAAGATGGAAGAAGCAGAGCTCTCTTGGATAACATTTTCCACAAACTCTTCCATTACTTGAGTCTGTCTTCCAATTCAAGCCTGGACGTAGCTGATGATGTTTGGGCAGAGATAAAAGGATCATTATGCATAGGTGGTTTAATAATCATGGAAGACTAGAATAAAGGTTTTTGGTCAGCTTCAAAAAAACAAAATAAAGGAAGGAAGGAAGAAAGAAAGAAAGAAAGAAAGGAAGGAAGGAAGAAAGAAAGAAAGAAAGAAAGAAAGAAAGAAAGAAAGAAAGGAAAGAGATGGAAGAGAAAAAGGAAAAAAGAAAAAAAGAAATAAAGGAAAGGAAAAGAAAAAAAGAAAAGAAAAGAAAAGAAAAGAAAAGAAAAGAAAAGAAAAGAAAAGAGAAAAAGTATGAGAGCAGTGATTCCAGATATGTTTGGATTCACTCTTTTGTACCCATTCTCCCTTTATTGAGCTTTATCTTGTCCATTCCAAATACTTTTTGTACCTTGGAGAATTTTGTGCAGGAACCTTTTGCTTACCACATCCACAGTGGAAGGTAATATTCATTTGCCTAAGTTTCTTCTGATTCTTGGATCTCAGACCTTACAAACAGATTTAGCATGAGTACCTCTGGAATTGACTTATTTTCCTGTCTCTTCTCTCCCTTTATTCATTTAAACTTTTTGATCACATTTATTTGTTTTGTATATATGCATACATAAAAATAAATATATATATGACACACACACACACTCATGATCTTGCTCTCTCTTTCTTCCTCTTTCTCTTTCTCCCCCCCTCTCTCCTTCCTTTTAAGGTCTTATTTAACCCAGACTGACATTCAAGTAACTATGTAGTTGTTTAAGGTGATCATGAACTTCTAATTCTCTCACTTCTACTTTTTGAGTGCTGAGATTACTACCATGACCAATTTCTGTGATGCTGAGGCTAGAACCCCAGAATCCATGCACAGTAGGTAGGCACTATGACAACTGAGCTTTATTTTCAACCCAACTGCATATTTCTTATGAAAGTCCTTTAGGAAGACCTAAAAGTAGTGAGAAGTACCTGGTTTAGCCTATGTGCACTTTCCAACTGAGATGAAAGAACTTGGAAGCAGCAGCATGAGCCTGTAGATTCTGACCATGGTGCTGAACCCAGAGCAGAATGCCAACATCGCAATCAGCACTGTGGACAGCAACCAGGAAAGCCACTCTTTTGAGGCTGCATCCACAAGGGGAAGAAGCATCAAGACATAGGGCCTATCCAGGGAAGGACTCAGAATTTAGCAGGAGGTGACAGAGCTAACGACAAGGGTAAGATCCAAATAGATCATGAAATATTGCTCTGTGCAAACAGTATCTTCTCCCCACACCATCGCCCTTGCTCCAGGCCAAGTGAGAAGAGCTAACAGGGAAGCTGTGGACTTGGATTAATCTAGACAGTACATCTTCTCTCTGTCTGTGAGTGTACACTTCAGGAACAATGAGAATATTTCTAACATACCATGCTTTTGTCAGCTTGTAATGTAGCTGTTTCCTACAGGTTGGGAATAACTGTTGGATAGAAATATAGCAGCTTTGATTTCATGAAGATCATGGGGTTCCATCACTTCCAGAGACTTATATAAGAAGGGAAAAGTTGCTAGGGGTGAGATATGTAAGGTTTTTTTGTTTTTTGTTTTTGGGGGGGGGTTCAAGACAGGGTTTCTCTGTGTAGCCGTGGCTGTCCTGGAACTCATTTTGTAGACCAGGCTGGCCTCGAACTCAGAAATCTGTCTGCCTCTTCCTCCCAAGTGCTGGGATTAAAGGAGTGTGCCACCACCACCCTGCTTGATATCTGGTTTTATGTGGAGGTCCTTGATTCACTGAACTTCATTTTTGTGCAAGGAGGTAAGAACGGGTGAATTTGCATTCTTCTACATGCAGACTGACAGTTGAACAAGCACAATTTGTTGAAAATACTGTCTTTTCCCCACTGAATAGTTTTAGCTTCTTTGTCAAAGATCAAGTGACAATAGGTGTATGGGTTCTTTTCCGGGTCTTCAATTCTATTCCATTGATATATTTTCCTGTTTCTGTATCCATGCAGTCTTTATCACTATTGCTCTATAGTATAGCTTGAGGTCATGCATGGTGATTCCCCCAGAATAGTTGAGAAAAGTTTTTCCTAACCTAGGTTTTTTGTTGTTCCAAATGAGTTTGAGAATTGCTCTTACTAATTCTACGAAGAATTGAGTTGGAATTTTGATGGGAGTTGCATTGAATCTGTAGATAGCTTTTGGTAAGTGCCACGCTCTCTGGTCGAGTCAGCTTGACAGGCTGAGGCTTGGAAGCTACTCACGAGGCAAAAGAGTTTCACGGAAACTCACTCCTGGAGTCTGGCATTCTCTCTAACCCATACATTAATTTTCCATTCCCGCGTTAGTCTAGTGTATGGATCCACGTGCTCTCTTTTAGTATTATCTTATTATAAGTGCCTTTTAAGATTGAATTCTGACATAGCTAAAGTCTTCACCAGTGTTTCAACAGTCCTAGAAAGTCCTTGAGCAAGACCATGGGCTTGAAATTCAGTTAAGAATGTTGTTATTCGGTGACATTCAGAATAGCCTCTGGTACTACACTATCATTTTTGAATAAAAGCTAAGTTACTCCCCTACACAGGAATTTACCATCACCTAGGAAGAAGGAAGTTTCAGACCGAAGGAGAAACCAGAATAGATACTTAGAACTATAGCTGAGTTACACCCATTAACACGTATTTACAATGGCCTAAGGGGAAGGTGGACTATACAATAGACTAAAATAGGAACTATGGCAAGGGCACGAAGCTTCTAAGATTGACCCTGGCTTCTAAGATTAAGCAAATCTTAGGTGGAGCCCTTGTTGATCCCAGTTGTTAACAATAAATTCTATCCCAGGTGGTTCCTGTTAGACCTTCTGTGTTTGCATTCCTCTGTTTTATGTAAGAATCCAGTAACCTCTTTGTACCTTGTGGGTATGTCACCCAACTTCCTTATTGTCTTCTGTATAAAAAGTTTGATGCTCGATTTGACAAATTACATTCAGATTCTACACAACCTCTCCTGTGTGTATCTGTCTGTAAATTCATCTGACACTTTGCCCACCCATGACTAGAGACCCATTCCACGCAGACAACGGGGCCCAGAGGGGCTGTGGCGGGTAAGATGGTAATTTTATTATATTAACCCTGCCAATCCATGAGCATAGGAGATCTTTCCATCTTCTGAGGTCTTCCTCGATTTCTTTCTCTCCTGAACCCAGATGAGCCATTGCAGGATGGAAAACACAACACAAACTTTGTTCTGAAACAATACTAACTCAATTGCTGGGCTCAACAACTAAAATCCTAATACAGTATGCCTTATTAAATCTAAATCCTTTGGTGGAGAATTCTGATGGATCTGCCACTGAAACTGGGAGACACTAGTAGCTACATCTTGTCCTCATGCTATCCTCATCCAAAATAGGTCCTAACTCTCTCCTGCTTCCTGACTTCTGCTCTCCAATCTGGAATCCCTGCCAACTTGTCCAGGAATTGGCTCTTTTATTCATTAGGGGATTGGTTCACAAGAATTCACCTGAGTAAGATTCACTCCTTGTCTGCAGCCCCTCCTAGGAGAGTGAAATTAGCATAAACATACAAACAGTACCAGACTTATCCACAATATGGGTGTATTTGCTTCTTTTTCTTCTAGAGCTTTCAGATGAGTTGTTAAGCTGCTAGTGTATGCTCTCCCCAGTTTCTTTTGGGAGGCACTCAGAGCTATGAATTTTCCTCTTAACACTGCTTTTATTGGGTCTTATAAATTTGGTTATGTTATGCCTTCATTTTCATTGAATTCTAAGAAGTCTTTAATTTCTTTCTCTATTTTTTTCCTTACCAAGTTATTGAGTAGATAGTTGTTCAGCTTCCACGTGTATGTGAGCTTTCTGTTGTTTTGGTTGGTATTGAAGATCCACCTTATTCCATGGTGGTCCAATAGAATACATGGGATTAATTCAACCTTCTTATATCTGTTGAGGTTTGTTTTGTGTCTGAGTATATTGTCAGTTTTGGAGAAGGTACCATGAGGTACTGAGAAGAAGGTATATTCTTTTGTTTTAGGGTGAAATGTTCTGTATATATCTGTTAAATCCATTTGGTTCATAACTTCTTTTAGTTTCACTCTGTCTCTGTTTAGTTTATGTTTCCATGATCTGTCCATTGGTGAGAATGGGGTGTTGAAATCTCCTCCTATTATTGTGTGAGGTTCAATGTGTCTTTTGAGCTTTAGTAGCATTTCTTTTACATATGTGGGTGGCCTTGCATTTGGGTAATAGATATCCAGAATTGAGAGTTCATCCTGGTGATTTTTGCTTTGATAAGTATGTAGTGACCTTCACCATCTTTTTTTTTTTTTTTTTTTTTTGATAACTTCTGTTTGGAAGTCTATTTTGTTGAATATTAGAATGGCTACACCAGCTTGTTTCTTGGGACCATTTGCTTGGAATTTTTTTCCTATCACTTTTCTTTGAGGGAATGTCTGTCTTTGACTCTAAGGTGTGTCCTCTGTATGCAGCAAAATGCTGGATCCTGTTTATGTATCCAGTCTTTTAGCCTATGTCTTTTTATTGGGGAATTGAATCCACTGATGTGGAGAGATATTAGGGACCAATGATTATTGCTTCCTGTTATTTTTGTTGTTAAAGTTGGAATTACATTTGCCTGTTTCTCTTTTGGGTTTGATTTTTTTTTTTTTTTTTTTTTTTTTTTAGTTTTTCAAGACAGGGTTTCTCTATATAGCCCTGGCTGTCCTGGAACTCACTTTGTAGACCAGGCTGGCCTCGAACTCAGAAGTCCGCCTGCCTCTGCCTCCCGAGTGCTGGGATTAAAGGCGTGTGCCACCATGCCCGGCTTGGGTTTGATGTGAAAAGATTAATTTCTTGCTTTTTCTTGGGTGTAGTATTCCTTCTTGTGTTGGACTTTTACTTCTATTTTTCTCTGTAGGTCTGGATGAGTAAAAAGATAGTTTAAATTTGGTTTTGTTTTGGAAAACTTTGGTTTCTCCATCTCTGGTAATTGCAAGTTTTGCTGGGTATAGTAGCCTGAGCTGGCAATTTTTTGGTCTTTTAGCGTCTGTATGACATCTGCCCAGGATCTTATGACTTTCATAGTCTCTGGTAAGAATTCTGGTATATTTCTGATAGGTCTGCCTTTATATGTTGACCTTTTCCCCTTACTCCTTTCAATATTCTCTGTTTTGTGCATTTGTGTTTTAATTATTTTATGACAAGAGGAGGTTCTTTTTTGGTCCCATCTGTTTGGTGTTCTGTAGGCTTCCTTAGGCTTCCATCCTTAGTTTCTTTCTTTAGATTGGGAACATTTTCTTCTATAATTTTGTTGAAGATTATTGCTGGTCCATTGAGTTGGGCATCTTCACTTGCTTCTATATCTATTATTCTCAGGTTGGGTCTTATCATTGTGTCCTGGATTTTTTGAGTGTTTTGAGATAGGAGCTTTTTGCTGTTTGTATTTTCCTTGACTATTTTGCTTATGTCTTGTATTACAACTTCTCCCGCTGATCTTGTATTTATCTCTTGTATTCTGTTGGTGATGCTTGCATCTTCTTGCGCATGCCCTGGCTCGCCAGCAAGAGCGACGCTGAAACAGGATCCTTCTGCACACGTTTATTGGGAGAGCTTGATTGCAGAGGTGAAGAGACCCCAAGCCCAGAACTGGTGCTGCTTATATAGGCCTAGGAGTGGCATGTCTCACACCCGGATTGGTTGTGCTTAGGTTATGCTTACCACCTCATTTGCATGCCTACATCTGATTGGTTAACTTGTCTCTCATCTGATTGGTTAACTTGTCTCTCATCTGATTGGTTAACTTGTCTCTCATCTGATTGGCTAATTTTGGTTAATTCTCAAAACCTCATCTTGGCAAAAAAAACTTTATGCCTATGTATGTGTGGTGGCCAGCAGAAGCCAGCGCCACCCTGCAATGGCACATGTGGCTTCCCACATCTCCCCCTTTTTGTTTTAATAAAATGAGGCTGGTCTAGACCTGTGCAATTATATCCATCTGCTGTGGCTCCTGTTTTAGGTCGTTCCTCTAATGTCACAGCCTTACCCGTCATAGGGTAACCCTATCGCCACCGGGCCCCATGTCTTAGGTTGGTCTGTGCATGAGGAAAGTTGCCCGTCTCTGGATACCGCAGTGCCATGTGACAGTAACTGCTAAATGACCTAGGGCGAACTCTACAAAAGAGGCCAGCCAAAAATGAATTAGTGGGGAAATCATGATCACCCTATCACGTGCAATGAGGAAACCTCAGCAATGTGCAAGGGCTGATCAATGATCGTTGAGTCTCTCTCATGCCAGTGCAATGGATTCATAAATCCATGGGGTGCAGGAGCAGAGAACTCAGATGCCGACTAATTCTTGAGCATAGATAACCAAACTTCAGGGGAGGCGCCATTTTCGATAACTAAAAGTACCTGAGTTATAATCACCTTGTCACGTTTTTGTTGGGTTCTGAATTTGCATACCAACCAGAGCATGAACACCAGTCCACAGCATATGGCAGCACCAAACAAAATCACTTCCACCCATTCCTTAAAGTAAGAAAAAGCAGAGGTAAGCCAAGAGGTAAAGTCCATTAAGGTTCAGGATCTGTATCTGCAGCCTTTTCTGCAACCTTTCCAGCTCCTGCAACCAGTTCCCCTTCAGATAATTTGATAGGTCTGTACTTCTAATAAAGGAATCATTAATATACCTAATGGGAGTAATGCACACATGCGGAGTGGATGCCACACAACTCATTTGTATGACATCCATCATCTGTTCCATGTTATTTTGTAAAATATCCACTCTCTGATTCACTAACATTAACCCTGAGGCGATATGAGAATCTGCCCTTTGCAGGGTAAGCAATGCCTCAGACGATTTTTCTGCTATCTGACTTATAGTGTCAGCAGTATTAATTTGATGTGCCCAATTAGAGATAATCTTTTTCTTTAAGAAATATACAGGGTGTAAAAGGTTTATCCACATTATGTACAAAGCATAGTGTATAATTTCAATGAAAACTCGTACTCTTATACACCCGTGGCGTTTGAGGAGTTTGTTGTGCACAAGGCACATCCAAAAAACATTCCTTTGCAAAAAACAAAGGCTAGGTAGAAGAATTGGAATGTACCGGTAAAGGTACTGGCCATGATCTTACTATGGCCCACAAAGGTATACTTATCCCAGTCTCAATCATCAGGAGTAAGAATAGCAGGATCATCTTGGGATTCATCTAGATCTTTCACGGTCTTTGTCAGTCGCCTTGGAGCCCAAAGTGGATTTTCTTCTCCCTGTGGAAAAACACAAATAGCTCCCCGGGATCTGATTAATATAGGATCCAGGCCATACCATTTATTATCAAGGATGTTTTTCCGTTTGACCATTTCATTGGGTGATTGAGGCCATTGTCCGTGCCTTTCGGCTGGTGATCTTCCAGCATCATCCAATTTTGAAAAATTAAGGGTAAATATTGTAAGGGATAGAACCATCTTTGGCGTCATAGCCTCTATCCCCCATTTTTGTTTTTGCAAATATTGTTTCAAAGTACGATGGGCTCTCTCAATGATGTCTTGGCCCTGTGGATTATAGGGCAACCCAGTAATATGTTTCACTTGCATTTGTTTGCAAAATTGGCTAAATTTAGAAGAAGTATATGCAGGACCATTATCTGTCTTTAACACTAGGGGCTTGCCCCATGCAGCACAAGCCTCCAATTAGTGAGATATGATATGAACTGCTTTTTCCCCTGTCAATGGAGAGGCATGTAGGACACCAAAACTGGTATCGATGGATACATGTACATATTGTAATTTCCCAAAAGCTGGGATATGTGTAACGTCCACTTGCCAAACATCTAGGGGTCGCAATACCCGAGGATTAATGCCCACGGAAGGTGCATTAATAAATTCTACACATTTACCACACTGTAGGACAATATGTCAAGCTTCTGTTCATGTGAGCTTAAACTTTTGTTGTAATGTAGAAGCAGGTACATGACAAAGTTGATGAAAATTCTTTGCACTTTTTTTTTTTTTTGGTTTTTCGAGACAGGGTTTTTCTGTGTAGCCCTGGCTGTCCTGGAACTCACTCTGTAGACCAGGCTGGCCTCGAACTCAGAAATCCGCCTGCCTCTGCCTCCCAAGTGCTGGGATTAAAGGTCTTTGCACTTTCTATAGAACTTTATGATAGGAAAACCGTGTCTCTGGTGGCTGAATCAGCAATTGCATTTCCCTTAACCATAGGTCCAGGTAATGATGTATGTGCTCTAATATGTTGAATATAAAAGGGATGCTCACACATCAAAATACAATTTTGTATTTTCATCAAATTTTCAGATACTGGACTAGACTGCTTAAAATTTCCGGCAGTCTCTAATGCTAGTACAGCATTAACCACATAAACAGAATCAGAGATAATATTTATGGGCATAAGAAATCTTTTAAAGACTTCTAAAACCACCAAACAATCTACTAATTGAGGGGCTCCTGGTGTAAATTGCAACCTTACAGCCTTTTCATTTATCACATAACTTCCATTTCCTGTTTTGGATCCATCGGTATAAATATCAACGGCTCTCTTTATAGGAGTATTAGCCGATACCTTTGGAAATATCACTGGATGCAATAGCATAAAATGTAATAAAGGATGATTAGGATAATGATTATCAATTAAACCAGAATAACTGCATCTAAGAATGGCCCGTTCATCTATAGTCGCACACAACATTTGCATTTGTGTGGCAGTATAGGGAACAATTATGCTATCAGGCATTTTTCCAAAGTGAGTAATTGAACTTTTTATACCTTTATGAGCCATATTTGCCACCATGGTGGGATAATGATCTATAGTCTTCTTAGGGGATATATGTAGATGTATCCATACTAAAGGACCATCTTGCCATAACAGAGAAGTTGGCACATTTATGGTTCTTAATATGCATAGGTACAAAAGTTCTTGCTTATTTATACGATTTAACTGTGCTTTTTGGATAGCTCTCCCCCTTCCTAAGAACATCAGAAGCCTCAGGTTTTAATTGTCTCAATGAGGTAATATGTGATTCTCCTTCTAAAATTTGAAATAAAGGTTTTAATTCTGAAGTAGGGATCCTTAAATAAGGTCTAATCCAATTTATATCTCCTAATAATTTTTGAAAATCATTTAATGTCTTTAGATGATCTTTTCTTATACTAATCTTTTGTGGGGTGACACACCGTAAAGTAATAGTGGCTCCTAAAAAATGACTAACATTAGATTGCTGTACTTTTTCTGGTGCAATAATCAAGTCATTATTTTTTAAAGTTTCATTAAGCAAGCCATAAGCTTGCTGTATACTTTCTTCTTCAGGTCCACAAATCACAATATTGTCCATATAGTGACAAATTTTTAAGGAGGGGAAACCATCTCTAACTGGTTGCAAAGCTTTTCCTATGTATAACTGACATATGGTAGGGCTATTTGCCATTCCTTCGGGCAATACCCGTCATTGATACCTTTTATCAGGCTCCATATGATTAATAGAAGGCAGGGTAAATGCAAATCTAGGTTGATCTTTCTTATTCAATGGAATGGAAAGGAAACAATCTTTAATATCTACTACTATAATTCTCCAAACCTTAGCTAGAGCTGAGAGTAGGGGGAGTCCTCTTTGTACAGGACCCATAACTTGCATTTGTGCATTAATGGCTCTTAGGTCATGTAACAATCTCCATTTACCTGACTTCTTCTTTACAACAAAAATTGGGGTATTCCAGGGCGATTGTGTGGGTTCTACATGTCTCAGGTCTAATTGTTCTTGTACTAATTCTTTAGCTGCTTTTAACTTCTCAGAGGGTAAAGGCCACTGAGGCACCCACACCGCGTCCTCCGTACGCCACGGAATGGGCAAAGGCTCCTCAGCGGCCCCTAGAAAAAACCCAGCCCTTTCTTATCTGCTTTTTCTGTGGCTTTAACTGGTGAAATTCTACCTTGTAAGTTTTTTCCAAGACCTAGTCCAGGTATATATCCCATTCCTTTCATCATTTCCTTGCTTTTCTGAGAGTAATCGTTAGTAAATATAAAGTTCATGGCTGAAAACACATCTCTTCCCCATAAGTTTACATGTAAAAGGAGTACATAAGGTTGAAAAAGCCCTGTCCTTCCTTATTTAACTTTCCATTGTAAGGATTTTGCACTTATAGTTGGGGTAGCCTCATATCCTAATCCTTGTAAGCTATGTGACGATTGATTAACAGGCCAAGAAGCAGGCCACCAATTACTGGTTATAATGCTTTTATCTGCTCCTGTATCCATTATACTTTGAAAGGTTTTTCCTCCTATTTGTAATTGTAAAGTGGGACAATTATCCAAATCTAAAGACATGTATGCCACATTAGTTCCTGTAGAACCAAGTCCCTTATCTTCTCGGGAATCCTGGCTACTAGGGAACATGTTATGCAAACTAGGAAGAATCAACAATTGAGCAATGCGATCTCCAGGAGAAATGGCTACGATACCTCAGGGTGCAGGACACATAATCTTAACTTGTCCCTCATAATCTGAGTCTATAACTCTGGGATGTATCATCAATCCTTTCAAAGCAGAAGAGGACCTACCCAACAGTAGGCCCACTGTATCCTTTGGTAAGGGACCTCTAAAATCTGATGAAATAGGTTGGCACCCCATTTGAGGTGTAAGAATTACTCTGGAGGTGGCACAGATGTCCAATCCTGCTGAACCTGGAATGGCTCTCTGGGTGGCCTCATGGACACTGTGGTCTGAAATGCCCCATACATTTGGGGGCCCTGGGGACGGGGGCTCCTCACTCCGTTTTTTGGATGTTGTACTTTAAACTGAGGTATTGGCCTTCCTTTTATATCTCTGATCTACATTCATTTGCCCAGTGTCTTCCTTTCCCACATTTTGGGCAAATACCTGGTACTGTCTTTTCAAACCTACTCTTTCTACCCTTTGTACACTGCTTTTGCATATGACCTGTTTGTCCACAATTATAGCAAGTTATTTCTTTTCTTTGCACCATCAAAACTGCAGCAGCCAGCCCTGCTTGGTCGGTGAAAATAGAACATCCCAGCAAGGAGAATCTAACCTCTCTCCAAACCTCTGGACAGAAGGTCCGCCTATAGGTGGCTACCGAGGAGGCATAGGGAGGGGGCACAGAAGCTAATTCGCCTTCCTCTGCTGCCTCAGCTCTTTTTTTTTGTCCTTTCTGTCCACCTGATAACACTGTGTCTCCTTTCTTTTGCTTTTTTCTCTTTCAGCCCTTCTCCTCTTCTGACATACTTTCTTGTTGCTCTGTAAGGATTTTCTGACCTGTCTTGACTGCCTCTACACACAGTTTCAAACAGTAACAGAGTCCATATATCAGAACAAACAAGACCAAAACTATCAGACCTACCCACAAAGGGTCAATGGGAGAAAAAAGCATAACTCATGAACCTTAACTTGTCCCAAAGCCGGGAACCTTATTATCTCAATCCTTTCCTTCCTTTCCTTTTTCGTTTCCTTTCCTTTCCTTTTTTTTTCTTTCCTTTCCCCTTTCCTTTTCTTTACTATTTCCTTTCCTTTATCACTGATTCCTTTTATTTTTCCTCCCTTTTCTTTTCCTTTTTATCCCCCTTTAACCCGGGGATCAATTTGGGAGACTTACTGGTACCACAGTTCCTCAGCTGAAGAGTTCTGAATCCACGCCGGATCCTTCTCAGCAGTCTGTTTTACGGGAACACTTTATTAACTGCTCCTTCCCCGCAATGCAGTTCTGAATCTTCCCTGTAGCAGGGGGTCTTCGCTCGTGCCTGAAGATGTTTCTTTTCCCGGATTTCGGCACCACTTCTTGCGTGTGCCCTGGCTCGCCAGCAAGAACAATGCTGCAACAGGATCCTTCTGCACACATTTATTGGGAAAGCTTGATTGCAGAGGCGAAGAGACCCCAAGCCCAGTACTGGTGCTGCTTATATAGGCCTAGGAGAGGTGTGTCTCACACCCGGATTGGTTGTGCTTGGGTTATGCTTACCACCTCATTTGCATGCCTACATCTGATTGGTTAACTTGTCTCTCATCTGATTGGTTAACTTGTCTCTCATCTGATTGGTTAACTTGTCTCTCATCTGATTTGTTAACTTGTCTCTCATCTGATTGGTTAACTTGTCTCTCATCTGATTGGTTAATTTTGGTTAATTCTCAAAACCTCATCTTGGCAAAAAAAACTATACTGCCTATGTATGCATGGTGGCCAGCAGAAGCCAGCGCCACCCTGCAAGGGCACATGTGGCTTCCCACAGCATCTCTAACTTCTGTTTTCTTTCCTAGGTTTTCCAGATCCAGAGCTGTTTTTCTTTGAGTTTTCTTTAATGATTCTACTTCCATTTTTAGATCCTGGGCAGTTTTTTTCAATTCCTTCACCTGTTTGATTACATTGTCCTATATTTCCTTAAGGGATTTCTGTGTTTCCTCTTTAAGGGCTTCTACTTGTTTGTTTGTGTTCTTCTGCATTTCTTTAAGGAAATTTTTTTCATGTCAGTCTTAAAGCCTTCAATCATCTTCATGAAATGAGAGTTTAGATCTGAATCTTGTTTTAAGTGTGTCTTTGGGTATCCAGGACTTGTTGTGGTGGGAGAACTGGATTCTGATGTTGCCAAGTCAAATTTGTTTCTGTTTCTTATGTTCTTGAGCTTGCCTCTTACCATGTGGTTATCTCTGGTGATATCTGGCCTCCCTGTTCTCTGACGGAAGCCTGTCCTTCCTATGATCCTATGATCCCATGATCCTAGGGAGTCGAGTGGGGTTGTGTGTGTCAAGCTATGTGGGCTGCGTGGGAGTGGGTCTCTGCTGCTGGCCAGCACAGGTGGAAGCTGGAAGTGCCCAGGCCTCTGGCTGGGTGGGAATCTGCTTCCCCTAGTTGCAGGGGTCCCAGTACAATGGGTCTCCTGGCAGGGTTTAAGGTTTCCCCTGTGAAGCTGGATATGTTTGAATACCTGGGGGATCTGCAATTGGGGTTTGTGCTGTGAGGGATCAGGTTCAGTGCTGTGTTTCTGTCCCAGCCAAAACAGGTGGGAGCTGGAAGGTGCCTGGTTTTCCACCTGGACAGGAATCTGCTTGGAATTTTTTTTTAAACATCTCCTATATTTTGTATAAGTCAAAATTATCTCTTACTCTTCATAACTCTACAATTCATTAGCATTTACTGCATTTGGTATAGTCAACACCTCTACTTGTCAAGTTTTAAGACATTTTTTTTTCACCAAGAAGAAACAATTAATTAATGCACACACACACACACACACACACACACACACACACACACACACACACAAAATTGATCACACAGTTATCGAGACTACCAAGTCTAAAATTGGTGTGTGTGTGTAGGGTGTGAAGAGATGGCACAGTGGTCAAGGTGGGCTGCTCTTCCAGAGGTCCTGAGTTTAATTGCCAGCAATCCCATGGTGGCTCACATCCATCTGTAATGGGATCTAATGCCTTCTTCTGGTGTGTCTGTAAACAGCTCATTTACATAAAATAAATAAATCTTTAAAAAATGGTATGTGGACTCAATAAGTTTGAAAACTCAGGGAAAAAAATGAACTTGATATTAAGAGCAGAGACTGTCTGCAAGTGCAGTTTCTTCTTGTGTAGAGAAGACCATTCTCTTGTTCCATTGGATGAAGCACATTCACATTCTTTGTTAGGGTTAATATTGCTGTGATCAAACACCATGACAAAAAAAAAAAAAAAAAAAAAAGAACTTTGGGCATGGGAAAGATTGATTTGGCTTGCACTTCCACATTATAATGCATAATTGAAAGAAGTTGGGACAGGAACTCAAACGGGATAAGGGACCTGGAGGCAGGAACTGATGCAAAGGGCATAAAAGATACTACTTATTGGATTACTCCACATAGCTTCTCATAGCTTGCTTAGCCTGTTTTTTGTTTGTTTGTTTGTTTGTTTTGTTTTTGTTTTTTGTTTTTAAAATAAAAGCCAGGACCACCAGCTAATGGTGACACTTCCCAGAATGGGCTGAGCCCTCCCATATTATTCACTAATTAAGAAAATCCCTGTGGGCTTGCCAACAGCCCATTGGAAACATTTTCTTAATTGAGGCTCCCTCCTCTCTATTGATCCTAACTTGTGTAATGTTGACATAACATGAGCTGGTATATTCACATTATGGGGTATGTGTGATTTGCTTCATTGGAAGACTCAAAAGTTTATATTTAATTATACCCCAAAATACCATCACAGAAACCTTCAGAATAATATTTGACCATGTGTTTGGGAACAGTGACCCACCTGTTGCCATATGAAATTAATCATCCCAAGTCTAACCATTATCAGTGGGGTAAATATTTCTTCATGCCACACTTGCCCTACATGGAAATATTAATAAGGCCATAATTATACTTAATGAGATATGGCTATCCTTGGTATAAGTGGTATGTTAGCTTTTCTATCATTGTGACTATAACCAAAGCAATTTGCAATGAGAGGGTTTGTTTGAGTTTTCAGATTACAGTTCACCATTCAAGAAAGTCAATGCATGAGCTCTCAGTAGAAACCTACTAGAAGCAAATTAGAAAATAAAAGATGCATTTAACTTATACTTCCAAGTCATAGTCCATCCCTGAGGGAAGTCAAGCCAGGAACCTAAGGAACTTAGAGACAGGAACTGAAGCAAAGACTATGGATGAGTGCAGCTTACTGGCTTGTTCCCTATTGCTTGCTAGGAGACAGAAATAGATGTAGAGGCCTAGAAAGGCCCCTGGTAAAGGCACAGCCCCAGTTGTAGAAGAAGCCCTGTGATTGAAGGATTCATGAGAGAGAAGTTAAGGTTTAGCACCATGGGGCAGACTCAGAGTTCCTGAAGATATTTCAAGAGAGGACATTGGTGAAAGTACAGCCATGTTGCTTCGGAGACATAAGCATTTTGGAGATGCCAGTACCATGGGATGGCATCCAAGGACAGCAATTGAAGGATGCAGGGTGACCTGGGCCTACAAGAGAAGCTACATGTGCTACAAAAGGTAGAGCCAGAGAAGTCGAGCCCATTGGAGTCTGGAAGATTGTGTGTCCTCAATATCTGACACTGGGCTTTTTACCCTGTTGCATTTGAGTTTGCTGAATGGAATGCAACTTCATTGGTTTTGTTCCTTCTTTTTTTTTTTTTTTTTTTTTTGACATTTGAAGATACCGGGCACTGTTTTGGCTTTATTTCTTTTTTTTTTAATTTTTAATATTTTTATTACATATTTTCATCAATTACATTTCCAATGCTATCCCAAAAGTCCCCCATAGCGCCCACCACTTCCCTACCCACCCATTCCCATTCTTTTGGCCCTGGCATTCCCCTATATTGGGGCATATAAAGTTTGCAAGTCCAATGGGCCTCTCTTTCCATTGATGGCCAACTAGGTCATCTTTCCATACATATGCAGCTAGAGACAAGAGCTCCGGGGTTCTGGTTAGTACATCATGTTGTTCCAACAATAGGGTTGCAGATCCCTTTAGCTCCTTGGGTACTTTCTCTAGCTTCTCCATTGGGAGCCCTGTGATACATCCAATAGCTGACTGTGAACATCCACTCCTGTGTTTGCTAGGCCCCGGCATCGTCTCACAAGAGACAGCTATATTTGGGTCCTTTCAGCAAAATCTTGCTAGTGTATGCAATGGTGTCAGCGTTTAGAAGCTGCTTATGGGATGGATCCCTGGATACGGCAGTCTCTAAATGGTCCATCCTTTCATCACAGCTACGAACTTTGTCTCTGTAACTCCTTCCCTGGGTGTTTTGTTCCCAATTCTAAGAAGGTGCACAGTGTCCACACTTTGGTCTTCATTCTTCTTGAGTTTCATGCGTTTAGCAAATTGTATCTTATATCTTGGGTATCCTAAGTTTTGGGCTAATATCCACTTATCAGTGAATACATATTGTGTGAGTTCTTTTGTGATTGTGTTACTTCACTCAAGATGATGCCCTCCAGGTCTATCCATTTGGCTAGGAATTTCATAAATTCATTCTTTTTAATAGCTGAGTAGTACTCCATTGTGTAAATGTACCATAATTTCTGTATCCATTCCTCTGTTGAGGGACATCTGGGTTCTTTCCAGCTTCTGGCTATTATAAATAGGGCTGCTATGAACATAGTGGAGCATGTGTCCTTTTTACAGATTGGGACATCTTCTGGATATATGCCCAGGAGAGGTATTGCTGGATCCTCTGGTAGTATTATGTCCAATTTTCTGAGGAACCGCCAGACTGATTTCCAGAGTGGTTGTACAAGCTTGCAATCCCACCAACAATGGAGGAGTGTTCCTCTTTCTCCACATCCTCGCCAGCATCTGCTGTCACCTGAATTTTTGATCTTAGCCATTCTGACTGGTGTGAGGTGGAATCTCAGGGTTGTTTTGATTTGCATTTCCCTGATGATTAAGGATGTTGAACATTTTTTCAGGTGCTTCTCTGCCATTCGGTATTCCTCAGGTGAGAATTCTTTGTTCAGTTCTGAGCCCCATTTTTTAATGGGGTTATTTGACTTTCTGGAGTCCACCTTCTTGAATTCTTTATATATATTGGATATTAGTCCCTTATCTGATTTAGGATAGGTGAAGATCCTTTCCCAATCTGTTGGTGGTTTTTTTGTCTTATTGATGGTGTCTTTAGCCTTGCAGAAGCTTTGTAGTTTCATGAGGTCCCACTTGTCAATTCTCGATCTTACAGCACAAGCCATTACTGTTCTATTCAGGAATTTTTCCCCTGTGCCCATATCTTCAAGGCTTTTCCCCACTTTCTCCTCTATAAGTTTCACTGTCTCTCGTTTTATGTGAAGTTCCTTGATCCACTTAGACTTGACCTTAGTACAAGGAGATAGGAATGGATCGATTCGCATTCTTCTACATGTTAACAACCAGTTGTGCCAGCACCATTTGTTGAAAATGCTGTCTTTCTTCCACTGGATGTTTTTAGCTCCCTTGTCGAAGATCAAGTGACCGTAGGTGTGTGGGTTCATTTCTGGGTCTTCAATTCTATTCCATTGGTCTATTTGTCTGTCACTATACCAGTACCATGCAGTTTTTATCACAATTGCTCTGTAGTAGAGCTTTAGGTCCGGCATGGTGATTCCACCAGAGGTTCTTTTATCCTTGAGAAGAGTTTTTGCTATCCTAGGTTTTTTGTTATTCCAGATGAATTTGCAGATTGCACTTTCTAATTCGTTGAAGAATTGATTTGGAATTTTGATGGGGATTGCATTGAATCTGTAGATTGCTTTTGGCAAGATAGCCATTTTTACAATGTTGATCCTGCCAATCCATGAGCATGGGAGATCTTTCCATCTTCTGAGATCTTCTAGGATTTCTTTCTTCAGAGACTTGAAGTTTTTATTATACAGATCTTTCACTTCCTTAGTTAGAGTCACGCCAAGATATTTAATATTATTTGTGACTATTGAGAAGGGTGTTGTTTCCCTAATTTCTTTCTCAGCCTGTTTATTCTTTGTGTAGAGAAAGGCCATTGATTTGTTTGAGTTAATTTTATATCCAGCTACTTCACCGAAGCTGTTTATCAGGCTTAGGAGTTCTCTGGTGGAATTTTTAGGGTCACTTATATATACTATCATATCATCTGAAAAGAGTGATATTTTGACTTCATCTTTTCCAATTTGTATCCCTTTGATCTCCTTTTGTTGTCGAATTGCTCTGGCTAGGACTTCAAGTACAATGTTGAATAGGTATGGAGAAAGTGGACAGCCTTGTCTAGTCCCTGATTTTAGAGGGATTGCTTCAAGCTTCTCACCATTTACTTTGATGTTGGCTACTGGTTTGCTGTAGATTGCTTTTATCATGTTTAGGTATGGGCCTTGAATTCCTGATCTTTCCAAGACTTTTATCATGAATGGGTGTTGGATCTTGTCAAATGCTTTTTCCGCATCTAACGAGATGACCATGTGGTTTTTGTCTTTGAGTTTGTTTATATACTGGATTACGTTGATGGATTTCCATATATTGAACCATCCCTGCATCCCTGGGATGAAACCTACTTGGTCAGCATGGATGATTGTTTTGATGTGTTCTTGGATTCGGTTAGCAAGAACTTTATTGAGGATTTTTGCATCAATATTCATAAGGGATATTGGTCTGAAGTTTTCTATCTTTGTTGGGTCTTTTTGTGGTTTAGGTATCAGAGTAATTGTGGCTTCATAGAATGAGTTGGGTAAAGTACCTTCTGTTTCTCTTTTGTGGAATAGTTTGTGAAGAACTGGGATTAGATCTTCTTTGAAGGTCTGATAGAACTCTGCACTAAACCCATCTGGTCCTGGGCTTTTTTTTAGTTGGGAGACTATTAATGACTGCTTCTATTTCTTTGGGGGATATAGGGCTGTTTAGATCATTAACCTGATCTTGATTCAACTTTGGTACCTGGTATCTGTCTAGGAACTTCTCCATTTCATCCAGGTTCTCCAGTTTTGTTGAGTATAGCCTTTGGTAGAAGGATCTGATGGTGTTTTGGATATCTTCAGGATCTGTTGTTATGTCTCCTTTTTCATTTCTGATTTTGTTAATTAGGATGCTTTCCCTGTGCCCTCTAGTGAGTCTGGCTAAGGGTTTATCTATCTTGTTGATTTTCTCAAAGAACCAGCTCCTTGATTGGTTGATTCTTTAAATAGTTCTTCTTGTTTCCACTTGGTTGATTTCGCCCCTGAGTTTGATTATTTCCTGCCGACTACTCTTCTTCGGTGAATTTGCTTCCTTTTGTTCTAGTGCTTTTAGGTATGTTGTCAAGCTGCTAATGTGTGCTCTCTCTAGTTTCCTTTTGGAGGCACTCAGAGCTATGAGTTTTCCTCTTAGAAATGCTTTCATTGAGTCCCATAAGTTTGGGTATGTTGTGGCTTCATTTTCATTGAACTCTAAAAAGTCTTTAATTTCTTTCTTTATTCCTTCCTTGACCAAGGTATCATTGAGAAGAGTGTTGTTCAGTTTCCACGTGAAGGTTGGCTTTCTATTATTTATTTTGTTATTGAAGATCAGCCTTAGTCCATGGTGATCTAATAGGATGCATGGGACAATTTCAATATTTTTGTATCTGTTGAGGCCTGTTTTGTGACCAATTATGTGGTCAATTTTGGAGAAGGTACCATGAGGTGCTGAGAAGAAGGTATATCCTTTTGTTTTAGGATAGAATGTTCTGTAGATATCTGCCAGATCCATTTGATTCATAATTTCTCTTAGTTTCTCTGTGTCCCTGTTTAGTTTCTGTTTCCATGATCTGTCCATTGGTGAAAGTGGTGTGTTGAAGTCTCCCACTATTATTGTATGAGGTGCAATGTGTGCTTTGAGATTTACTAAAGTTTCTTTAATGAATGTGGCTGCCTTTGTATTTGGAGCATAGATATTCAGGATTGATAGTTCCTCTTGGAGGATTTTACCTTTGATGAGTATGAAGTGTCCCTCCCTGTCTTTTTTAATGACTTTGGGTTGGAATTCAATCTTATCAGATATTAGAATGGCTACTCCAGCTTGTTTCTTCATACCATTTGCTTGGAAAATTGTTTTCCAGCCTTTCATTCTGAGGTAGTGTCTATCTTTTTTTCTGAGATGAGTTTCCTGTAAGCAGCAAAATGTTGGGTCTTGTTTGTGTAGCCAGTTTGTTAGTCTATGTCTTTTTATCGGGGAGTTGAGTCCATTGATATTAAGAGATATTAAGGAAAAGTAATTGTTGTTTCCTGTTATTTTTGTTGTTAAAGTTGGCATTCTGTTCTTGTGGCTGTCTTCTTTTAGGTTTGTTGAGGGATTACCTTCTTGTTGTTTCTAGGGCGTGGTTCCTGTCCTTGTATTGGTTTTTTTTCTGTTATTATCCTTTGAAGGGCTGGATTCGTGGAGAGATAATGTGTGAATTTGGTTTTGTCGTGGAATACTTTGGTTTCTCCATCTATGTTAATTGAGAGTTTGGCTGGGTATAGATAGTAGCCTGGGCTGGAATTTGTGTTCTTTTAGTGTCTGTATAACATCTTTCCAGGATCTTCTGGCTTTCATAGTCTCTGGTGAAAAATCTTGTGTAATTCTGATAGGCTTGCCTTTATATGTTACTTGGCCTTTTTCTCTTACTGCTTTTAGTATTCTATCTTTATTTAGAGCATTTGTTGTTCTGATTATTATGTGTCGGGAGGTATTTCTTTTCTGGTCCAGTCTATTTGGAGTTCTGTAGGCTTCTTGTATGTTCATGGGCATCTCTTTCTTTAGATTTGGGAAGTTTTCTTCTATAATTTTGTTGAAGATGTTTGCTGGTCCTTTGAGTTGAAAATCTTCATTCTCATCCACTCCTATTATCCGTAGGTTTGGTCTTCTCATTGTGTCCTGTATTTCTTGGATGTTTTCAGTTAGGATCTTTTTGCATTTTACATTTTCCTTGATTGTTGTGCCGATGTTCTCTATGGAATCTTCTGCACCTGAGATTCTCTCTTCCATCTCTTGTATTCTGTTGCTGATGCTCTTATCTATGGTTCCAGATTTCTTTCCTAGGGTTTCTATCTCCAGTGTTGCCTCATTTTGGGTTTTCTTTATTGTGTCTACTTCCCTTTTTAGGTCTAGTATGGTTTTGTTCATTTCCATCATCTGTTTGGATGTGTTTTCCTGTTTTTCATTAAGGACTTCTACCTGTTTGATTAGGTTATCCTGTTTTTCTTTAAGAATTTGTAACTCTTTAGCAGTGTTCTCCTGCAATTCTTTAAGGGATTTTTGTGCTTCCTCTTTATTGTCTTCTACCTGTTTACCAGTGTTCCTTTGTATTTCTTTAAGTGTGTTATTAAAGTCCTTCTTGAAGTCCTCTACCATCATCAGGAGATATGCTTTTAGATCCGTGTCTATCTTTTCCGGTGTGTTGTGGTGCCCTGGACTGGGCGAAGTGGGAGTGCTGGGTTCTGATGATGGTGAGTGGTCTTGGTTTCTGTTAGTAAGATTATTACGTTTACCTTTCGCCATCTGGTAATCTCTGGGGTTAGTTGTTGTCGTTGTCACTGTTTAAAGATTGGAGCAGAAGCTGTATTCCACTCACCAGCAGTCTCAAAATCCTGTGGCGGGGGTCGTGGGTAGCTGGCAGTACCCCGGTGCTGGTCCAGCTGGAAGAGGCCGGTGGTCCTACTCAGGCCGGTTTTCTGCTTCCCTAACTAATGCAGTCTCAGGTCCCGCGCGCAATTGGATTGGAGCAGAAGCTGTGTTCCACTCACCAGAAGTCTTAAGATCCTGTGGCGGGTGTTGTGGGTAGCTGGAGAGTGTCAGCCGACCCTGCGCCCTCGCTACCCCGGTGCTTTTCTGACCGGAAGAGGCTTGTGGCTCTATGTAGTCTGGATTTCTCCCTCCCCAACCAAAGCAGTCTCAGGTCCCGCGTGATTGGACTGGAGCAGAAGCTGTGTTCCACTCACCAGCAGTCTCAAAATCCTGTGGCGGGGGTCGTGGGTAGCTGGCGGGTGTCAGCCGACCCTGCGCTCTAGCTACCCTGGTGCTGATCCGGGTTTTTTTCCTTCTTGGAGTAAGAAAGTATGTAACTTATTTTGATTTCATGGTAGCCCACAGTTGAAGACATTGAACATTTTAGAAAGACTTTGAACTTTGACAGAGACTGAATCTTTTAGAGACTGAACTTTTGAAGTCTTAGAAGTTTTCAAGGCTGTAGGGCTTTTAAAAGTTGGAATGTTTTATATTGTGATATTAATATCTTATCTTGGGGATAAACAAGAAAGGGAAAGTTATGGTTTAATAATAATGTGTTTGTCAGTTTGAGAAAGTATCAACTTTTCTGGTTAGTTTTATGTCAGCTTGAAACAGAGTCATTTGGGAAGAAAGAACATTAATTGAGAAAATGGCTCCATAAGATTGGCCTTCAGGCAAGTCTGTTGAGAATTTTCTTAATTAGTGGTTGATGTGGGAGAGTCTAGCCTATTGTGGGTGGTATCATTCTTGGTCAGGTGGTTCTGAGGTATATAAAAAAGCAGACTGAGCAAGCAATAGGGAACAAGCCAGTAAGCTGCACTCATCCATAGTCTTTGCTTCAGTTCCTGTCTCTAAGTTCCTTAGGTTCCTGGCTTGACTTCCCTCAGGGATGGACTATGACTTGGAAGTATAAGTTAAATGCATCTTTTATTTTCTAATTTGCTTCTAGTCAAAATCTTAAACACAGCAATGGAAAAGAAGCTAAGGAAACTATATCATCTCACTAGAAGAGAATTAAAATGTTTTGAATCATGTTTACATTTCTTGTTTGTAGTTTGTTCATTTAAATTTTTTGAGAAATATATACATGAGTAGGATTTATTTTCATCACAACTCCTTCAACTTCATATCTTCCCCGACATGGCCAAATCAGATTCATAAGTGATCATGTCTCAAATTTATTTCTTCTATAAATACACACACACACACACACACACACACTACTGAATTCAATTAATGGTGCTCATATGCCACCCATGTGCTTAATATTTTGTAATTTAAGCCCCAGGGAGTAAAGTTGACCATTTTGAAAAACTGTGCTCTAAATTTACAACATTTTGTTCCATATGGCTTATGAGTACTACTGATGGTCAACTTGACAATATCTAGAGTTACACTCATACCTCTGGCCATATCTATGAAGATTATCCAGCGTAGGTTCATGAGGATGGGAAGACCCTTCTTCTTCTTCTTCTTCTTCTTCTTCTTCTTCTTCTTCTTCTTCTTCTTCTTCTTCTTCTTCTTCTTCTTCTTCTTCTTCTTCTTCTTCTTCTTCTTCTTCTTCTTCTTCTTCTCCTTCTCCTTCTCCTTCTCCTTCTCCTTCTCCTTCTCCTTCTCCTTCTCCTTCTCCTTCTCCTTCTCCTTCTCCTTCTCCTTCTCCTTCTCCTTCTCCTTCTCCTTCTCCTTCTCCTTCTCCTTCTCCTTCTCCTTCTCCTCCTCCTCCTCCTCCTCCTCCTCCTCCTCCTCCTCCTCCTCCCCTCCTCCTCCTCCTCCTCCTCCTCCTCCTCCTCCTCCTCCTCCTCCTCCTCCTCCTCTTCTTCTTCTTCTTCTTCTTCTTCTTCTTCTTCTTCTTCTTCTTCTTCTTCTTCTTCTTCTTCTTCTTCCTAATTGCTCCATTCATTTACATCTCAAATGATATCTCATGTCCTGATTACCCCCTCTGTCAATCCCCCTTCCCACATCCACCCTTCCCCCTCCCCTTTGCCTGTAATGAGGGTGCTCCCCCACCTATCCACACTCTTCTCCCTCACCTATCTAGCATCCCCCACACACTAGGGCATCAAACCTCCCCAGGACTAAGGGCTTCCCCTCCCATTGCTGTCAGGCAAGACCATCCTCTCCTCCATATGTATCTGGAGTCATGGATCCCTCCAGGTACACTCCATGGTTGGTGGTCTAGAATCTGGGACAACTGGGTGGTCTGGCCAGCCTATGTTGTTCTTTCTAAGGGGTTGCAATCCCCCTCTGCTCCTCCAGCCTTTTGCCAGCTCCCTCATGGGGTCCCTGAGCTTTCACCAATGGTTGTCTCCAAGCATCCACATCAGCATTTGTCAGTTGCTGGCCGGACCTCCCATGGAACAGCCACATTAGTTTCCTATCAGCAAGTGCCTCTTGACCACAGCAACAATGTTGGGTTTGGTGTCTGCAGATCTCCAGGTGAGGCAGTCCCTGGTTGACTCTTCATTCAGTCTCTGTTCCATTTTTTTGTCCCTGTTTTTCCTTTCTACAGGACCATTTCTAGGTTAAAATTTTTTTTTTTTTTGGTTTTTTCGAGACTAGGGTTTCTCTGTATGGCCCTGGCTGTCCTGGAACTCACTTTGTAGACCAGGCTGGGCTCGAACTCAGAAATCCACCTGCCTCTGCCTCCCGAGTGCTGGGATTACAGGCGTGCACCACCATGCCCGGCTAAAATTTTTGTGATGGGTGGGTAACTCCATCCCTTGACCAGGGGCCATGTCTATCTATTGCAGGTGGTCTCAACAGGTTCTATCTCCCCTTTATGTGCATTTTGACATCCCTGTTGGGTCCCAGGAGCCTCAAGATTCCCTGGTTTCTGGAACCCTCCAATGGATAGCCTCTGTTCCTCATTCCCCCTGCTACATATTTTTGTTCAATTTCTAGAGTCTTTGTACCTCTCTCACATCTCCTCCAGTTCTTGAAACTGCTCTCCTTATTTCCTCCCCTCATCTCTCCCTCCCAGGTTCCCCTATCCCTCCACCTCCCATGATAGTCCTGTTCCCCACTCAATGCAGGACTAAAGCATCCACAACCTGGAGCAAAGACCCTTCTTATAAATAGGTGGCAACATTCCATGAGATAGAGTCTCTCACTTTATTACAAGGTAAAAGTGAGTCAAACACCTGCATTCACCTCTTTCTGCTTTCTGACTGGATGCCATGTGACCTGCTGCTTCATGCTCCTGTCACTATGATTTTCCCACCAAGATAGACTGTAGCCTGTGATAGTGCTTCAGTGTGGTGATTTGAATATGCTTGGCCCATGGGAAGTAGCACTATTAGAGGTGTGGCCTTGTTGGAATAGGTGTGGCCTTGCTGGAAGTACTTCATCACTGTGGGTGTGGGCTCTGAGGACCTATGCTTAAGCTATGCACAGTATGGAAGAGAGCTTCCTTCTGACTGCCTTTGGATCAAGATGTAGAACTCTTGGCTTTTCCAGCACTATGATAATGGACTGGACCTCTGAAACTCTAAGCCAACCCCAATTAAATATTTGCCTTGGTCATGGTGTCTCTTCACAGCAACGAAACCCTAACTAAGGCAGAACAATTTTTTTCCTTCCTTTTTTCCTTCCTTAAGTGTCTCAAAAAAAAGATTTATTTTATATTGCTTTATGAGTGCTTTGCCTAAATTTATGTATGTATGTTATATGTGTGGCTGGTGTCCTTGGATGACAGAAGAGGACATTGTTTCCTCTAGAACTGGAGATATAAACAACTGTAAGCCACCATATGGGTGCTGGGACCTGAACCTGGTGCTTTGCAAAAGCAGCAACTAATCTTAACCACTGAACATCTCTTCAGCTCACTTAAGCTTGACAGATTATTTTATTGCGACAATGAGACAGATAACTAATAAAATGTAAGATAATGATAGAAGAAAATAAAGAAGATAAAACGTACAAATGATTTTACTTATAAATATTCATTACATGTACATTATTATTATGTATATGTACAGAAACACACAGATACAAAAATAATTTATGTTAGTTAGAAAATAGAAATGCACAGAAACCATTACATCAAACATGCTAGGGTTTGACACAGGAGAGCTTTCTTATATTTATTTATTTTCCTACATTTATTAATTTATTGATTTATTATGTATGTGATGTGCTATGCACATAGAGAGGTCAGAAGACAACTTGTGGATGTCTATTTTCTCCTTTCACTATGTTGGTTCCTGGAATCAAACTCAGGTCATCAGGCCTGGCACCTTTACCTTCTGAGCCATCTTGTTGGGACCTGATTAGAATTTTTTTTTTTAACATATTTTTAAAATTTTTATTATTTTATATTAGATATATCCTTTATATACATTTCAAATTTCAAATGCTATCCCGAAAGTCCCCATACCCTCCCCCCACCACTCTCCTACCCACCCACTCCCACTTCTTGGCCCTGGCAGTCCCCTGTACTGAGGCCTATAAAGTTTGCAAGACCAATGGGCCTCTCTTCCCAGTGATGGCCGACTAGGCCATCTTCTAATACATATGCAGCTAGAGACATGAGCTCCGGGGGGTACTGGTTAGTTCATAATGTTGTTTCACCTATAGGGTTGCAGATCCCTTGAGCTCCTTGGGTATGTCCTCCATTGGCGACCCTATGATCCATCCAATAGCTGACTGTGAGCATCCACTTCTGTGTTTGCTAGGCCCTGGCATAACCTCACAAGAGACAGCTATATCAGGGTACTTTCAGCAAAATCTTGCTGGTGTATGCAATGGTGTCAGCGTTTGGAGGCTGATTATGGGATAGATCCCCGGGTATGGCAGTCTCTAGATGGTCCATCCTTTAGTCTCAGCTCTAAACTTTGTATCTGTAACTCCTTCCATGGGTGTTTTGTTCCCAATCTAAGAAGGGGCAAAGTGTCCACACTTTGGTCTTCGTTCTTTTTGAGTTTTATGTGTTTTGCAAATTGTATCTTATATCTTGGGTATTCTAAGTTTCTGGGCTAATATCTACTTATCAGTGAGTGCATATCATGTGAGTTCTTTTGTGATTGGGTTACTTCACTCAGGATGATGTCCTCCAGGTTCATCCATTTGGCTAGGAATTTCATAAATTCTTTCTTTTTAATAGCTGAGTAGGACTCCATTGTGTAAATGTAGCACATTTTCTGTATCCATTCCTATGTTGACGTGCATCTGGGTCCTTTCCAGCTTCTGGCTATTATAAATAAAGATGCTATGAACATACTGGAGCATGTGTCCTTCTTACTGGTTGGGACATCTTCTGGATATATGCCCAGGAGAGGGATTGCTGGATCCTCCGGTAGTACTATGTCCAATTTTCTGAGGAACCACTAGACTAATTTCCAGAATGGTTGTACAAGTTTGCAATCCCACCAACAATGGAGGAGTGTTCCTCTTTCTCCACATCATCGCCAGCATCTGCTGTCATCTGAATTTTTGATCTTAGCCATTCTTGACTGGTGTGAGGTGGAATCTCAGGGTTGTTTTGATTTGCATTTCCCTGATGATTAAGGATGCTGAACATTTTTTCAGGTGCTTCTCAGCCATTTGTTATTCCTCAGGTGAGAATTCTTTGTTTAGCTCTGAGCCCCATTTTTTAATGGGGTTATTTGATTTTCTGGAGTCTACCTTCTTGAGTTCTTTATATATATTGGATATTAGTCCACTATCTGATTTAGGATAGGTAAAGATCCTTTCCCAATCTGTTGGTGGCCTTTTTGTCTTATTGACAGTGTCTTTTGCCTTACAGAAGCTTTGCAATTTTATGAGGTGCCATTTGCCAATTCTCGATCTTATAGCACAAGCCATTGCTATTCTATTCCCAAATTTTTCTCCTGTGCCCATATCTTCGAGGCTTTTCCCCACTTTCTCCTCTATAAGTTTCACTGTCTCTCGTTTTATGTGGAGTTCCTAGGTCCACTTAGATTTGATCTTAGTACAAGGAGATAGGAATGGATCAATTTGCATTCTTCTACATAATAATCGCCAGTTGTGCCAGCACCATTTGTTGAAATGCTGTCTTTTTTCCACTGGATGGTTTTAGTTCCCTTGTTGAAGATCAAGTGACCATAAGTGTGTGGATTCATTTCTGGGTCTTCAATCCTATTCCATTGGTCTACTTGTCTGTCACTATACCAGTACCATGCAGTTTTGATCACAATTGCTCTGTAGCACAGCTTTATGTCAGGCATGGTGATTCCATCAGAGGTTCTTTTATTCTTGAGAAGAGTTTTTGCTATCCTAGGTTTTTTGTTATTCCAGATGAATTTGCAGATTGCCCTTTCAAATTGGTTGAAGAATTGAGTTGGAATTTTGATGGGGATTGCATTGAATCTGTAGATTGCTTTTGGCAAGATAGTCATTTTTACTATATGGAGCCTGCCAATCCATGAGCATGGGAGATCTTTTCATTTTCTGAGATCTTTTTAAATTTCTTTCTTCAGAGACTTGAAGATCTTATCATACAGATCATTCACTTCCTTAGTTAAAGTCACACCAAGGTATTTTATATTATTTGTGACTATTGTGAAGGGTGTTGTTTCCCTAATTTCTTTCTCAGCCTGTTTATCCTTTGTATACAGAAAGGCCATTGACTAGTTTGAGTTAATTTTATATCCAGCTACTTCACTGAAACTCTTTATCAAGTTTAGGAGTTCTCTGGTGGAATTTTTAGGGTCACTTATATATACTATCATATCATCTGCAAAAAGTGATATTCTCACTTCTTCCTTTCCAATTTGTATCTCCTTGATCTCCTTTTGTTGTCAAATTGCTCTGGCTAGAACTTCAAGTACAATGTTGAATAGATAGGGAGAGAGTGAACAGCCTTGTCTAGTCCCTGATTTTAGTGGGATTGCTTCCAGCTTCTCCCCATTTACTTTGATGTTAGCTACTTGTTTGCTGTATATTGCTTTTATCATGGTTAGGTATGGGCCTCGAATTCCTGATCTTTCCAAGTCTTTTATCATGAATGGGTGTTGGATTTTGTCAAATGCTTTCTCCGCATCTAATGAGGAGATCATTTTTGTTTTTTGTCTTTGAATTTGTTTATATAGTGGAATACATTGATGGATTTCCATATATTAAACCATCCCTGCATCCCTGGAATAAAACCTACTTGGTCAGGTTGGATGATTGTTTTGAGGTGTTCTTGGATTCGGTTAGCAAGAATTTTATTGATTATTTTTGTATCGATATTCATAAGGGAAATTGGTCTGAAGTTCTCTATCTTTGTTGGGTCTCTCTGTGGTTTAGGTATCAGAGTAATTGTGGCTTCATAGAATGAATTGGGTAGAGTACCTTCTGCTTCTATTTTGTTGAATATTTGTGAAGAACTGGAATTAGATCGTCGTTGAAGGTCTGAGAGAACTCTGAACTAAATCCATCTGGTCCTTGGCTTTTTTTGTTTGGAAGACTATTAATGACTGCTTCTATTTCTTTATGGGATATAGGACTGTTTAGATCATTAACTTGATCTTGATTTAACTTTGGTACCTGGTATCTGTCTAGAAATTTGTCCATTTCATCCAGGTTTTCCAGTTTTTTTTTTTTTTTTTTTTTTTTTTTGAGTATAGTCTTTTGTAGAAGGATCTGATGGTGTTTTGGATTTCTTCAGGATCTGTTGTTATATCTCCCTTTTCATTTCTGATTTTGTTAATTAGGATGTTGTCCCTGTGCCTTCTAGTGAGTCTGGCTAAGGGTTTTTCTCTCTTATTGTTTTTCTCAAAGAACCAGCTCCTTGTTTGGTTGATTCTTTGAATAGTTCTTCTTATTTCCACTTGGTTGATTTCGCCCCTGAGTTTCATTATTTACTGCTGTCTACTCCTGTTGTGTGAATTTGCTTCCTTTTGTTCTAGAGCTTTTCGGTGTGTTGTCAAGCTGCTAATGTGTGCTCTCTTTATTTTCTTTTTGGAGGCACTCAGAGCTATGAGTTTTCCTCTTAGAAATGCTTTCATTGTGTTCCATCAGTTTGGGTATGTTGTGGCTTCATTTTCATTAAATTCTAAAAAGTCTTTAATTTCTTTCTTTCTTCCTTCCTTGACCAAGGTTTCATTGAGAAGTGTCCTGTTCAGTTTCCATGTGAATGTTGGCTTTCTATTAGTTATATTGTTATTGAAGATCAGTCTTAGTCCATGGTAATATGATAGGATGCATAGGACACTTTCAATATTTTTCTATCTGTTGAGTCCTGTTTTGTGACCAATTGTATGGTCAATTTTGGAGAAGATACCATGAGGTGCTGAGAAGAAGGTATATCCTTTTGTTTTAGGATAAAATGTTCTATAGATATCTGTTAAACCCATTTGTTTCATGACTTTTGTTAGTTTCACTGTGTCCCTGTTTAATTTCTGTTTCCGTGATCTGTCCATTGATGAAAGTGGTGTGTTGAAGTCTCCCACTATTATTGTGTGAGGTGCAATATGTGCTTTGAGCCTTACTAAAGTTTCTTTAATGAATGTGGCTGCTCTTGCATTTGGAGCATAGATATTCAGAATTGAGAATTCCTCTTGGAAGATTTTACCTTTGGTGAGTATGAAGTGTTCCTCCTTGTCTTTTTTTGATAACTTTAGGTTGGAAGTTGATTTTATTAGATATTAGAATGGATACTCCAGCTTGTTTCTTCAGGCCATTTGCTTGAAAAATTGTTTTCTAGCCTTTCACTCTGAGGTAGAGTCTGTCTTTTTCCCTGAAATGAATTTCCTGTAAGCAGCAAAATGTTGGGTCCTGTTTGAGTAGCCAGTCTGTTCATCTATGTTTTTTTATTGGGAAATTGAGTCCACTGATATTAAGAGATATTAAGGAAAAGTAATTGCTGCTTCCTATTATTTTTGTTGTTCGAGTTGGCATTCTGTTCTTGTGGCTGTCTTCTTTTAGGTTTGTTGAAGGATTACTTTCTTGCTTTTTCAAGGGTGTGGTTTCCGTCCTTCTATTTTTTTTTTCTGTTATTATCCTTTGAAGGGCTGGATTCGTGGAAAGATAATGTGTGAATTTGATTTTGTCGTGGAATAGTTTGGTTTCTCCATCTATGGTAATTGAGAGTTTGGCTGGGTATAGTAGCCTGGGCTGGCATTTGTGTTCTCTTAGTGTCTCTATAACATCTGTCCAGGATATTCTGGCTTTCATAGTCTCTGGTGAAAAGTTTGGTGTAATTCTGATAGGCCTGCCTTTATATGTTACTTGACCTTTTCCCCTACTGCTTTTAATATTCTATCTTTATTTAGTGCCTTTGTTGTTCTGATTATTATGTGTCAGGAGGAATTTCTTTTCTGGTCCAGTGTATTTGGAGTCTGTAGGCTTCTTGTATGTTCATGGGCATCTCTTTCTTTAGGTTTGGGAAGTTTTCTTTTATAATTTTGTTGAAGATATTTTCTGTCCCTTTAAGTTGAAAATCTTCATTCTCATCTACCCCTATTATCCGTAGGTTTGGTCTTCTCATTGTGTCCTGGATTTCCTAGATGTTTTGAGTTAGCATCTTTTTGCATTTTGCATTTTCTTTGATTGTTGTACCGATGTTCTCTATCTTCTGCACCTGAGATTCTCTCTTCCATTTCTTGTATTCTGTTGCTGTTACTCATATCTATGGTTCCAGATTTCTTTCCTAGGGTTTCTATCTCCATCATTGCCTCAATTTGGGTTTTCTTTATTGTGTCTACTTCTCTTTTTAGGTCTAATATGGTTTTGTTCATTTCCATCACCTGTTTGGATGTGTTTTCCTGTTTTTCTTTAAGGACTTGTAACTCTTTAGCAGTGTTCTCCTGTATTTTTTTAAGTGAGTTATTAAAGTCCTTCTTGATGTCCTCTACCATCATCATGAGATATGCGTTTAACTCCGGGCCTAGCTTTTCAGGTGTGTTGGGCTGCCCAGGACTTGGTGTGGTGGGAGTGCTGCATCTGATGATGGTGAGTGGACTTGGTTTCTGCCAAGAAATGTAAGATTCTTACGTTTGCCTTTCCCCATCTGGTAATCTCTGGAGTTAGTTGTTATAGTTGACTCTGGTAGAGCTTGTTCCTCTTGTGATTCTGTTAGCCTCTATCAGCAGACCTGGGAGACTAGCTCTCTCCTGAGTTTCAGTGGTCAGAGCACTCTCTGCAGTGAGCTCTCCTCTTGCAGGGAAGGTACACAGATATCTGGTGTTTGCAGAAGATGAAGGCCCGAAACAGGGCCTGTCCCAGAAGCTGTTAGCCTCTGTAGTCCACACTCTCACCTGCGAAGACTAGTCTCAGAGGGATCCGAGAACTAAGATGGCTCCCTCAGGTGCTCTGGCAAAGCCCTCCCGGGCGGGGTGGACACCTCTCCTCTGGCAGGGAAGGTGCCAGGATGTCTGGAGCCCAAAAAGGGGTCTGCCTCAGAAGCTTTGTGGCTTCTGCCTGTCCCAGAAGCTGTTAGCTTCAGTTGTCCACACTCTCACCTGTGCAGACTAGTCTCAGAGGAAACTGGGAACCAAGATGGCTCCCCCAGGTGCTCCACCAAAGCCCTCCCGGGCGGGGCGTACACCTCTCCTCTGGCAGGGAAGGTGCCAGGATGTCTGAAGCCCAAAATGGGGTCTGCCTCAGAAGCTGTCCTCTGGGGACCTTGGGGGTGTCCGCCGACTCCACGCCCAAGGTGATCTGGTGCTGGTGCCGACCAGAAGGGACTTGTGACCCTGGTCAGGCCGGGTTTTCTGCTTTCCTAATGCTTTCTCAAGTCCCACACAATTGGAATGGAACAGAAGTTGTGTTCCACTCACCGGTGGTCCTAAGATCGCATGGAGAGTCCTCTAGGGACCTCAGCTGTGTCCGCCAACTCTGTGCCCAATGTGACCCAGTGCTGGTGCCGACCGGATGGGCATGGGAGAACTTTCTACACTTTCTACCAGAGGAATTAGACTGTGAAGTATCCTTATTAATACAATATGAGATGACTGAAATAGACTAAATGATATAGTATGATGAATAATGTCATTAACTCTGTCTTTATTTCATCTATAAGACACATCCACCGAAGGGGGATGTTTGAGGAGGAAGAGATAAAACAGCATGAGAATAAGAGGATTAGGAAAGGACATTGGGAGAAGGACAAATATGGACAGAGTATGCAGGATGGCTTAGAGGTTAATAACGTGCATTGCTCTTGCAGATTAATGGAGTTCGTTGTCCAGCATCCACATTGAATGGCTCATAACCACTTGTAACTCCAGCTCCAAGAGATCTCGTATCCTCTTTTGGCCTCCAAGGGCATACCACTCATGTGCAAACCTTCCCCCCACATACATGTAATTTAAATAATAAAAATAATTACTTCCAAAAACAGAATTGCTTTGTATACTACTTTGAGAAAGATGCATCTGTTCCACAGCTGTGGGAATTACAAACTGAGGAGTGGAAAAATGCTGAGGTCCTTCCTCAGCTTGAGGTCCTGAGTGAATGGGCATGGCCTAAGAATGACTCAGAGTTAGTGATGGATGCAAGCTGCAAGCTCTGTAATTTGCTGAAGATAGTGTTCTCTCTCTCTCTCTCTCTCTCTCTCTCTCTCTCTCTCTCTCTCTCTCTCTTTCTCTCTATCTCTCTTTCTCTCTCTCTGTCTGGCAGACCAAAAGCCTAGCCTTTTATTTGTACAAGCTACTTCTGTAGGAATTGCGTATCAGTTTAATAATTTACCCCAGGATTTTTTTTGATCATTCCACAAATTAGCATTTTATGACTTTACCCCTGTTGTTGCTGAGTCTAGACATGGAGGTTATTTTTATGTGAGAAAAGTTAGCTTAAGTATAATATTTTTAGAAAATTTTTTGTATTTTAGTGAGCTTATGCCGATGCAAACATAAGCATTGAAGCTGATTTTTATAATTCTTAGCTACCTCAATATATTCTTCTAATCTTTGGATTATTTTTTTTATTTCAGTAAATCCAAGGCTTATCATTGGAAAGTATTAGGTGATTTCAGAAAGTAGGACTATCACTAAGCCTTCACCTTTTTCTTGATACTAGACTTTTGCTGCCCCCAACCTCTATTTGGATTACATATATAACTACCCCCTTTAGGGAGTAGTATATCTGGATTAAATTTAGTTGTTGATGGCTTCCAAGGAGGAGACTACCATTTCACCATTAATATTATACAACCATCTACCTGAGCCTTATTTTCTAACTATTCCTTTTTTTTTTTTTTTTAATGATCTAGGTGTTTTTCCTCTATTGACCAAATCATGTCTCCTTTAATATCTTTCTTAGTAAGCTGATTTATTAGTGCAGATACCTCTATTCTTTCAGGTCTGTGAAGCCCTTTATACAATTCATATTGTATCTTTATATTTTACATAGCTAATAAGTCCTGTGAGGAACAGTTATTACACTGATTCATGTATTCTTGAACTCATGTTTTCAGAGTTCTTTCCCACAGCCTTAAGGGCTGTCCTGAAGGCCACAGCACCACCACTTTGCTGGAGAATCATCAGACTCACCATAACCTCTCAGAATTGAGCTGTTTCTGGGTATCATGGAGTCATTAGCCTTGGCAAGGAGAACATCCCTCAATAACCTTGGCAGGGAGAACATTCCCCGAAGGAGGAATACAAAGTAATATATGTACATTATTATGAAAACAAGCCTTACAGCAACCATCACCATTTGAGGAGACCCATATCCTGCTGGCTCTGCTCCAGGGGCAGGAACCATGTCATACTGTATCTTGCACAGCCATGACACAGTAAAGGCAGTGACTGCTTTGTGGATATGAGACTCTCTTTTGGGATGATGGCAATGGCTAGGAACTAGATACTGGTGTTGGCTATGTATCATTGAGAGTTTACTCAATGTTATTGAATTACATACTTTGAAATATTTATGATTAAATTCATGTTTTATGAACTATAGTTCAGTAAGAAAAAAACCCAACTACAACATAGAATTGTTATAGCAGAAGGGGGTTTGCATTAGCTACTTTTTGCTGTTATAGCAGAAGGGGGTTTGCATTGCTACTTGTTGCTGTGATAAGATAGCATGACTAGAAGCAACTTATGGAAGGTTTGTTTTCATTTAAAGGATTAGACAATCTGTAATTGAGAGGACAGCATGGCAGCAAGCTGCAAGAGTAGGATGCTGATTGATCATATTTCATCAGTCCACCAAGAAGAAGAGAGTGAACTGGATATAGGCCACAATCATAAATATCAAAGGCTATTTTCAATGACCTAATTCCTCCAGCAAGCCTACATGTCCTGAAACTTCCATAATCTGATCAGACAATGCCACACACTGGAGACCAAGTGTTCAAGTACACAAGTCTATGGTGGTTCACACTGAAACCACCAGAGAGGTGCATCATGCTTCAGCAGTCATAACAATCAAACATTGCCTTCTTAATGAAACTTTAAAAAATAACCTTTTATTTGTGTGTCTATCTGTGGGAATGCATGGTGTGTGTGTGTGTGTCTGTCTGTCTGTCTATCTGTCTGTACACAGAAGCTGGAATATAGTACTAGCTCTCTCCTGGTGTTGAAGTAACAGCCAGTTGGGGGCCATGCAACTGTGGATGCTGAGAATCAAATGTGGGTCCTCTGGAAGAAGATATAGCACTCTTAACTCCTAAGCCTTCTGTCCAGCCTCCTTGGTAAAATTCCTAAGATAAGATTAATAATTTGCCCGAGTGCACAGTTTGCGTATTAAAAACAATGCTTTTACATCTTTATAGCTATCTGCCTTTCAATTCAGGGTGCAGTATGGCATCTTATGTCCCTGGGAAGTAGGAGGGCAGATGTAAGTTGATGAGTCACTCTTTCTACACATACTCTTATATACTATGTTGTATTCTGAAAATGAGAATGGTTCTCTACTCCAAGACCCTCAAAACCCAAGAGGAGATGTTGATGTCACAATCATCTAACATTACATAACAAAGAGTATGGTACTGAGACAATTGGTAAATATTTCTCCCATTGTCTCAAGGAGAAACAAGCACATTTTTTCAATGAATGTTAGTATCCACACATGCAGACTTTATCAATTGAGGATCTGTGGTCAGGAGAGAAGAGAAAGTGAGGAAATTAACAAAAGGGGGTTGTGGATGAGAAAGAAGAAATGACATGGCCGTCCATGGAGAAAGGTGAAGAGGAACTGTAACATTTTACAGAAATGAAAAAGTCAAAAGGAGGAAGTTTAGGGCAATAAAACTACAGCCTAATTCCAGGAAGGAAACTGGTATCACCAGTTAGATAGTATCAATATGGTCACATTGAATAATTCTCCCTCCTTGACTGTCACTACTCTGCACATCTGTTTCTTCTACTGAGGACAAGTGCTTGAGCCTAAATTGGGAGGGTTTTTTTTGGGGGGTTCAAACTGTAAGCCCAACAATTCTGGTAACTTGGTAAGAAGAGAAAGTAAATGAGAAGGGATTAGTTGACTAATCCCTCACACAGAGCCCTGATAATAGATTTGTTTCCTTTCCTATCCCTCCACATCCCTTTGTGCTCATCCCCAGAATAAAGAGAGTTTCTGTCATGGTTTGAGTATGCTTGGCCCATGGTTTGAGTATGCTTGGCACTATTTTGAGGTGTGGCCTTATTGGATTAGGTGTGCCACTGTGAGAATGGATTTTAATACCCTCATCCAGGTTGCCTGGAAGTCCATCTTCCACTAGCAGTCTTCAGATGAAGAAGTAGAATTCTCAGCTTCTCCTGCACCATGGCCTGCCTGGATGCAGCCATGTTCCTGCCTTGATGATTATGGACTGAACCTCTGAACCTGTAAATCAGCCCCAATTAAATATTGTCCTTATAAGAGTTGCCTTAGTCATGGTGTCTGTTCACAGCAGTAAAACCCTAACTAAGACAGAACTTGGTACCAGGGACTGGAGTATTGCTGTGGATAGGTCTGACCATGGTTTTGTTTGGAATAATCTGGATCTTGGGACTTTGGATTTGGAAAGCAGTGGAATGCTTTAAATAGGCTATCCTAGTAGGAAAATGGAAGACTTTGTTACTGAGAGTGATTTGAATTGTGCGGACCTGGTCCAAGAGTTTTTAGTGGAGAATTTCAATATATGGTGTAGAGACTATTTTTGTGATATTTTGGTGAAGAATATGGCTACTTTTTGCCCTTGTCTGAATATTCTGCTTGAGGCTAAGGTGAAGAGACTCAGATTAATTGCATTGAGAAAGGAAGTCTCAGAAATGCCTATTAGAGACTTTGTTCTCTGATTAAGTCTCATGAAGAACATTTTAAACAGGTGTAGCAAGTTGAGAAAGGAAAAATATAAAATATATGGCTTGAGTCTTAAAGGGGCACAAGGAAGTGAAATGGAGCAAAATAATGTGTTCAAGGATATTAAATTGAATTAAGGGAGTAGTGATCTTGGGGCAAGATCCCACCCAGTTAAATTTAGGTCCAGGCATTGTACTACAAGCCTTTAATTTCAGGAGGCAAAGACTAATAGAGTTCAAGGCTAGCCTAGAACAGAACCTAAAGGTGAAGAAAACCTTAAATTCAGGCTTAGTGGGCCACACCTTTAATCCCAGTGCTTAGGAGACAGGCATGCAGATCTCAGAGTTCAAAGTCAGTCTACAGATTAAGTTCCAGGACAGCCAAGCTTAGATAGTGAAGGAGTTGGAAAACAGAAAGCTAGTGATAATGTAATAGAACAAGGGGGCTATGCACCAGCCCCAGCAAGCAGCAGAACTCAGAAGATTTGGCCATGTGGCTCTGGCTTTTGAGGGACTACTGGGACAATTGATGCAGGTTAGCTGGAGCTAAGAAATTAGAAATTATTAAGAAGAGGTGAAATCTTTGGAATGAGTTTTCTAAGATCACAAAGAAGCTGTGTTCCAAAGATATCCAAGGTTGTATCTTGTGCTGCAGCTGTACTTGGTAATGTGTAAGAGTCACCCAGGTGATACTGGTTTTAAAGCCATGAAGGTGTCATGAAGAACAACTGAGGTTTGACACTTTGAGAGGCCATGGAAGGCCTTTGGTGAAGGTGCAGCCCCAGTTGCAATTGATGTCCCAGGACTGAATGGGTCATGCAAAGCAGTTGAGGCTTGGCACCATGAAGAGAGCCTATGAGAAACTATTGGTGAAGCCTAGTTGGAGTGGAACACCCCAGTGTATTGGAGATGCCAGTACCACGGGATGATCACCAAGAACAGCAGCAGCAGTGGAGTAGATTAACCTGAGCTTAGAGTGCTGCAGAGGGCAAGGCTGGAGAAGTGATGCCAGCCCTTTGGAGGAGCCCAGAAGATCATGTGTGGATCCCAGACATTGAAACAAGAAGCTGTAACATTGAAGTTGCCTTAGAAACCCCAAGATGTTCAAGATTCCAGAGCCATGGGCTCTCTGTGGAGCAAAGCCACAGAGAGTGAAACCAGCCCAGGAAAAAGAAGTTTGTTGCAGTCAACAAAGATAAAAAAGGAGTTGGAGATGGCCTAGTCGGCCATCACTGGAAAGAGAGGCCCATTGGACTTGCAAACTTTATGTGCCCCAGTACAGGGGAATGCCAGGGCCAAAAAGTGGGAGTGGGTGGGTAGGGGAGTGGGGGGGGTATGGGGGACTTTTGGGATAGCATTGGAAATGTAAATGAGGAAAATACCTAATAAAAATATTTTTAAAAAAGGAGTTGGAGATCTGAAGACCACGTTGACATCAGACACAGGGATACAGAGTTTGGGCTTTGTCCAGCTGGTTTCCTGTTTTTCTTTGGGGATTAGAGTTAAGTGATTGGATGACTCTCAGAAGAGATCTTGAACTTTGGGCTTTTAATGTTGTTGATACTGCTATAGACTATGGGGACTTTGGAATTTGGAATAAATGTGTTTTGCATTATGCTATGTTTAGGTATGGCCCCCATAGACTCATGTGTTTGAATAGGCCTATGGGGGCCAGGGAGTGAAATGTCATGGTTTGAATATGTTTGGCCAAGGGAGTGGCACCATTTGGAGGCGTGGCCTTGTTAGATTGGGTGTGTCACTGTGAGTGTGGGTTTTAAGACCTGCATCCTAGCTGCCTGGAAGTGATTCTTACACTAGAAGCCTTCAGATGAAGATGTAGAACTCCCAGCTTCTTCTACACCATGCCTGCCTAGATGCTGCCATGTTTCTGCCTTGATGATTATGGACTGAACTCTGAATCTATAAGCCAGCCCCAATTAAATATTGTCCTTATAAGAGTTACCTTGGGCCAGGCGTGGTGGCACATGATTTTAATCCCAGCACTCAGGAGGCAGAGGCAGGCAGATTTCTGAGTTTGAGGCCAGCCTGGTCTACAAAGTGAGGTCCAGGACAGCCAGGGCTATACAGAGAAACCCTGTCTCCAAAAACAAAAACAAACAAACAAACAAACAAACAAACAAAAGAATTGCCTTGGTCATGGTGTCTGTTCACAGCAGTAAAACCCTAACTAAACATCTTTTCTGAAACACCAACCTGCATATTCTTTAAAATATCTCCAGGGTTTGGAGGATAGTGGCTATGGTAAGAACCCCAAAGTGCTATGTAGGTTCATGACATGATGAAGGAGAGAAGGAGATTTCATGATGACCCTCTGAGATAGAAATACCAGACCTCAGCCACTTTCACCTAAGGGTAACTGTTTTTGAAATTAGGACCATGAAGTCAGATGTCTATGAATCTTGAGGAGAAAGACATTTTATCTAAAATGTCAACAGTCTTGTTCCCATTACTGACTGTGCCCCAGCCCTAGGAAGACAAAGGTCAAGCTCCTGAGTTGTTCACTTCCTCTTCCTGTGGGGCTGTTGATGTGCTAAACTTGTCTCTGGGAACTTAGGGCAACAAAGACCACACCCTGCCTGTCTGTTCATCAAACTGCATGCAGAACAGTGGCTGGTGAGAGAAGATGCCATGACTCTCACCCTCACATTCCTGTTCAGTCTTGGTGAGATGAGGAAAATGGAAAGAGTCACCTAAGTCTGGGAATGACCCCATAGACAAGCTCTGACCCATGAGGAGACTTCAAGGGCTCAGGAATCTCTGTGTAGAAAAGGACAAACTTTCAGGACAAACTTCCCACAGGACAACCTCAGGATTGAGTATGGGCTACAAGAAAGCAGTACTGGCAAGTGAGTGTATTCCCAGCTGTTCCAGGTGTCTCCACCTTACTTGGGACAATGTGTCACATTCAGGCAGTGGGGATGTGAAACAGTATATGTGGGCTGATGTTAGGGATGGCTGGAGGATCCTGGGTTGGTAACAAGAATCTGGGAGATGAATGTCCTGGGAATTGGCCTCTGGTTTCTTTTCAGGGACCCTTTCTGTGCCCACCATCTGGGTTGAGCCAGATTCTGTGGTCACCTGGGGTACAATTATGAGCATGTGGTGTCAGGGAATCTGTGAGACCTTGGAGTACCATCTGGTTAAAGAAGGAAGCTGGTCAACTTTGTACATACAGACTTCATTGGAGCACAAAAACAAGGTCAATTTTACCATCTCATTCCCATAGGATCATTGTTACTATCTGAACCCTGATGACTGGTCAGAACATAGTAACCCAGTGGAGCTGGTGGTGACAGGTAAGGGGACCCTCAGGGATATCAGTCCTTGATTGACCCTCTCCTCTCTCTCTCTCTCTCTCTCTCTCTCTCTCTCTCTCTCTCTCTCTCTCTCTCACAAGACACTGTGGGTTGTGTAAGCCAGTTTATAAATTACAGCCCCCTCCCCCCTTTCTTCTTCATTTGGTCTTTTTGAGGCAAGTTCTCTAATACAATTCTGGCTGTCTAGGAATTCACTCTGTATATTAGGTTAGCTGTGAACAAACAGATCCACCCGCCTCTGCTGGGATTAAAGGTGTTCACCACCACACATAGCTATATTCTTCTTTTGTAGGATTCTACAGAAAGCCCACCCTCTCAGTCTTGCCTAGTTCTGAAGAAGCCTCAGGAGGGAAAACGACTGTTCAATGTGCTTCTTCCCTGAGATACGTTAGGTTCATTTTCACTAAGGAAGGAAAACAGAGGCTATCCAGGACACTACATGCACAGCATGTACCTAATGGGCAGTTCCAGGCCACATTCCATGTGTGTCCTGTGTCACTTAGCCAGAAAACATGCAGATGCTATGGAAATTACAAGATCAATCCATTTGTCTAGTCAGAATCCAGTGACCCCTGGTGTCAGGTGTGGAAGCTCTATCCATCACTGACATAATAATTTTGAGGTGTACCCATACATTTCTGAGTCTTATGTTCAGGGGAACTAAAATGGGATGTGGCCAAGAGAAATTTTGGTTCCCCAAGCTGGGTGGAGACCAAATTTGAGAGGCAGTGCCACCTTCAGGACAGGATAGGAAGGGGCCAAGTGTCCCTTGTACCTTCTTCCTGCCTATATTTTCTCTGGTGATGTCCAGGTAGCCTTCCCTGATAATCAATCAGGGTCTGTACCCTGGAGAGAACTGACCCCACCCCCCACAGAGACACCCTGTCATCAGCTCTACTCTGTTAAAGGAGGAGGGCATGACTCTTCTCAGTGTCCTGACTCACCCAAATGTCCTGTGAATAATTTCCTTAGGGGTCACTGTAGATGCTATGGTACACATCTTTCTCTAGAGTGGTCAGACCCCATTGAACTGTGCTCATCCTAAGCACAAGTGAGAAACCTAGAAAAGTCAGTCAAGGACTCAGATTCAAAACAGGTCCTGATTTGGGAGCCAACGAGGTGATCACTAAGATTGAGGGAGGAGGGAAGATAGACAGGCAATTCCTGTGGGGGACTGAGTTTGAAAGAAATAGACTGAAAGGCCTAGGTCCTCAGAGACTGGCCCTGATAAGGCCTTAGCTCAGGCAAAGATGGATAACTGCTCTCCTATCCTCCTGTTTATTACACCTCCTATTATGTTCTCCCCTTAAAAAAATGATTGATTGATTTATTATATGTAAGTACACTGTAGGTGTCTTCAGACACTCCAGAAGAAGGCATTGGATCTCATTACAGATGGTTGTGAGCCACCATGTGGTTGCTGGGATTTGAACTCAGGACCTCTGGAAGAGCAGTCAGTGCTCTTAACTTCTGAGCCATCTCTCCAGCCCATGTTCTCCCTTTCCATGCAGCCAGGATCTACAGTGTCATTAGAAGAGACAGTGACCTTGCTCTATTAATCTTAGAGCTCTGTGGCACTTTCTACCTTTTGAAATTTGGGACAGTCAGTCTCCTCTTATGACTAAGATCCAAAACCTCAGTTCAGCATTATCAGGCAGAATTCTCCATGATCACCATGACTTCAACTTTCTGCAGAACAACATACAGGGACTGGGTCTATGTTTACTTGGCCTGACCTTGGAAGGTGACAGATGAGAAAGCCTTATCCTTCCTGCCATTGTTGACCCCATCTATTCAAGAGGAGCTGTTTGGATGTGGTTTCCAATTATCCTCCATTTCTGACCTGCTGTAGCATTTGAGATGGGGCTTCATTTTAAACCTGCCCAAACCCCAGCCCTTTCTGTTGTAAATAATTGTATATATGAAAGGAACAGGAGCTAGAGAGATGCCTTAGTGATTAAGAGCCCATATTGCTCTTGAAGAGAGTGATAGATTGGTTCCCAGCATCCTATTATAATACTTCACAACTGTCTATGAATCCAATTCCAGGTAATCTAACACCCTCTTCAGGCACTGTGAGCCCTGCCATGTTTACACACACACACACACACACACACACACACACACAGATACAGACACGTAGACACATACAGATATACACACACACAGACACACACAGGCACACACACAGAGAGACAGACATGATGTATAGGCACTCACAGGCACACACACACAGGGATAGATATCATAATACACATGGACACACATACAGAGATAGACACAGACACATATATACACAGACACAACACACATAGGCACACACAGAGAGAGACAGACACAGACACATACACACAGCCAGAGAAACAGATACACACACTATCTCTCTCACACAGACACAGACAAGCACAAATATTGTTTGTTTCTTCTTATTGTTTGTATTTAATGACAGGGTCACTCTATATAGCCCTGGATTGTCTGGAACTTGCTATATAGACCAGGTTGGCCTCTAGCTCACTGAAATCTGCCTTCCCCAGCTCCCAAGTAGTGGGATCAAGGGATGTGTTATGACACCCAGCTTCAATATACACATAACTTAAAAATCTTTTATTAAAAACATAAAAATACTCTCATAAGATGTGAAGCTGGAACATGGGATTTTTACCCATCAGTCTTGAGTCTCAAATAAGAGGAAACTAAAGTAGCATCGGAACAGTAAGGATTTAGGAAAAGCTACTCATTCGGAAGCTTTCCTCTTTCATGGGTCATAAAAAACCCTCAGTTTTCTCTTCCTTAAGAGTCACCAGTGCACACATGTGCACTAGTATATGGCACATTGTATGACACACTGGCATCAACCAGTAGCAGGATGTGATATGAGAGAGCAAGCTGGAGGCTGATAGAGCACACAGGTTACTGTGTGAATATGGGACAGGACACAGGAGCATTCCCACAGCAGACTTTTTTTTTGTATTCATGTTTCATCCTGCTCACTGCCCCTCCTCCTTGTTCCCTCTCTCACAATCCTTCCTCCCACACTCCCTTTTCCTCTAAGAGGGTAGAGCCACCCCCCCTACTTGGTATCTACCCATGGTATCTCCTGGCCCGGCCTCTTCAAGTCTCTGTGGGGCTAGACACTTCCTTTCCCACTGATGCCGGACAAGGCAGCCCAGCTAGAAGAACATATCCCACAGACAGGCAACAGCTTTTGGGACCCATATGTGCAGGGGGTGAGAGGGTGGCCTAGGTCCAGCCCACGCATGCCCTTTGGTTGGTGGTTCAGTCTCTGAGAGTACAAAGGGTCCAGGTTAGTTGTCTCTATTGATCTTCCTGTAGGGTTCTTATCCCCTTTGGGGTGCCGCAGACCCTCTGGGTCCCTTTGTCTATATGGAACGGGTCTCTAGTCGCAGATGGGCAAACCATCGGATGAATTGACAGACAGATGCACACAGGAGAGGTTGTGTAGGATCTGAATGTATTTTGTCAAATTGAGCATCAGACTTTTTATACAGAAGACAATAAGGAAGTTGGGTGACATACCAGCAAGGTACAAAGAGGTTACTGGATTCTTACATAAAACAGAGGAATACAAACACAGAATGTCTAACAGGAACCACCTGGGATAGAATTCATTGTTAACAACTGGGATCAACAAGGGCTCCACCTAAGATTCACTTAATCTTAGAAGCCAGGGTCAAGGGCTTCGTGCCCTTGCCATAGTTCCTATTTTAGTCTATTGTATAGTCCACCTTACCCTTAGGCCATTGTAAATATGTGTGTATGGGTGTAACTCAGCTATAATCTTAGAAGCCAGGTGTGAGGTCTTCACTCTCCTAGGGCACGGGCTTTCACACCCAAGTCATGGTTCTAACTAGGGAGTTCCGTTCTACCTAACCATTTCATGAATAATGCAATACTCTAAAACCACAGCCCGATCTACTTCCTAAACCATTGTAAATTCCTGTATATGGGAACGACTTGGCTTTCATTCTAAGTGATAGTGTAGTACCAGAGGCTATTCTGAATGTCAGTGAATAGCAACATTCTTACTGAATTTCAAGCCCATGGTCTTGCTCAAGGGCGTTCTAGGACTGTAGGAACACTGGCGAAGGCTTCAATCTTAAAAGGCACTTATAATAGGATAATACTAAAAGAGAGCACGTGGTTGCATACACTAGACTAACACGGGAATGGAAAATTAATGTAAGGGTTAGAGAGAACACCAGACTCCAGGAGCGTGTTTCTGTGAAAATCTTGTCTCGTGAGTAGCTTTCAAGCCTCAGCCTGTCAAGCTGACTCGACCGGAGAGCGTGGCATTGGGGGTCCTCATCCTTCTCCCAAACTCTTCCATATGAGTTCCCAAGCTCCATTCACTGTTTGGCTGTGGGTTTCTGCATCCCTCTGAGTCAGCTACTGGGTGGAGAATCTCAGAGGACAGCCATGTTATACTCATGTCTGCATGCATAACAGTGTATCATTAATATTGTCAGGGATGCCCTTAGCAGATCTTTTATCCAGTCGCTGAGATTCTGAACATGCAATCCATCACTAATGCCTGCTCCATCAGATCAGGAGACAAAGCTGCTCAGGTCACTGGTCTGCGGAGGCCTTGTTATAGGCGAGGCTGAGGCACACAAAAGGCACACTCCTTTTGAGAGAGGCATCCCATGCTATGAGTATCTATCTGCATGGCTCCTTTTAGTCTCACCTGGGCCTTAATACTCAGTACATGACTGAGACATAAGAGAGGCTGTGCAGCTGCGCACTGCAGTGACCTGACACTTTCTTTTTGGATGCAAAAGCCAATTTGTTTCTACTCTACATTTTCTGTCTACTCTTGTATATGTTCCTTCAGTTTTGGAACCTAAAAATTGACTCAAAAATTATATATGTGTATGTATATATATATATATATATATAATTATATGTACATGTACATTACATGTATATAAATATATGTACAAATATGTATGTATTTTGCCTGCATGTAGGCCATGCAGTATGTATGTGCTTTGCCCTCAGGGGCCAGATGAGGGCATAATATCTCCTTGAGGCTGAAGTTACAGATGGTTGAGAACTGTAAGTCTGCACCACATGCAGTGCCCACAAAGGTCAGAAAAAATATTTGAACCCCTGACACTGTAGTTGCAGTCAGTTATGAGTCATTCTATGAGTGCTGGGAATCAAAGTGGGTCCTCTAGAAGAGCAAGCAGTGCACTTAACCACTGAGCCATCTCTCTAGCCATAAGAATTTCTTTTCTATAATTGTGACTCAGCATGAGGACCTGAATTAGAATATCCAGTATCAATTTAAAAGGCTTAGCACAGGTGTAATCCAGATTTGGGGAGGCAGGAAAGAAGACTCCCTTGGGATTGCTTGCCACCTTTTCTAGCTGAATCAGCAAGCTCAAGGTCAGTTAGACACTCTGCTCCCACCCTGAATATCGTAGAGAGCAATTGAAGGAGACATCAGATCACTAGATGATGATCTTTAGCATCCATATACATGCATACACACGTACACACATACATACATACATACACAAACACACACAAATTTTTGCTACCTAAGCTTAACAAAACAACACACTTGTTCTTGTTTATTCCTAGAGTAATATATATATATATAAAATAAATGGACTTACACAGGAAGTTATTGTATTTTATAAGGGCTTATTTATTTATTTATTTATTTAATGAATATGAGAGCTCTACATGTGGTTGCTGGGAAATGAACTCAGGACTTCTGGAAGAGCAGCTAGTGCTCTTAACTGCTGAGCCATCTTTCTCTAGCCCTCAAAGTTATTATTTTAAAAGTTTCAAAACTAGAGGCTAGAGAAATGGCACAGCGGCTAAGGTCATTGGTTGTTCTTTCAGAGGACTCAGGTTCAATTTTTTAAAATATTTTTATTAGGTATTTTTCTCATTTACATTTCCAATACTATCCCAAAAGTCCACCATACCCCCCCCACTCCCCTACCCACCCACTCTCACTTTTAGGCCCTATCATTCCCCTGTACTGGGGTATATAAAGTTTGCAAGTCCAATGGGCCTCTCTTTCCAGTGATGGCTGACTAGGCCATCTTTTGATACATATGCAGCAAGAGTCAAGAGCTCCGGGGAACTGGTTAGTTCATAATGTTGTTCCACCTATAGGGTTGCAGATCCCTTTAGCTCCTTGGGTACTTTCTCTAGCTCCTACATTGGGGGCACTGTGATCCATCAACTAGCTGACTGTGAGCATCCACTTCTGTGTTTGCTAGGCCCCGGCATAGTCTCACAAGAGACAGCTATATCTGGGTCCTTTCAGCAAAATCTTGCTAGTGTGTGCGATAGTGTCAGCGTTTGGAAGATGATTATGGGATGGATCCCCAGATATGGCAGTCTCTAGATGGTTCATCCTTTCGTCACAGCTCCAAACTTTGTCTCTATAACTCCTTCCATGGGTGTTTTGTTCCCAATTCTAAGAAGGGGCAAAGTGTCCACACTTTGATCTTCATTCTTCTTGAGTTTCATGCATTTAGCAAATTGCATCTTATATCTTGGGTATCCTAAGTATCTGGGCTAATATCCACTTATCAGTGAGTACATATTGTGTGAGTCCCTTTGATTGTGTTACCTCCCAGGATGGTGTCCACCAGGTCCATCCATTTGCCTAGGAATTTCATGAATTCATTCCTTTTATTTTTTTTTCCTTTGGAAGATTTTATTTTATTTTATTTTATTTAAATATCTGTTTGTTTTATTTATTAATTTTGATTTTTAATATTTTTATTACATATTTTCCTCAATTACATTTCCAATGCTATCCCAAAAGTCCCCCATAGCGCCCCCCACTTCCCTACACACCCATTCCCATTCTTTTGGCCCTGGCATTCCCCTATATTGGGGCATATAAAGTTTGCAAGTCCAATGGGCCTCTCTTTCCATTGATGGCCGACTAGGCCATCTTTCGATACATATGCAGCTAGAGACAAGAGCTCCGGGGTTCTGGTTAGTACATCATGTTGTTCCAACAATAGGGTTGCAGATCCCTTTAGCTCCTTGGGTACTTTCTCTAGCTTCTCCATTGGGAGCCCTGTGATACATCCAATAGCTGACTGTGAACATCCACTCCTGTGTTTGCTAGGCCCCGGCATCGTCTCACAAGAGACAGCTATATTTGGGTCCTTTCAGCAAAATCTTGCTAGTGTATGCAATGGTGTCAGTGTTTAGAAGCTGATTATGGGATGGATCCCTGGATACGGCAGTCTCTAAATGGTCCATCCTTTCATCACAGCTACGAACTTTGTCTCTGTAACTTCTTCCCTGGGTGTTTTGTTCCCAATTCTAAGAAGGGGCACAGTGTCCACACTTTGGTCTTCATTCTTCTTGAGTTTCATGCATTTAGCAAATTGTATCTTATATCTTGGGTATCCTAAGTTTTGGGCTAATATCCACTTATCAGTGAATACATATTGTGTGAGTTCTTTTGTGATTGTGTTACTTCACTCAAGATGATGCCCTCCAGGTCCATCCATTTGGCTAGGAATTTCATAAATTCATTCTTTTTAATAGCTGAGTAGTACTCCATTGTGTAAATGTACCATAATTTCTGTATCCATTCCTCTGTTGAGGGACATCTGGGTTCTTTCCAGCTTCTGGCTATTATAAATAGGGCTGCTATGAACATAGTGGAGCATGTGTCCTTTTTACCGGTTGGGACATCTTCTGGATATATGCCCAGGAGAGGTATTGCTGGATCCTCTGGTAGTACTATGTCCAATTTTCTGAGGAACCGCCAGACTGATTTCCAGAGTGGTTGTACAAGCTTGCAATCCCACCAACAATGGAGGAGTGTTCCTCTTTCTCCACATCCTCGCCAGCATCTGCTGTCACCTGAATTTTTGATCTTAGCCATTCTGACTGGTGTGAGGTGGAATCTCAGGGTTGTTTTGATGTGCATTTCCCTGATGATTAAGGATGTTGAACATTTTTTCAGGTGTTTCTCTGCCATTCAGTATTCCTCAGGTGAGAATTCTTTGTTCAGTTCTGAGCCCCATTTTTTAATGGGGTTATTTGACTTTCTGGAGTCCACCTTCTTGAGTTCTTTATATATATTGGATATTAGTCCCTTATCTGATTTAGGATAGGTGAAGATCCTTTCCCAATCTGTTGGTGGTTTTTTTTGTCTTATTGATGGTGTCTTTAGCCTTGCAGAAGCTTTGTAGTTTCATGAGGTCCCACTTGTCAATTCTCAATCTTACAGCACAAGCCATTACTGTTCTATTCAGGAATGTTTCCCCTGTGCCCATATCTTCAAGGCTTTTCCCCACTTTCTCCTCTATAAGTTTCAGTGTCTCTGGTTTTATATGAAGTTCCTTGATCCACTTAGACTTGACCTTAGTACAAGGAGATAGGAATGGATCGATTCGCATTCTTCTACATGTTAACAACCAGTTGTGCCAGCACCATTTGTTGAAAATGCTGTCTTTCTTCCACTGGATGTTTTTAGCTCCCTTGTCGAAGATCAAGTGACCGTAGGTGTGTGGGTTCATTTCTGGGTCTTCAATTCTATTCCATTGGTCTATTTGTCTGTCACTATACCAGTACCATGCAGTTTTTATCACAATTGCTCTGTAGTAGAGCTTTAGGTCCGGCATGGTGATTCCACCAGAGGTTCTTTTATCCTTGAGAAGAGTTTTTGCTATCCTAGGTTTTTTGTTATTCCAGATGAATTTGCAGATTGCACTTTCTAATTCGTTGAAGAATTGATTTGGAATTTTGATGGGGATTGCATTGAATCTGTAGATTGCTTTTGGCAAGATAGCCATTTTTACAATGTTGATCCTGCCAATCCATGAGCATGGGAGATCTTTCCATCTTCTGAGATCTTCTAGGATTTCTTTCTTCAGAGACTTGAAGTTTTTATTATACAGATCTTTCACTTCCTTAGTTAGAGTCACGCCAAGATATTTAATATTATTTGTGACTATTGAGAAGGGTGTTGTTTCCCTAATTTCTTTCTCAGCCTGTTTATTCTTTGTGTAGAGAAAGGCCATTGATTTGTTTGAGTTAATTTTATATCCAGCTACTTCACCGAAGCTGTTTATCAGGCTTAGGAGTTCTCTGGTGGAATTTTTAGGGTCACTTATATATACTATCATATCATCTGCAAAGAGTGATATTTTGACTTCATCTTTTCCAATTTGTATCCCTTTGATCTCCTTTTGTTGTCGAATTGCTCTGGCTAGGACTTCAAGTACAATGTTGAATAGGTATGGAGAAAGTGGACAGCCTTGTCTAGTCCCTGATTTTAGAGGGATTGCTTCAAGCTTCTCACCATTTACTTTGATGTTGGCTACTGGTTTGCTGTAGATTGCTTTTATCATGTTTAGGTATGGGCCTTGAATTCCTGATCTTTCCAAGACTTTTATCATGAATGGGTGTTGGATCTTGTCAAATGCTTTCTCTGCGTCTAACGAGACGACCATGTGGTTTTTGTCTTTGAGTTTGTTTATATACTGGATTACGTTGATGGATTTCCGTATATTGAACCATCCCTGCATCCCTGGGATGAAACCTACATGGTCAGGATGGATGATTGTTTTGATGTGTTCTTGGATTCGGTTAGCAAGAACTTTATTGAGGATTTTTGCATCAATATTCATAAGGGATATTGGTCTGAAGTTTTCTATCTTTGTTGGGTCTTTTTGTGGTTTAGGTATCAGAGTAATTGTGGCTTCATAGAATGAGTTGGGTAGAGTACCTTCTGTTTCTATTTTGTGGAATAGTTTGTGAAGAACTGGGATTAGATCTTCTTTGAAGGTCTGATAGAACTCTGCACTAAACCCATCTGGTCCTGGGCTTTTTTTAGTTGGGAGACTATTAATGACTGCTTCTATTTCTTTGGGGGATATAGGGCTGTTTAGATCATTAACCTGATCTTGATTCAACTTTGGTACCTGGTATCTGTCTAGGAACTTCTCCATTTCATCCAGGTTCTCCAGTTTTGTTGAGTATAGCCTTTGGTAGAAGGATCTGATGGTGTTTTGGATGTCTTCAGGATCTGTTGTTATGTCTCCTTTTTCATTTCTGATTTTGTTAATTAGGATGCTTTCCCTGTGCCCTCTAGTGAGTCTGGCTAAGGGTTTATCTATCTTGTTGATTTTCTCAAAGAACCAGCTCCTTGATTGGTTGATTCTTTGAATAGTTTTTCTTGTTTCCACTTGGTTGATTTCACCCCTGAGTTTGATTATTTCCTGCCGTCTACTCCTCTTGGGTGAATTTGCTTCCTTTTGTTCTGGTGCTTTTAGGTGTGTTGTCAAGCTGCTAATGTGTGCTCTCTCTAGTTTCCTTTTGGAGGCACTCAGAGCTATGAGTTTTCCTCTTAGAAATGCTTTCATTGCGTCCCATAAGTTTGGGTATGTTGTGGCTTCATTTTCATTGAACTCTAAAAAGTCCTTAATTTCTTTCTTTATTCCTTCCTTGACCAAGGTATCAGTGAGAAGAGTGTTGTTCAGTTTCCACGTGAAGGTTGGCTTTCTATTATTTATTTTGTTATTGAAGATCAGCTTTAGTCCATGGTGATCTGATAGGATGCATGGGACAATTTCAATATTTTTGTATCTGTTGAGGCCTGTTTTGTGACCAATTATGTGGTCAATTTTGGAGAAGGTGCCATGAGGTGCTGAGAAGAAGGTATATCCTTTTGTTTTAGGATAGAATGTTCTGTAGATATCTGCCAGATCCATTTGATTCATAATTTCTCTTAGTTTCTCTGTGTCCCTGTTTAGCTTCTGTTTCCATGATCTGTCCATTGGTGAAAGTGGTGTGTTGAAGTCTCCCACTATTATTGTATGAGGTGCAATGTGTGCTTTGAGCTTTACTAAAGTTTCTTTAATGAATGTGGCTGCCTTTGTATTTGGAGCATAGATATTCAGGATTGATAGTTCCTCTTGGAGGATTTTACCTTTGATGAGTATGAAGTGTCCCTCCCTGTCTTTTTTAATGTCTTTGGGTTGGAAGTCAATCTTATCAGATATTAGAATGGCTACTCCAGCTTGTTTCTTCATACCATTTGCTTGGAAAATTGTTTTCCAGCCTTTCATTCTGAGGTAGTGTCTATCTTTTTCTCTGAGATGAGTTTCCTGTAAGCAGCAAAATGTTGGGTCTTGTTTGTGTAGCCAGTTTGTTAGTCTATGTCTTTTTATCGGGGAGTTGAGTCCATTGATATTAAGAGATATTAAGGAAAAGTAATTGTTGTTTCCTGTTATTTTTGTTGTTAAAGTTGGCATTTTGTTCTTGTGGCTGTCTTCTTTTTTTTTTTTTTTTTTTTTTTTATATTTTTATTACATAATTTCCTCAATTACATTTCCAATACTATCCCAAAAGTCCCCCATAGCGCCCCCCACTTCCCTACCCACCCATTCCCATTCTTTTGGCCCTGGCATTCCCCTATATTGGGGCATATAAAGTTTGCAAGTCCAATGGGCCTCTCTTTCCATTGATGGCCGACTAGGCCATCTTTCGATACATATGCAGCTAGAGACAAGAGCTCCAGGGTTCCGGTTAGTACATCATGTTGTTCCAACAATAGGGTTGCAGATCCCTTTAGCTCCTTGGGTACTTTCTCTAGCTTCTCCATTGGGAGCCCTGTGATACATCCAATAGCTGACTGTGAACATCCACTCCTGTGTTTGCTAGGCCCCGGCATCGTCTCACAAGAGACAGCTATATTTGGGTCCTTTCAGCAAGATCTTGCTAGTGTATGCAATGGTGTCAGCGTTTAGAAGCTGATTATGGGACGAATCCCTGGATACAGCAGTCTCTAAATGGTCCATCCTTTCATCACAGCTACGAACTTTGTCTCTGTAGCTCCTTCCCTGGGTGTTTTGTTCCCAATTCTAAGAAGGTGCACAGTGTCCACACTTTGGTCTTCATTCTTCTTGAGTTTCATGCGTTTAGCAAATTGTATCTTATATCTTGGGTATCCTAAGTTTTGGGCTAATATCCACTTATCAATGAATACATATTGTGTGAGTTCTTTTGTGATTGTGTTACTTCACTCAAGATGATGCCCTCCAGGTCCATCCATTTGGCTAGGAATTTCATAAATTCATTCTTTTTAATAGCTGAGTAGTACTCCATTGTGTAAATGTACCATAATTTCAGTATCCATTCCTCTGTTGAGGGACATATGGGTTCTTTCCAGCTTCTGGCTATTATAAATAGGGCTGCTATGAACATAGTGGAGCATGTGTCCTTTTTACCGGTTGGGACATCTTCTGGATATATGCCCAGGAGAGGTATTGCTGGATCCTCCGGTAGTACTATGTCCAATTTTCTGAGGAACCGCCAGACTGATTTCCAGAGTGGTTGTACAAGCTTGCAATCCCACCAACAATGGAGGAGTGTTCCTCTTTCTCCACATCCTCCCCAGCATCTGCTGTCACCTGAATTTTTGATCTTAGCCATTCTGACTGGTGTGAGGTGGAATCTCAGGGTTGTTTTGATTTGCATTTCCCTGATGATTAAGGATGTTGAACATTTTTTCAGGTGCTTCTCTGCCATTCGGTATTCCTCAGGTGAGAATTCTTTGTTCAGTTCTGAGCCCCATTTTTTAATGGGGTTATTTGACTTTCTGGAGTCCACCTTCTTGAGTTCTTTATATATATTGGATATTAGTCCCTTATCTGATTTAGGATAGGTGAAGATCCTTTCCCAATCTGTTGGTGGTTTTTTTGTCTTATTGATGGTGTCTTTAGCCTTGCAGAAGCTTTGTAGTTTCATGAGGTCCCACTTGTCAATTCTCGATCTTACAGCACAAGCCATTACTGTTCTATTCAGGAATTTTTCCCCTGTGCCCATATCTTCAAGGCTTTTCCCCACTTTCTCCTCTATAAGTTTCAGTGTCTCTGGTTTTATGTGAAGTTCCTTGATCCACTTAGACTTGACCTTAGTACAAGGAGATAGGAATGGATCGATTCGCATTCTTCTACATGTTAGCAACCAGTTGTGCCAGCACCATTTGTTGAAAATGCTGTCTTTCTTCCACTGGATGTTTTTAGCTCCCTTGTCGAAGATCAAGTGACCATAGGTGTGTGGGTTCATTTCTGGGTCTTCAATTCTATTCCATTGGTCTATTTGTCTGTCACTATACCAGTACCATGCAGTTTTTATCACAATTGCTCTGTAGTAGAGCTTTAGGTCCGGCATGGTGATTCCACCAGAGGTTCTTTTATCCTTGAGAAGAGTTTTTGCTATCCTAGGTTTTTTGTTATTCCAGATGAATTTGCAGATTGCACTTTCTAATTCGTTGAAGAATTGATTTGGAATTTTGATGGGGATTGCATTGAATCTGTAGATTGCTTTTGGCAAGATAGCCATTTTTACAATGTTGATCCTGCCAATCCATGAGCATGGGAGATCTTTCCATCTTCTGAGATCTTCTAGGATTTCTTTCTTCAGAGACTTGAAGTTTTTATTATACAGATCTTTCACTTCCTTAGTTAGAGTCACGCCAAGATATTTAATATTATTTGTGACTATTGAGAAGGGTGTTGTTTCCCTAATTTCTTTCTCAGCCTGTTTATTCTTTGTGTAGAGAAAGGCCATTGATTTGTTTGAGTTAATTTTATATCCAGCTACTTCACCGAAGCTGTTTATCAGGCTTAGGAGTTCTCTGGTGGAATTTTTAGGGTCACTTATATATACTATCATATCATCTGCAAAAAGTGATATTTTGACTTCATCTTTTCCAATTTGTATCCCTTTGATCTCCTTTTGTTGTCGAATTGCTCTGGCTAGGACTTCAAGTACAATGTTGAATAGGTATGGAGAAAGTGGACAGCCTTGTCTAGTCCCTGATTTTAGAGGGATTGCTTCAAGCTTCTCACCATTTACTTTGATGTTGGCTACTGGTTTGCTGTAGATTGCTTTTAACATGTTTAGGTATGGGCCTTGAATTCCTGATCTTTCCAAGACTTTTATCATGAATGGGTGTTGGATCTTGTCAAATGCTTTTTCCGCATCTAAGGAGATGACCATGTGGTTTTTGTCTTTGAGTTTGTTTATATACTGGATTACGTTGATGGATTTCCGTATATTGAACCATCCCTGCATCCCTGGGATGAAACCTACTTGGTCAGGATGGATGATTGTTTTGATGTGTTCTTGGATTCGGTTAGCAAGAACTTTATTGAGGATTTTTGCATCAATATTCATAAGGGATATTGGTCTGAAGTTTTCTATCTTTGTTGGATCTTTTTGTGGTTTAGGTATCAGAGTAATTGTGGCTTCATAGAATGAGTTGGGTAGAGTACCTTCTGTTTCTATTTTGTGGAATAGTTTGTGAAGAACTGGGATTAGATCTTCTTTGAAGGTCTGATAGAACTCTGCACTAAACCCATCTGGTCCTGGGCTTTTTTTAGTTGGGAGACTATTAATGACTGCTTCTATTTCTTTGGGGGATATAGGGCTGTTTAGATCATTAACCTGATCTTGATTCAACTTTGGTACCTGGTATCTGTCTAGGAACTTCTCCATTTCATCCAGGTTCTCCAGTTTTGTTGAGTATAGCCTTTGGTAGAAGGATCTGATGGTGTTTTGGATGTCTTCAGGATCTGTTGTTATGTCTCCTTTTTCATTTCTGATTTTGTTAATTAGGATGCTTTCCCTGTGCCCTCTAGTGAGTCTGGCTAAGGGTTTATCTATCTTGTTGATTTTCTCAAAGAACCAGCTCCTTGATTGGTTGATTCTTTGAATAGTTTTTCTTGTTTCCACTTGGTTGATTTCACCCCTGAGTTTGATTATTTCCTGCCGTCTACTCCTCTTGGGTGAATTTGCTTCCTTTTGTTCTGGTGCTTTTAGGTGTGTTGTCAAGCTGCTAATGTGTGCTCTCTCTAGTTTCCTTTTGGAGGCACTCAGAGCTATGAGTTTTCCTCTTAGAAATGCTTTCATTGCGTCCCATAAGTTTGGGTATGTTGTGGCTTCATTTTCATTGAACTCTAAAAAGTCCTTAATTTCTTTCTTTATTCCTTCCTTGACCAAGGTATCATTGAGAAGAGTGTTGTTCAGTTTCCACGTGAAGGTTGGCTTTCTATTATTTATTTTGTTATTGAAGATCAGCCTTAGTCCATGGTGATCTGATAGGATGCATGGGACAATTTCAATATTTTTATATCTGTTGAGGCCTGTTTTGTGACCAATTATGTGGTCAATTTTGGAGAAGGTACCATGAGGTGCTGAGAAGAAGGTATATCCTATTGTTTTAGGATAGAATGTTCTGTAGATATCTGCCAGATCCATTTGATTCATAATTTCTCTTAGTTTCACTGTGTCCCTGTTTAGTTTCTGTTTCCATGATCTGTCCATTGGTGAAAGTGGTGTGTTGAAGTCTCCCACTATTATTGTATGAGGTGCAATGTGTGCTTTGAGCTTTACTAAAGTTTCTTTAATGAATGTGGCTGCCTTTGTATTTGGAGCATAGATATTCAGGATTGATAGTTCCTCTTGGAGGATTTTACCTTTGATGAGTATGAAGTGTCCCTCCCTGTCTTTTTTAATGACTTTGGGTTGGAAGTCAATCTTATCAGATATTAGAATGGCTACTCCAGCTTGTTTCTTCATGCCATTTGCTTGGAGAATTGTTTTCCAGCCTTTCATTCTGAGGTAGTGTCTATCCTTTTCTCTGAGATGAGTTTCCTGTAAGCAGCAAAATGTTGGGTCTTGTTTGTGTAGCCAGTTTGTTAGTCTATGTCTTTTTATCGGGGAGTTGAGTCCATTGATATTAAGAGATATTAAGGAAAAGAAATTGGTGTTTCCTGTTATTTTTGATGTTAAAGTTGGCATTTTGTTCTTGTGGCTGTCTTCTTTTAGGTTTGTTGAGGGATTACCTTCTTGTTGTTTCTAGGGCGTGGTTCCTGTCCTTGTATTGGTTTTTTTCTGTTATTATCCTTTGAAGGGCTGGATTCGTGGAGAGATAATGTGTGAATTTGGTTTTGTCGTGGAATACTTTGGTTTCTCCATCTATGTTAATTGAGAGTTTGGCTGGGTATAGTAGCCTGGGCTGGAATTTGTGTTCTTTTAGTGTCTGTATAACATCTGTCCAGGATCTTCTGGCTTTCATAGTCTCTGGTGAAAAGTCTGGTGTAATTCTGATAGGCTTGCCTTTATATGTTACTTGGCCTTTTTCTATTACTGCTTTTAGTATTCTATCTTTATTTAGAGCATTTGTTGCTCTGATTATTATGTGTCGGGAGGTATTTCTTTTCTGATCCAGTCTATTTGGAGTTCTGTAGGCTTCTTGTATGTTCATGGGCATCTCTTTCTTTAGATTTGGGAAGTTTTCTTCTATAATTTTGTTGAAGATGTTTGCTGGTCCTTTGAGTTGAAAATCTTCATTCTCATCCACTCCTATTATCCGTAGGTTTGGTCTTCTCATTATGTCCTGTATTTCTTGGATGTTTTGAGTTAGGATCTTTTTGCATTTTCCATTTTCCTTGATTGTTGTGCCGATGTTCTCTATGGAATCTTCTGCACCTGAGATTCTCTCTTCCATCTCTTGTATTCTGTTGCTGATGCTCGTATCTATGGTTCCAGATTTCTTTCTTAGGGTTTCTATCTCCAGTGTTGCCTCATTTTGGGTTTTCTTTATTGTGTCTACTTCCCTTTTTAGGTCTAGTATGGTTTTGTTCATTTCCATCATCTGTTTGGATGTGTTTTCCTGTTTTTCTGTAAGGACTTCTACCTGTTTGATTATGTTATCATGTTTTTCTTTAAGGATTTGTAACTCTTTAGCAGTGTTCTCCTGCAATTCTTTAAGGGATTTTTGTGCTTCCTCTTTATTGTCTTCTTCCTTTTTAGCAGTGTTCTCCTGCATTTCTTTAAGTGTGTTATTAACGTCCTTCTTGAAGTCCTCTATCATCATCAGGAGATATGCTTTTAAATCCGTGTCTAGCTTTTCCGGTGTGTTGGGGTGCCCTGGACTGGGTGAAGTGGGGGTGCTGGGTTCTGATGATGGTGAGTGGTCTTGGTTTCTGTTAGTAAGATTATTACGTTTACCTTTCGCCATCTGGTAATCTCTGGGGTTAGTTGTTATCGTTGTCACTATTTAAAGATTGGAGCAGAAGCTGTGTTCCACTCACCAGCAGTCTCTAAATCCTGCGGCGGGGGTCGTGGGTAGCTGACGGTACCCCGGTGCTGGTCCAGCCGGAAGAGGCCTGTGGTCCTACTCAGGCCGTTTTTCTGCTTCCCTAACTAATGCAGTCTCTGGTCCCGCGTGCAATTGGATTGGAGCAGAAGCTGTGTTCCACTCTCCAGAAGTCTTAAGATCCTGTGGTGGGTGTTGTGGGTAGCTGGTGAGTGTCAGCCGACCCTGCGCCCCAGCTGCCCCGGTGCTTTTCTGACCGGAAGAGGGTTGTGGCCCGATGTAGGCCGGATTTCTCTCTCCCCAACCAGAGCAGTCTCAGGTCCCGCGTGATTGGACTGGAGCAGAAGCTGTGTTCCACTCACCAGCAGTCCCAAAATCCTGCGCGGGGGTCGTGGGTAGCTGGCGGGTGTCAGGCAACCCTGCGCTCCCGCTACCCTGGCGCTGATCCGGCCGGGTGAGGCCTGTGGCCCTACTCAGGCCAGTTTCTGCTTCCCTAACTAATGCAGTCTCAGGTCCCGCGCAATTGGATTGGAGCAGAAGCTGTGGTCCACTCACCAGCAGTCCCAAAATCCTGTGGCGGGGGTCGTGGGTAGCTGGCAGGTGTCAGGCAACCCTGCGCTCCCGCTACCCCGGCGCTGATCCAGCCGGATGAGGCCTGTGGTCCTACTCGGGCCGGTTTCTGCTTCCCTAACTAATACAGTCTCAGGTCCCGCGCAATTGGATTGGAGCAGAAGCTGTGCTCCACTCACCAGAAGTCTTAAGATCCTGTGGCGGGTGTTGTGGGCAGTTGGCGAGTGTCTGCAGACCCTGCGCCCCAGCTGCTCAGTTGCTTTTCTGACCGGAAGAGGGTTGTGGCCCTATGTAGGCCGGATTTCTCTCTCCCCAACCAGAGCAGTCTCAGGTCCCGCGTGATTGGACTGGAGCAGAAGCTGTGTTCCACTCACCAGCAGTCCCAAAATCCTGCAGCGGGGGTCGTGGGTAGCTGGCGGGTGTCAGGCAACCCTGCGCTCCCGCTACCCTGGCGCTGATCCGGCCGGGTGAGGCCTGTGGCCCTACTCAGGCCAGTTTCTGCTTCCCTAACTAATGCAGTCTCAGGTCCCGCGCAATTGGATTGGAGCAGAAGCTGTGCTCCACTCACCAGAAGTCTTAAGATCCTGTGGCGGGTGTTGTGGGCAGTTGGCGAGTGTCAGCAGACCCTGCGCCCCAGCTGCTCAGTTGCTTTTCTGACCGGAAGAGGGTTGTGGCCCTATGTAGGCCGGATTTCTCTCTCCCCAACCAGAGCAGTCTCAGGTCCCGCGTGATTGGACTGGAGCAGAAGCTGTGTTCCACTCACCAGCAGTCCCAAAATCCTGCGGCGGGGGTCGTGGGTAGCTGGCGGGTGTCAGGCAACCCTGCGCTCCAGCTACCCTGGCGCTGATCCGGCCGGGTGAGGCCTGTGGCCCTACTCAGGCCAGTTTCTGCTTCCCTAACTAATGCAGTCTCAGGTCCCGCGCAATTGGATTGGAGCAGAAGCTGTGTTCCACTCACCAGCAGTCCCAAAATCCTGCGGCGGGGGTCGTGGGTAGCTGGCGGGTGTCAGGCAACCCTGCGCTCCCGCTACCCCGGCGCTGATCCAGCCGGATGAGGCCTGTGGTCCTACTCGGGCCGGTTTCTGCTTCCCTAACTAATACAGTCTCAGGTCCCGCGCAATTGGATTGGAGCAGAAGCTGTGCTCCACTCACCAGAAGTCTTAAGATCCTGTGGCGGGTGTTGTGGGCAGTTGGCGAGTGTCAGCAGACCCTGGGCCCCAGCTGCTCAGGTGCTTTTCTGACCGGAAGAGGGTTCGTGGCTGTCTTCTTTTAGGTTTGTTGAGGGATTACCTTCTTGTTGTTTCTAGGGCGTGGTTCCTGTCCTTGTATTGGTTTTTTTCTGTTATTATCCTTTGAAGGGCTGGATTCGTGGAGAGATAATGTGTGAATTTGGTTTTGTCGTGGAATACTTTGGTTTCTCCATCTATGTTAATTGAGAGTTTAGCTGGGTATAGTAGCCTGGGCTGGAATTTGTGTTCTTTTAGTGTCTGTATAACATCTGTCCAGGATCTTCTGGCTTTCATAGTCTCTGGTGAAAAATCTGGTGTAATTCTGATAGGCTTGCCTTTATATGTTACTTGGCCTTTTTCTATTACTGCTTTTAGTATTCTATCTTTATTTAGAACATTTGTTGTTCTGATTATTATGTATCGGGAGGTATTTCTTTTCTGGGCCAGTCTATTTGGAGTTCTGTAGGCTTCTTGTATGTTCATGGGCATCTCTTTCTTTAGATTTGGGAAGTTTTCTTCTATAATTTTGTTGAAGATGTTTGCTGGTCCTTTGAGTTGAAAATCTTCATTCTCATCCACTCCTATTATCCGTAGGTTTGGTCTTCTCATTGTGTCCTGTATTTCTTGGATGTTTTGAGTTAGGATCTTTTTGCATTTTACATTTTCCTTGATTGTTGTGCCGATGTTCTCTATGGAATCTTCTGCACCTGAGATTCTCTCTTCCATCTCTTGTATTCTGTTGCTGATGCTGGTATCTATGGTTCCAGATTTCTTTCCTAGGGTTTCTATCTCCAGTGTTGCCTCATTTTGGGTTTTCTTTATTGTGTCTACTTCCCTTTTTAGGTCTAGTATGGTTTTGTTCATTTCCATCATCTGTTTGGATGTGTTTTCCTGTTTTTCTTTAAGGACTTCTACCTGTTTGATTGTGTTATCCTGTTTTTCTTTAAGGACTTGTAACTCTTTAGCCATGTTCTCCTGTAATTCTTTAAGTGAGTTATTAAAGTCCTTCTTGATGTCCTCTACCATCATCATGAGATATGCTTTTAGATCCGTGTCTAGCTTTTCCGGTGTGTTGGGGTGCCCTGGACTGGGCGAAGTGGGGGTGCTGGGTTCTGATGATGGTGAGTGGTCTTGGTTTCTGTTAGTAAGATTATTACGTTTACCTTTCGCCATCTGGTAATCTCTGGGGTTAGTTGTTATCATTGTCACTGTTTAAAGATTGGAGCAGAAGCTGTGTTCCACTCACCAGCAGTCTCAAAATCCTGCGGCGGGGGTTGTGGGTAGCTGGTGGTACCCCGGTGCTGATCCAGCCGGAAGAGGCCTGTGGTCCTACTCAGGCCGGTTTTCTGCTTCCCTAACTAATGCAGCCTCAGGTCCCGCGCGCAATTGGATTGGAGCAGAAGCTGTGTTTCACTCACCAGAAGTCTTAAGATCCTGTGGCGGGTGTTGTGGGTAGCTGGCGAGTGTCAGCCGACCCTGCGCCCTAGCTGCCCCGGTGCTTTTCTGACCGGAAGAGGCTTGTAGCCCTATGTAGGCCGGATTTCTCTCTCCCCAACCAGAGCAGTCTCAGGTCCCGCGTTATTGGACTGGAGCAGAAGCTGTGTTCCACTCACCAGCAGTCCCAAAATCCTGTGGCGGGGGTCGTGAGTAGCTGGCGGGTGTCAGGCAACCCTGAGCTCTAGCTACCCCAGCACTGATCCGGCCGGATGAGGCCTGTGGTCCTACTCAGGCCGGTTTTCTGCTTCCCTAACTAATGCAGCCTCAGGTCCCGCGCGCAATTGGATTGGAGCAGAAGCTGTGTTCCACTCACCAGAAGTCTTAAGATCCTGTGGCGGATGGTGTGGGTAGCTGGCGAGTGTCAGCCGACCCTGCGCCTTAGCTGCCCCTGTGCTTTTTTGACCGGAAGAGGCTTGTGGCCCTATGTAGGCCGGATTTCTCTCTCCCCAACCAGAGCAGTCTCAGGTCCCACATGATAGGACTGGAGCAGAAGCTGTGTTCCACTCACCAGCAGTCTCAAAATCCTGTGGCGGGGGTCGTGAGTAGCTGGCAGGTGTCAGGCGACCCTGGGCTCAAGCTACCACTGTGCTGATCCGGCCGGATGAGGCCTGTGGCCCTACTCAGGGCGGTTTCTACTTCCCTAACTAATGCAGTCTCAGGTCCCGCGCGCAATTGGATTGGAGCAGAAGCTGTGTTCCACTCACCAGAAGTCTTAAGATCCTGTGGTGGGTGTTGTGGGTAGCTGGCGAGTGTCAGCGGACCCTGCGTCCTAGCTGCCCCGGTGCTTTTCTGACTGGAAGAGCTCATTCCTTTTAATAGCTGAGTAGTACTCCACTGTGTAAATGTACCACATTTTCTGTATCCATTCCTCTGTTGAGGGGCATCTGGGTTCTTTCCAGCTTCTGGCTATTATAAATAAGGCTGCTATGAACATAGTGGAGCATGTGTACTTCTTACCGGATGGGACATCTTCTAGATATATACCGAGGAGAGGGATTGCGGGATCCTCTGGTAGTACTATGCCTAATTTTCTGAGGAACCACCAGACTGATTTCCAGAATGGTTGTACAAACTTGCAATCCCACCAACAATGGAGGAGTGTTCCTCTTTCTCCACATCATCGCCAGCATCTGCTGTCACCTGAATTTTTGATCTTAGTCATTCTGACTGGTGTGAGGTGGAATCTCAGGGTTGTTTCATTTGCATTTCACTGATGATTAAGGATGTTGAACATTTTTTCAGGTGCTTCTCTGCCATTCGGTATTCTTCAGGTGAGAATTCTTTGTTCAGTTCTGAACCCCATTTTTTAATGGGGTTATTTGATTTTCAGGAGCCCACCTTCTTGAGTTCCTTATATATATTGGATATTAGTCCCCTATCTGATTTAGGATAGGTAAAGATCCTTTCCCAATCTGTTGGTGGTCTTTTTGTCTTATTGACGGTGTCTTTTGCCTTGCAGAAGCTTTGCAATTTTATGAGGTCCCATTTATTGATTCTCGATCTTACTGCACAAGCCATTGCTGTTCTATTCAGGAACTTTTCCTCTGTACCCATATCTTCGAGGCTTTTCCCTACTTTCTCCTCTATAAGTTTCACTGTCTCTGGTTTTATGTGAAGTTACTTAATCCACTTAGATTTAACCTTAGTACAAGGAGATAGGAATGGATCAATTCAAATTCTTCTACATGATAACCGCCAGTTGTGCCAGCACCATTTGTTGAAATGCTGTCTTTTTTCCACTGGATGGTTTTAGCTCCCTTGTCAAAGATCAAGTGACCATAGGTGTGTGGGTTCATCTCTGGGTATTCAATTCTGTTCCAATTGGTCAACTTGTCTGTCAGTATATCAGTACCATGCAGTTTTTATCACAATTGCTCTGTAGTACAGCTTTAGGTCAGGCATGGTGATTCCACCAGAGGTTCTTTTATCCTTGAGAAGAGTTTTTGCTATCCTAGGTTTTTTGTTGTTCCAGATGAATTTGCAGATTGCCCTTTCTAATTGGTTGAAGAATTGAGTTGGAATTTTGAAGGGGATTGCATTGAATCTGTAGATTGCTTTTGGCAAGATAGCCATTTTTACAATGTTGATCCTGCCAATCCATGAGCATGGGAGATCTTTCCATCTTCTGAGATCTTCTTTAATGTCTTTCTTCAGAGAATTGACGTTCTTATCATACAGATCTTTTGCTTCCTTAGTTAAAGTCATGCCAAGGTATTTTATATTATTTGTGACTATTGAGAAGGGTGTTGTTTCCCTAATTTCTTTCTCAGCCTGCATATCCTTTGTGTAGAGAAAGGCCATTGACTTGTTTGAGTTAATTTTATATCCAGCTACTTCATTGAAGCTGTTTATCAGGCTTAGTAGTCCTCTGGTTGACTTTTTAGGGTCACTTATATATACTATTATATCATCTGCTAAAGTGATATTTTTACTTTTTCCTTTCCAATTTGTATCCCCTTGATCTCCTTTTGTTGTCTAATTGCTCTGGCTATGACTGTAAGTACAATGTTGAATAGGTAGGGAGAGAGTGGACAGCTCTGTTGAGTCCCTGATTTTAGTGGGATTGCTTCCAGTTTCTCACCATTAACTTTGATGTTGGCTACTGGTTTGCTGTAGATTGCTTTTATCATAGTTAGGTATGGGCCTTGAATTCCTGATCTATCCAAGACTTTTGTCATGAGTGGGTGTTGGATTTTGTCAAATGCTTTCTCCGAATCTAAAGAGATGATCATGTGGTTTTTGTCTTTCAGTTTGTTTATATACTGAATTACGTTGATGGATTTCTGTATATTGAACCATCCCTGCATTGCTGGGATGAAACCTACTTGGTCAGGATGGATGATTGTTTTGATGTGTTCTTGGATTCAGTTAGCGAGAACTTTATTGAGGATTTTTGCATCGATATTCATAAGGGAAATTGGTCTGAATTTCACTATCTTTGTTGGGTCTTTCTGTGGTTTAGGTATCAGTGTAATTGTGGCTTCATAGAATGAGTTGATTAGAGTACCTTCTGTTTCTATTTTGTGGAATAGTTTGTGAAGAACTGGGATTAGATCTTCTTTTAAGGTGTGATAGAACTCTTCACTAAACCCATCTGGTCCTGGGCTTTTTTTTTGGTTGGGAGACTATTAATGACTGCTTCCATTTCTTTAGGGGATATAGGACTGTTTAGATCATTAACCTGATCTTGATTTAACTTTGGTACCTGGTATCTGTCTAGAAACTTGTCCATTTCATCCAGGTTCTCCAGTTTTGTTGAGTATAGCCTTTGGTAGAAGGATCTGATGGTGTTTTGGATTTCTTCAGGATCTGTTGTTATGTCTCCTTTTTCATTTCTGATTTTGTTAATTAGGATGCTTTCCCTGTGCCCTCTAGTGAGTCTGGCTAAGGGTTTATCCATCTTGTTGATTTTCTCAAAGAACCAGCTCCTCGATTGGTTGATTCTTTAATAGTTCTTTTTCCACTTGGTTGATTTCACCCCTGAGTTTGATTATTTTCTGCTGTCTACTCCTCTTGGGTGAATTTGCTTCCTTTTGTTCTTGAGCTTTCAGGTGTGTTGTCAAGCTGCTAATGTGTGCTCTCTCTAGTTTCTTTTTGGAGGCACTCAGAGCTATGAGTTTTCCTCTTAGAAATGCTTTCAGTGTGTCCCATCAATTTGGGTATGTTGTTGCTTAATTTTCATTAGACTCCAAAAAGTCCTTAATTTCTTTATTCCTTCCTTGACCAAGGTATCATTGAGAAGTGTGTTGTTCAGTTTCCACGTGAATGTTGGCTTTCTATTATTTATGTTGTTATTGAAGATCAGCCTTAGTCCATGGTGATCTGATAGGATGCATGGGACAATTTCAATATTTTTGTATATGTTGAGGCCTGTTTTGTGACCAATTATGTGGTCAATTTTGGAGAAGGTACCATGAGGTGCTGAGAAGAAGGTATATCCTTTTGTTTTAGGATAAAATGTTCTGTAGATATCTGTCCGATCCATTTGTTTAATAACTTCTGTTAGTTTTACTGTGTCCCTGTTTATTTCCTGTTTCCATGATCTGTCCATTGGTGAAAGTGGTGTGTTGAAGTCTCCCACTATTATTGTTTGAGGTGCAATGTGTGCTTTGAGCTTTATTAAAGGTTCTGTAATGAATGTGGCTTCCCTTGTATTTGGAACATAGATATTCAGAATTGATAGTTCCTCTTGGAGGATTTTACCTTTGGTGAGTATGAAGTGCCCCTCCTTGTCTTTTTTGATGACTTTGGGTTGGAAGTCAATTTTATTAGATATTAGAATGGCTACTCCAGCTTGTTTCTTCAGACCATATGCTTGGAAATTTTTTTTCCAGCCTTTCATCCTGAGGTAGTGTCTATCTTTTTCTCTGAGATGAGTTTCCTGTAAGCAGCAAAATGTTGGGTCTTGTTTGTGTAGCCAGTCTCTTAGTCTATGTCTTTTTATTGGGGAGTTGAGCCCATTTATATTAAGAGATATTAAGGAAAGGTAATTGTTGCTTCCTGTTATTTTTGTTGTTAGAGTTGGCATTCTGTTTTTGTGGCTGTCTTCTTTTAGGTTTGTTGAGGGATTAATTTCTTGCTTTTTCTAGGACATGGTTTCCATCCTTGTATTGGTTTTTTTTTTTTTTCTGTTATTATCCTTTGAAGGGCTGGTTTTGTGGAAAGATAATGTGTGTATTTGTTTTTGTTGTGAAATACTTTGGTTTCTCCATCTATGGTAATTGAGAATTTCGCTGGGTATAGTAGCCTGGGCTGGAATTTGAATTCTCTTGGTGTCTGTAGAACATCTGTCCAGGTTCTTCTGGCTTTCATAGTCTCTGGTGAAAAATCTGGTGTAATTCGGATAGGCTTGCCTTTATATGTTACTTGATCTTTTTCCCTTACTGCTTTTAGTATTTTCTCTTTATTTAGTGCATTTGTTGTTCTGATTATTATGTGTCGGGAGGAATTTCTTTTCTGGTCCAGTCTATTTAGAGTTCTGTAGGCTTCTTCTATGTTCATGGGCATCTCTTTCTTTAGGTTTGGGAAGTTTTTTTCTATAATTCTGTTGAAGATATTTGCCGGTCCTTTGAGGTGAAAATCTTGATTCTCATCTACTCCTATTATCTGTAGCTTTGGTCTTCTCATTGTGTCCTGGATTTCCTGGATGTTTTGAGTTAGGATCTTTTTGCATTTTCCATTTTCTTTGATTGTTGTTCGGATGTTCTCTATGGAATCTTCTGCACCTGAGATTCTCTCTTCCATCTCTTGTATTCTGTTGCTGATGCTCACTACTATGGTTCCAGATTTCTTTCCTAGGGTTTCTTTCTCCAGCGTTGCCTCACTTTGGGTTTTCTTTATTGTATCTACTTTCCTTTTTATGTCTTGGATGGTTTTAATCAATTCCACCACCTGTTTGGTTGTGTTTTCTTGCAATTCTTTAAGGGATTTTTGTGCTTCCTCTTTAATGTCTTCTACCTGTGTAGCAGTGTTCTCCTGTATTTCTTTAAGTGAGTTATGAAAGTCCTTCTTCAAATGGTGCTGGCACAACTGGTTGTTAACATGTAGAAGAATGCGAATCGATCCATTCCTATCTCCTTGTACTAAGGTCAAGTCTAAGTGGGTCAAGGAACTACACATAAAACCAGAGACACTGAAACTTATAGAGGAGAAAGTGGGGAAAAGCCTTGAAGATATGGGCATAGGGGAAAAATTCCTGAATAGAACAGTAATGGCTTGTGCTGTAAGATCGAGAATTGACAAGTGGGACCTCATGAAACTGCAAAGCTTCTGCAAGGCTAAAGACACCATCAATAAGACAAAAAAACCACCAACAGATTGGGAAAGGATCTTCACCTATCCTAAATCAGATAAGGGACTAATATCCAATATATATAAAGAACTCAAGTAGGTGGACTCCAGAAAGTCAAATAACCCCATTAAAAAATGGGGCTCAGAACTGAACAAAGAATTCTCACCTGAGGAATACCGAATGGCAGAGAAGCACCTGAAAAAATGTTCAACATCCTTAATCATCAGGGAAATGCAAATCAAAACAACCCTGAGATTCCACCTCACACCAGTCAGAATGGCTAAGATCAAAAATTCAGGTGACAGCAGATGCTGGCGAGGATGTGGAGAAAGAGGAACACTCCTCCATTGTTGGTGGGATTGCAAGCTTGTACAACCACTCTGGAAATCAGTCTGGCGGTTCCTCAGAAAATTGGACATAGTACTACCGGAGGATCCAGCAATACCTCTCCTGGGCATATATCCAGAAGATGTCCCAACCGGTAAAAAAGACACATGCTCCACTATGTTCATAGCAGCCCTATTTATAATAGCCAGAAGCTGGAAAGAACCCAGATGTCCCTCAACAGAGGAATGGATACAGAAATTATGGTACATTTACACAATGGAGTACTACTCAGCTATTAAAAAGAATGAATTTATGAAATTCCTAGCCAAATGGATGGACCTGGAGGGCATCATCTTGAGTGAAGTAACACAATCACAAAAGAACTCACACAATATGTATTCACTGATAAGTGGATATTAGCCCAAAACTTAGGAAAACCAAGATATAAGATACAATTTGCTAAACGCATGAAACTCAAGAGGAATGAAGACCAAAGTGTGGACACTGTGCCCCTTCTTAGAATTGGGAACAAAACACCCAGGGAAGAAGTTACAGAGACAAAGTTCGTAGCTGTGATGAAAGGATGGACCATTTAGAGACTGCCGTATCCAGGGATCCATCCCATAATCAGCTTCTAAAAGCTGACACCATTGCATACACTAGCAAGATTTTGCTGAAAGGACCCAAATATAGCTGTCTCTTGTGAGACGATGCCGGGGCCTAGCAAACACAGGAGTGGATGTTCACAGTCAGCTATTGGATGTATCACAGGGCTCCCAATGTCGGGATGTAACAAAGGACACCCGTGCCATGGTGGCACGGATCCCACATTGGATCCCTGTTCCAGTGGAAACATCCTCCACCTTATCCCTGTTTTGACAAAAAAGAGATTTTGGCATTACTGCTGCTGTAATCATAGCAATTTCAGCCATTGCAGCTGCTGCTACAGCTGCAGAGTATGCTGTATGATCAACTCAACACGAGTGGACCTGTCATTGACAGAGGGCCTCTCCTCCTGGATTTCATCTACATTTTCTTATTTTAAGGAATGGGTGGGGGTAGGTTTATTTGGTGTTGCCACCTGCTGTGGACTTGTGTTCATGCTCTGGTTGGTTTGCAAGCTCGGAACCCAACAAACAAATGACAAGATTGTGATAGCTCAAGCACTTGCTGCCATTGAGCAAGGGGCCTCCCCCGAAATCTGGCTATCTATGCTCAAGAATTAGTTGGCATTGGTGGCTGGCCTCTTTTGTAGAGTTCGCCCTAGGTCATTTAGTAGTTACTGTCACATAGCACTGTGGTATCCAGGGACGGGCAACTTTCCTCATGCACAGATCAACCTAAGACACAGGGCCCGGTGACGATAGGGTTACCCTATGACAGGAAAGGCTGTGACATTAGAGGAACGACCTAAGACAGGAGCCACAGCGGATGGGCATAATTACACAGACCTAGTCCAGCCTCATTTTAATAAAATAAAAAGGGGGAGATGTGGAGAGCCGTGATGTGAGCAATCGCCATTATAAGATGGCGCTGGCCTCCTCTGTGCCTAACTAGTAAACAAGCCTTGTATGCAGGTGCGAGAGTGAACTCACGCCTAGTCACTGCCCATATCGGGGCGTAGTACTGGGGTGATGGGCGAGCAAAGAATCAGGAGCTGACATGCCACATTAGGTGCTGAAACGCCATGGCTGAGGGCTATATAAGCTATATAAGCATATTGCTTCCCTCCTGAAGAAACAATAAAGTTTTTTGCTACAGAAGAGTCCAGTTGCCCGAGTGTATTCTCGCTGTCGAGAACGATAGCTCGGGATAAAACTTGAGAAACACTGTTCTCTGAACAACTAATAACCCTTTTATCCAGACTAAAAAGGTCAGCTATGGGGTCACTTTCACATTTTTTTGTTTGTTTGTTTTGCTTTTTGAGATAATGTTTCTCTGTGTAGCAGAGCTCTGGTTGTCCTGGACTCATTTTGTAGACCAGGCTGACCTCAAACTCACAGAGACTCACCTGCCTGTGCCTCCTGAGTTCTGAGATTAAAGGCATGAACCACTATGCCTGGCCCCAGACACGTCCGTCTTAATGAAGTCAGCCCTACTCCAAGGCACCCACAGTGGAACATAGACACCAAAAGTGTTCTTATTTCTCCTTACCCAAATAAAGTACCAGAGGAAGGACACTCAGCACTTATCTGCCAAACTCTGCTCTTTGTGTTAGACTTTCCTTAGTATAGCATCTTTTTTTTAATTAGATATTTTCTTTATTTACATTTCAAATGTTATCCCCCTTCCTGGTTTCCCCTCAGAAAAAAACCCTATCCTCTCCCCTCTCCCCCTGCTCACCAACCCACCCATGCCTGCTTCCTGGCCCTGACATTCCTCTACACTGGGGCATAGAGCCTTTTACAGGCCAAGGGCCTCTCCTCCTCTTGATGACCAAGTAGGCCATCCTCAGCTACATATGCAGCTGGAGCCATGAGTCCCACCATGTGTACTCTTTGGTTGGTGGTTTAGTCCCTGGGAGCTCTGGAGGTACTGGTTAGTTCATATTGTTGTTCCTCTTTTGGGTCTGCACACCCCTTTAGCTCCTTGGGTCCTTTCTTTAGCTCCTTCATTGGGGACCCTGAGCTCAGTCCAATGGATGGCTGTGAGCATCCACTTCTGTATTTGTCAGACACTGGCAGAGCCTCGCAGGAGACAGCTATATCAGGCTCTTGTTGGCATCCACAATAGTGTCTGGGTTTGGTGATTGTATATGGATCCCCAGGTGGGGCAGTCTCTGGATGGTCCTTTCTTCAGTCTCTGCTTCACACTTTGTAACTCCTAGTATAAGTAACTTATTCTGGCTACAAATTCCCTACTTCTATTTTTAATGCACACCAACTCCTCTAAGACTCTCTGCTTGTTATGAGTTAATTATTTTTACCATTGAGAAGAAAATTCAACACCAAGGGCTTCCCCTTCCTAGCCATTTAACCCTTAGATGCTGAGATGGTAGGCTGAGGGCACAGAGCAATTCACATTTAGGTGTTCTGGTCACTGGGATCACAGTTGATGATAACTTTCAGTCCCACTTCCTTTTCAGATGTTTCAGAAACTTCAACTGCCTTCTCTGGCAGAGGGTAACTAAGGGCTTCACATTCAAACTCTTCAATGCAAGCATGGAAATCAACATCAGCCACATGCTGCAGTATCTAAACCTGTCCTCAATATCCATCTCCCACATGTTCATTACTAGGGACAGGTTCTCAGCCTTAGCTGGAGCTGCCATGTCACTTTCTTACTTCAAGATGCTGGCCAGACCCAACAGAAAGCTGGTCGTTTTCTTATTTACTTAATTTAAATAAATTTTATTACAATATAATTATATCACTCCTCCTTCCATTTCCTCTCTCCAGTCTCTTCCATGTCCCCCAATTTCAAATTAATAGTTTCTTCCTCTTTGATAATTGCTACATAAGCACATGTGTGCACACATATTTATGTATAGACATACAAACAGTCAAATTGAAAGTAATAATTATTTTAATATCAAGAAGCGAAAGAAAATTTGTTTTATTTATTTATAATGTTTTTTTGAGACAAGGTTTCTCTGTGTAGCCCTGGCTGTCCTGAAACTCACTCTGTAGACCAGGCTGGCCTCGAACTCAGAAATCCACCTGCCTCTGCCTCCCAAGTGCTGGGATTAAAGGTGTGTACCACCACTGCCCAGCATTGTTTTGGTTTTTAATGACAGTTTCTTCTAATACATTCTTTGGCAATTTCACATATGTATACAAATTACATTGATCATATATCCACCCATCACTTCCATACTTCTACTTGGACCCCATCTCTGAACCTTTTATCACATTTCCTCCCCATTTCCTGCTAAGTTAATATAATTGGTAATTAACTTACTGGAGTCCAATTAGTCCATGTGTATAGGGTCATCCGCTAGGGCATGAACAACCTTGCAGTGGCCATTCTTCTAAAGAAAAGTGATTTATCCTATCTCTTGTTCAGCAGCCATCAACTGCCAACAGTACACACACACACACACACACACACACACACATACACACACACTGAGATTTTGTATAGGTAACCTCAGCTGCTATGTGTTTATGCATACAACAGCTATTCATGTTCATAAGACAACATTTCACAGCACTCCTCCCCATCCTCTGGCTTTTATATTCTTTCTACTCCTCTTTCATGATGTTCACTAAGCCTTGGTAGGAAAAGTGATAGAGTCAAGCAGTTATAATTACTTGTTGTCTACCTTTTGACCAGTTATGAACGAGCCTACTGCAAAAAGAAGCTTCTTCAAGAAAGGTGGATCAAAGCACAAGTTTATGAAGTGAATTACCGGCATAGTTTTGTGGAGTTGAAAGGTGATGTTCTCAGATCCATCTACCACTAATAGGATCCAGGTGGTGCTGTGGAGGTGGGGAGAGTGGAAAACAGTCCCTCATCTTCAGTGTTTGTGGAGTTCTGCTTAGAAGAGGTTCTTTCCTGATACTCCCCCAGACTCTCACACTCCAACACAGCCTCTTCTATCACTTAAATAGAACTCCTTTAAATGAAGTAATACAACCCACAACTTCTCACTAAAATGATACCTACCTACTTCTAGCTTTCTGTTCTATTCATTCCTGTTAGCAGTCTCACCTTTCCTGACCCAGATTGTCCACAGAAGGTTTCTTCTAGTCTGACCCAGCAAACAGGCAAGCTCAGGGAGCTTGTTCATCAGCTCTGCAATGTGGTATCTATTTTTCTACACTTGGCATATGCTCAGAATTGTGACTGTCAGGGAGGGCTTCAGTGGGACCCTCACATTCAGACTCATGTGATGGATGACCATGGGTGACTGTCTTAGTTTGGGTTTCAATTGCTGTGAAGAGACAGCATGACCAAGACAGGTCTTATAAGAGAAAATATTTAATTGTGGCTTGCCTAGAGTTTCAGAGGTTCAGTTCATTATCATCATGGTGGGAAGCATGACAGTATGCATGCAGACTTGCTTCTGGAGGAGATGAGAGTTCTACATCTTGATCTAAAGGCAGCCAGGAGGAGACTGTCTTCAGCAGGCAAGCAGGCAGGCAGGCAGGCGGGCAGGCAGGCAGAGCCTCTCTTTTGTCTTGGGCAGAGCTTGAGCATAGAACTCCAAAGCCCATCCTCACAGTGATAAACTTCCTCCAACAAGGCCACACCCACTCTAACAAGGCCACACCTCCTAATAGTGCCACTTTCCATGGGGCCAAGCATATTCAAACCACCACAGTGACAAATACTGGAGTAGATCTGTCTTATGTATACATAGAGCTCAGTGCTGACTGTGGGGTTTGGATAATGAATTTAGACATTCCAGCATTTGTCTGCAATGAGGAGATTGGAACCACAGATGCCTGTATTTGCTAGAATCCCCGATCCTACCACGTGGAGAGCAAATTCCCATACAGAACTTCGAAGATGGCACATCCACTGTACTTCCTGCCCCTGTGATCTATGAAATGGGTTCTTCTCCATTCAGGAATCTTTCTGTCTCTTTTTCTTCCCCTGACCATGACTATCTGAAGTTTTCACACATATTATGATGGACCACGTGTAGATACATGGAACAGAGACAGACAGACAGACACACACACACACACACACACATTAGTGAGCACCTAAACTATGCAACAACAGCATGAACTTCTCATGCCCCAAACGCATGCTTTTGATGGATGAACTCATGAATGTCCCAGACACCATGACACAATTCAATGCTCAATCTGAGTAGTGAAGTGCTTACAACAGGCTTCAAATGTGGAACCTTAGCGATGAGATGCTAGTCTTCAAACTGGCACCACCAATGAGTAACATGCAGGTCTTAGGGAAAAAGCAAACCTTATTCCAGCAAGGAGAACACAGCCCCAGGAACAACATAAACAGTGAGAAGGGAAGGAACAGCTCTGAGTATTGTTCTCAGAGACATGGGGGCAGATGATGTTCCTAAGAAAAGAAAGGGAGGTCTATGCTGGGGGCTGTTCTTCAGGGGACAGTGACACCCACTCCCAGAACCACGAGAACAGCTATGTTTCCTTCCCCATCTCTGTGTGTTCTCCTCCATGCCCATCCTGAGAATGAAGCTCCCTGTGAGGGGCACAGTTAAATGCTCAGTGTGCCTGCTACTCTGCCCCCACCATGAACATCAATCTGCATCATCCCAGAAGAATGTTTATGGCTACAAGATAACTCATCTATGTAAGGAATACCCAGAGCTTTGGGAGGATGAGCTGGAAGAGTGGATTCTCTATGGAGAGTTTTTAAGAGAGAAAGATCAATCTTTAGCCACCTTCAGCTGGAAGGGGCCAGCAAAGGAAGATAACAAAGGTATTTTGTTTCTGCTGCACTCTTAATAAGTGGGGTTAAGTGAGATGACCATATCTGTAAATATTTCTGGAGCTTATTCAAATCACAGTCCTGGGGAAATGAGAGGCAGTCGCCTTAGGAGGGCTGTTTCCCTTCCTGTGTGTACTCTGAAGGTTCCTCTGTGTAATCACGTGATTCTAGGAATCCCGCCTCTCTAAACGTCCCATACTTTGTGATATCTGTCGATCTGGCCAGACACTGTGGTCTCTCCCAAAAGTTCAATTGCAGCCGCTGAGAGAAGGTGCCATGACCTTCATCTTCACAGCTGTGCTCTGTCTGGGTAAGATTTGAAGAGGAGAAGGGTAAGAATGGTCATACAGCCGGGTTCTAGCCAATCAGGAAGCTTCAGGGTGTTTAAGAGATTTCAGTGAAGGGAAAGAGCGCTTAGGTAGGTGTTAGGGGCAAACTTTTCATAGGGGAATTCTCTTCTAGGGCTGAATCTGGGCCAAGAGACCTCCCTGTCGGAAGGTGAGTACTGCTCCAGATCACTCCTCACTAGGGAACTTGAAGCTTCCCCTGCTCAATGGGGCTCGAGAACATCAGATGATACCAGGGAAGGGGTACTAGAGCTGAAGGCTGAGATCGGAGGTGGGGGATATTGTATGACTGTTTCCCACATTTCTTTACAGGGAATCCCCACAAGCCAACTCTCAGTGTTCAGCCAGGATTGGTGGTTGCCAAAGGGAAGCAGGTGACCATCTCATGTGAGGTGACCACAGGGGCCCGGGAATACCGTCTTTATAAAGTGGGGGGTCCACATCCTTGGCGCACACAGAGCACTCCGAAGACCACAAACAAAGCTCAGTTCTTGATCCCATCAATTGAACAACGATCTGGAGGGATATATCGCTGTTACTATAAGACCCCCACTGGGTGGTCAGAGCACAGTGACCCTCTAGAGCTTGCAGTGACAGGTGAGAGAACACTCAGCCCCAAGCTATGCACCTCAGGAAAGGGGTCTACTTTCAAGAGTGTCCTGTCTCACAGCTCAACACTGGAAGGCAATGTAGCCTGGATAGTCCCACTTAACATGCTACAACTTTCTCTTCTAGGACTCTATAGTAAACCCAGCCTGTCCACCCAGCCCAGCAATGTTGTGAATTCAGGGGAGACTGTAACCCTTCAGTGTGTCTCAACACTGGGATTTAACAGGTTTATTCTGACCAAGGAAGGAGAACAGAAGTGGTCCTTGATCCAGGAATCAGAGTTTATAAACTCTACAGGGCAATTCCAGGGTCTATTTACTGTGGGCCCCATGACCCCCCAGTCAAAGGTGGATATTCAGATGTTACGGCTATGATGTCAACAGCCCCCAGGTGTGGTCGGAACCCAGCGATCTCTTGGAAATACATGTGTCAGGTGAGAAAGCTCCATCATTGACTCAGTTAGTGGTTGACAGCATAAGTTCATTGCCAAGAATTTTGCTTTTCCTAAGGGAGTCCCAGGAAGTAAGAGGATAAGAGAGACTGAACTGGAGCCCCAGATTAGGAGGAGTGCTGGCACTTGCAGGTAGAATATGCGCGCGGGGGGGGGGTGCTTGATAAGTGGCAGCTCTTTGATCCCTCAGGCCATTTTCTCCCTAGGGCTGCCTCAAAAGCACTCACTGCTTACTTGTCCAAACTCTCAATCTTTCCATCAGGGAGAACCTAACTGTTGTTTATACATAGATTATTATGAAAGGTTTTCTCTGTCCAAGGGTTAGGGAAGTGACCTCATCCACAACCCTGGCCTGTTATTTACCAAGCAGGGCTCTCAAGGCCAACTTCCCTTTGAGCTCTGCAAGGACCCCTACCGGGGCTGGTCCAGATGCTATGGTGTAGACAACATCTCTTTCAAGTGGTCAGTACCTAATGACTGTGAAAACCCTGATTATAATTGAAGAGTCCAGTGGCTCCACTCAGAGACTCAAAACTGCACAGGACCAACCAAGGGAGAAGAGTTGGTGGCCAGGATGAAGGATGAGGATCTCAGGAGCAACAGACTAGGAAGTGGGGCAGGAGCAGAGTCAGCGAAAGCAGGAAGAGAGCCACATCCTCAGAGTCAGGTTCAGAAATAGTCAGCACTTCCCCCATCTCTCTTCCTTTAGTTCCCTGTCACACTCTCAGGCTTCTCAATGAAGCAAGGCCCCATGCTATCCTATGGAGAGTAAGTGACCCTGCAGTGTCAATCACTGAAAATGATAGGCACTTTTTTTCTGATCAAGGGGAGAGTAGCTCTTTCCTTTCTGTGTCTAAGATCAATGCCTCCTAGATCAGCAGGATCAGGCAGAATTCTCTAGGAGTGCTGCTGTGACCTCCCTTCTTGAGGACACCTAAAGATGTAGCGGTTGAAACGTATAACCCTATTTGTTGTCATATCCCAGACCCCTGTGGAACTCAAGGTCTTAAATAAGGGGACCCCCTACCTGTTATGTCTGTGCTTAAGAGTTCATTCATTGCCCTGTCCGCAGGAGAACTATTGCCTCTAATTATAAGTTTTAGTGAAATCAAGCAAAATTTCATTATAAAGTGACTCTGATACAAGTTTTGAGCACAAAGATCAGAGTGGGTCTGAAGCATCCATCAAGGAGACCAGTAGGAAACTCCTACAAAAAGGAGAGTTCATCCTGATCTGCATGAAGCTATGTGATGAGAGTGATGTATATTTACAGAAAGGAACATACAAAATAGGGCTAGAGTTGTAGCTCAGTTGGTAAAATCATTGTCTACCAAGCCGGAGGCCCTGTCACTAAATACACTGGGAACTGTGAGTGATACTTGTAACTGCAGCACTGGGAAAGTGGAGGCACGAGGAGGAGGAGGATCAGAAATGCAAAGTAATCCTAGGTGACATAGTGAGTTGAAGACACTATCCCAATAGAAAGAAGGAGGAAAGAAGACAGACAGGAAGAAAGGAAGGAGATCAGAAAATGAATGAAAGACAAAAAGACAGAAAGAGAGGAATGAGGAAGTAACAGATAGAGGGAGTGAGAAACAGAGTAAGAAATTAAATTAAGAAATTTGAACTTGCCAGGCATGGTAGTACACACCTTTAGTCCCAGGACTCAAAAGAGAGAGGCAGAGAGATCTCTGAGTTCAAGGACAGCCTCATCTACCTAGCAAGTTTCAGGACAGCCAAGGTTATAAATTTTTTTTTTGTCTCAAATAAACAAACAAACCCCAAAACCTAAGAAGCTTGGACTATTCTATAAAACATTTTCCTGTGAAAATTTACAGTCAAGTCAGCATAAATACAAATTTCCCATTCTTTTCTTTTTAATTTTTTACATTTATTTTAATTTTAAAAATAATTTCACAATAATAATTGCATTTGCATTATTTATACACCTTCCTCTTCCAGCTTCTCCTATGTATCCTTCATGCTCTCTCAAATTCATGACCTTTTTCATTAATTTTGTTATATGTATGCATATATAAATTAACCTGCTGTATACATGCACAGTGTGACATTTAGTGCCGCTCATAAGTGTACATGTTTAGGGCTCACCGCTTGGGATTGGATAACTTACCAGTAGCTCATCCCTGGAAAAGATGGAATTTTCCTCTTACAGAAGCCATCAGTTTTCTGTAGCTTCCTCAACTAAGGGTGGGATCTTATGACACTTCACTCATCCACATTGGCATGTCAACTGGTGTTATCATGCAAATACATATGCATATTTACATATACAACAAATTTATGGTAAGACTCCTTGAAATAGATAGAAGACACTATCTTACAGCAGATGTCCTGGTCCTCTGGTTCTTATAATACCTGTGAACTCTCTTATGAGACATTTCCTGAGCTTAAGCTGCAGGGGTTGTATTGTAACTGTATCCACTAGGGATAGGTAACTCATGCTTAGTTGTTCTCTGTGTTTTGACCAGTTGTAGATTTCTGTGATGGTTTCCATATCTTGTATAAGAAAGATAAAGCCGGGGGGGGGGTAGAGAGGAGAAGGAAGAGAGAGAGAGAGAGAGAGATAGAGAGAGAGAGAGAGAGAGAGAGAGAGAGAGAGAGAGAGAGAAGAGAAGAGAAGCTTTTGAGAGAGGGTCTATTTATGTAGCTCTGGCTAGCCTGGAACCCACTTTGTAGATCAGGCTGACCTCCAACTCACAGAGATCTCTTTGCCTCTGCCTCCCAAATTCTGGGATTAAAGGCATGGGCTTCCACACCTAACTTGGCTTTTCTTTCTTTCTTTCTTTCTTTTTTAATTTAATTTTATTTGTAATTCATTTTTTACACTCCATATTCCATTCCCCACCCCCTCTTTAAATGTCATTTATGTTAAAATAACCGTTCAAGGAAAGAAGGAAGGAAGAAAAAAAAAAAAAAACACAGGACCTAGGAGAAACACTTGGATTTCAAGTATTTCACACATCCTACATTCTCCCTTTGGTTCTTAGAAGCAGATCAGCCCCTCAGGCCATCACCAAACATATCAGACCCAAAGACAGGTAAGTAAAGAGAATTCTTAACCTTAGGTCTCAATACAGAAGACTATGTCCTGTCCAGAGGAAGCAGACTCCTGGACTGACTTTCATCTGCCCTGACCTCTGTGACCTCTTTTTCTATAACCTCCAGTCTCACAGCCCCAGAATTACACAATGGAGAATCTCATCAGGATGGGGGCTTCAATTTTGGTCCTTGTGCTTCTTGGCATTCTTCTGTTTGAAGCTCAGCACAGCCAAAGACAGACCCAACCTGCAGCTGGGAGAGAAAGCAGTGCTTCTTTCACGGTAGCAGACACCTGGGAATAAGTCCAAGGATCTCAGGTGGTTCTGTAAGAAAAAAATCTGGGACTATAATAGGGAACCATTTTCATAGAATATGCAGGAAGAAAACATGGTTTGAGTGTAGGGAAACACCTGGGTACTTGGGTGGAAAATTCTTCTATAGCCAATCATCCTGTTATCACTTCACCTAGATGTGTCACTTTGGCTGACAGTCTCCTCTCTCTCCCCACCTCCAATAATGAGGAAGGGATAATCCTGTCTCATCAGTCAGGTTTGAGTCCTAATCTTGTGTATCTTCTGACTCCCCCCACTTCCTTTATTATATGCTACCACATTCTCCACTTGCATCATGAGCCTTCATTTTCTCTAATGAAAACAAAAAAGCTGGATGAGATAGCAAAAATAATGCTCAAAAATCAGAGTCCAAAATGCAAAATGAGATCCTAATGTAAATGATGGCCCAGCATCTCTTGATGTTATTTATGTGATTTTCTTGAAATAGAAGACTTACAATCAACAAACTTGCATTTGAAAGAACTCTCTGGTGGGGGATACTGCTGACATGGCTTTGAAAATATCATTTTTTAAAATAGTAATTAAAGAAGAGATCATGAATTTGGGAGGGAGTGTGGGAAGGCATGGGAGGAATTGGAGAAAAAATAGGGGAATAAATGATATAAATACAGTACTCATATAATAAATTCAGAAAAAAAATGAAATAACCTTTCCTACACATCCTCATGTGCATGGCTTTCCCTAATTACATAACCACATTACATAATTACATAATCACGTCAAAAGTAACGCCACAACCTAAGTGCAATGTCATGTATGTGGAGTTTAGGATTGAGGCATAAAACCCATACATTTTAAATTTAAAAATTCAATGTTTGCTGCATGTATTTATAGAAGCAGCTGGCATGTAAATAAACCAATAATCTTGAACCACTTTGTTGTAAATTTTGATTAGCTCAATGAAGACAGTTTTGAAAAACGATTATTTTTTTTGTGTGTGTTATCTGCAATGCCACTTAAAATCCTTCCTAATATGAGAGACTTTAATTTACTTCCTGGCCTTACTGCGATAATTAGCGCTTTACAAAGGAACCTGAACATTCTATGGAAAGAAGAGATACTGTTGTCTTCCTGATTTAAAATTTGACTTATGAGATTTCTAGGTTTTCATTGTTATATATAATGTTAAATCCAGTCTATTATATTAGCTTATTCAGATGGAAATTTATCTGTTTGTAGTCTTCTGTGATTGTTCATAGTGAGTGTGTGTGTGAAAGTGACAAATGCCTTCATCATGCATGCTTTCATTTTTCCCTTATTGATGTAGAGGATGGTGTTAATTACTTTATGAATGACTCAGACTTACAAGACGATGTAATTGGATAAAATCTGATAGTACAGCTATGTACCACTAACAATAAAATATATTCTCACACATGAGAGTCTCATCATGTATAAGGTTCGTGCTGACTGCTGTAATACCCTGTCCTAATTAACTTTCTATTTCTGTGATAAGTCATCAGGAGCAAAAGGATTTAGAAGGAGGAAAAGGTTGTTTTATCTTACAGCTCCCAGATCACTGAACACCCTGAAAGGAAGGCAGGAACTAAAGCAGGACAGAACTGGAGGCAGGAACCGAAGCAAAACCCTTGGCTCCTTTTTCCCTAGTAAACGCGCCTAACAGTCATTAATAACAATCACACCACAGATTCAACACTACTTTGTCTGCAGATACTGAAACTTTGACTTATTTTTTGCCAATTTGTATTTCTTTGATCTCCTTTTGTTGTCTTATTGCTCTAGCTAGAACTTTTGAGTATTATATTGAATAGATAAGGAGAGAGTGGGCATCTTTGTCTTGTCCCTGATTTTAGTGAGATTGCTTCAAGTATATCTCCATTTAATTTGATACTAGCTGTTTGTTGTATTCTGCTTTTATTATGTTAAGTATGGACCTTAAATTCTTTTTTTTTTTTTAAGATTTATTTATTTATTATATGTAAGTACACTGTAGCTGTCTTCAGACACTCCAGAAGAGGGAGTCAGATCTCGTTACGGATGGTTGTGAGCCACCATGTGGTTGCTGGGATTTGAACTCCGGACCTTCAGAAGAGCAGTCGGGTGCTCTTACCCACTGAGCCATCTCACCAGCCCCGGACCTTAAATTCTTGATCTATCGAATACTTTTAACATGAAGGGGTGTTGTATTTTGTTAAATGCTTTTTCATCATCTAATGAGATGATCATGTGATTTTTAATTTGTGTTTGTTTACATAGTGGATTACATTAATGGATTCTAGTATATTGAAACAAACTTGCATCCCTGGGATGAAGCCTACTTGATTGTGGTGAATGTTGGTTTTGATGTGTTCTTGGATTTGGTTTCAAGAATTTTATTGAGTATTTTTGCAGTGATATTCATAAGTGGAATTGGTCTAAAGTTCTCTCTCTCTCTCTCTCTCTCTCTCTCTCTCTCTCTCTCTCTCTCTCTCTCTCTCTTTTGTTGTGTCCTTGTGTGGTTTAGGTATTAGAGTAAATGTGACTTCATAGAATGAATAAGGTAGTGTACCTTCTGTTTCTATGTTATGGAATAGTTTGAGGAGTATTTATATTAGCTCTTTTTTTAAGGTGTGGTAGAATTCTGCACTAAAGCCATCAGGCCCTAGGATTTTTTTGGTTGGGAGGTTTTTAATGGCTTCTGTTTCCTTGGGGAATACAGGCATGTTTACATGGTTTACCTGCTCTTGATTTAACTTTGGTTGTGGCATCTGTCTAGAAGACCTCTCATTTCATCTAGATTTTCCAGTTTGTTTTTGGTTTTTTGTTTTTTTGTTTTTTTGTTTTTTTTAGCATAGGCTTTTGTAGTAGGAGCAGATGATTTTTAAAATTTCTTCAGTTTCTGTTATGCCTCCCTTTTCATTTCTGACAGATATATTTTTCGAATATCATAGGGTTGGTCTCTATCCCAGTTATAGCTAAACTTCTTGATTTCCTCTGAAACTTCTAAGAGAGTCAGGTCTCTTTTGTTTGCCTTGGTCTCAGAACTGCTTTCCAGGTCACACTAGTATGGCCTATCAAGTTTGCTCATAAAATACAACTTATTTGTCTTGTCCAATGTCTCAGAATCTCCACATTTCTCCAAAGACCCATGTTCTTTACAACAGCCAACTCTCTGACAGCTTCTGTATTAATTTCTTTTGCTCTGATAATATACCTTGATGGAGGCAACTTATAGGAGAGTTTATTTTGATTTATGGTTCCAAAGTGTTAGGTCCCATAATGACAGGACAGAGACAGTAGGCCTTCATGGTAGCTGGAGCAGGATGCCGAGAGCTCACCTCTTGAACCACACAGACACACACACCAGTACCCCCTGAGCTCATGTCTCTAGCTGCATATGTAGCAGAAGATGACCTAATCAGCCATCATTGGAAGGAGAGGCCCTTGGTCTTGCAAAGATTATATGCCCCAATACAGAGGAATATCAGGGCCAGGAAGCAGGAGTGGGTGGGTTGGAGTGCAGGGTGGGAGAAGGGTATAAGGGACTTTTGGGCAAAGATTATATACCCCAATACAGAGGAATATCAGGGCCAGGAAGCAGGAGTGGGTGGATTGGTGTGCAGGGTGAGGGGAGGGTATAAGGGACTTTGGGGATATCATTTGAATTGTAAATGAAGAAAATATCTAATAAAAATTGAAAAAATACTGTGTTTCTAGGATAGTAGAAAGAACTGAGGTACCAATAAAAGCCAACTCTTTGTATATAAATGTTATTAATGAATTAAAAAGATAGTTATATAGAAAACTCTATAATTTTTGCTCATGTACAGTGGGCTTACTTCAGGTACACTGCCCTACAACTTTCCTGTTTGCCAACAATGTTAAAGTATGATTTTTAATAAATTAGCATCCTAAGAGAAAAAAATCATTGTTTTCAATAGCTGAGTAGTACTCCATTGTGTAAATGTACCACATTTTCTGTATCCATTCCTCTGTTGAGGGACATCCAGATCATTCTCTTACAAAAAGCAAAATCAATAATGTGTTTGCACACATGTCAGCCTCAAGTCCAAGTGATGACCATGATCTATCATGGTTAGAAATATACATTTAAAAGACACTGTATACCCAGGAGGAACTTAGAAAATATTGGTGGAAACATGATCCAAATAAATACTATCTGATTTCTATCGCCTCATGAACTTCACAGGACCCTGATAACCACTATTTAAGATCTCTATTCTCAGGGACTTCTCATAGTCTTGTATAGATAGCACTGGAGATTTGTACTTGTTGGGTGAGGGACAGTAAATTCCTACTCAAAATACCCAGGTACAGAGTGGATGTCAGGGTAGTCACACAGAGAGCCCTACTCAAGACCAAGCACATAGATTTTACCCAATACTAAAGGCAGGTGAGGACATAAAGGCTCCTACTTCCCACCATTAGCATGACCCTGAGTAGTAACAGGAGTAGCTCTCAGCTGGTTGGGCACTGATGAACACACAGGATTGCTGAGCTAAGCTAATAGACTCTATTCAGCTATGTGCTTATTGACTGTGGTGAATAAAGAATTGACTATGGCTCTTCCGGTCAGAAAAGCACCAGGGTAGCTAGGGCGCAGGGTCGGCTGACACTCGCCAGCTACCCACAACACCCGCCACAGGATCTTAAGACTTCTGGTGAGTGGAACACAGCTTCTGCTCCAATCCAATTGCGCGCAGGACCTGAGACTGCATTAGTTAGGGAAGCAGAAAACCCGGCCTGAGTAGGACCACAGGCCTCTTCCGGCTGGACCAGCACCAGGGTACTGCCAGCTACCCACGACCCCCGCCACAGGATTTTGAGACTGCTGGTGAGTGGAACACAGCTTCTGCTCCAATCTTTAAACAGTGACAACGACAACAACTAACCCCAGAGATTACCAGATGGCGAAAGGTAAACGTAATAATCTTACTAACAGAAACCAAGACCACTCACCATCATCAGAACCCAGCACTCCCACTTCGCCCAGTCCAGGGCACCGCAACACACCGGAAAAGCTAGACACGGATCTAAAAGCATATCTCCTGATGATGGTAGAGGACTTCAAGAAGGACTTTAATAACACACTTAAAGAAATACAAAGGAACACTGGTAAACAGGTAGAAGACATTAAAGAGGAAGCACAAAAATCCCTTAAAGAATTGCAGGAAAACACAGCTAAAGAGTTTCAAATCCTTAAAGAAAAACAGGATAACCTAATCAAACAGGTAGAAGTCCTTAATGAAAAACAGGAAAACACATCCAAACAGATGATGGAAATGAACAAAACCATACTAGACCTAAAAAGGGAAGTAGACACAATAAAGAAAACCCAAAAAGAGGCAACACTGGAGATAGAAACCCTAGGAAAGAAATCTGGAACCATAGATACCAGCATCAGCAACAGAATACAAGAGATGGAAGAGAGAATCTCAGGTGCAGAAGATTCCATAGAGAACATTGGCACAACAATCAAGGAAAATGTAAAATGCAAAAAGATCCTAACTGAAAACATCCAAGAAATACAGGACACAATGAGAAGACCAAACCTACGGATAATAGGAGTGGATGAGAATGAAGATTTTCAACTCAAAGGACCAGCAAACATCTTCAACAAAATTATAGAAGAAAACTTCCCAAATCTAAAGAAAGAGATGCCCATGAACATACAAGAAGCCTACAGAACTCCAAATAGACTGGACCAGAAAAGAAATACCTCCCGACACATAATAATCAGAACAACAAATGCTCTAAATAAAGATAGAATACTAAAAGCAGTAAGAGAAAAAGGCCAAGTAACATATAAAGGCAAGCCTATCAGAATTACACCAGATTTTTCACCAGAGACTATGAAAGCCAGAAGATCCTGGACGGATGTTATACAGACACTAAAAGAACACAAATTCCAGCCCAGGCTACTATACCCAGCCAAACTCTCAATTAACATAGATGGAGAAACCAAAGTATTCCACGACAAAACCAAATTCACACATTATCTCTCCACGAATCCAGCCCTTCAAAGGATAATAACAGAAAAAAACCAATACAAGGACAGGAACCACGCCCTAGAAACAACAAGAAGGTAATCCCTCAACAAACCTAAAAGAAGACAGCCACAAGAACAGAATGCCAACTTTAACAACAAAAATAACAGGAAACAACAATTACTTTTCCTTAATATCTCTTAATATCAATGGACTCAACTCCCCGATAAAAAGACATAGACTAACAAACTGGCTACACAAACAAGACCCAACATTTTGCTGCTTACAGGAAACTCATCTCAGAGAAAAAGATAGACACTACCTCAGAATGAAAGGCTGGAAATCAATTTTCCAAGCAAATGGTATGAAGAAACAAGCTGGAGTAGCCATTCTAATATCTGATAAGATTGACTTCCAACCCAAAGTCATTAAAAAAGACAGGGAGGGACACTTCATACTCATCAAAGGTAAAATCCTCCAAGAGGAAATATCAATCCTGAATATCTATGCTCCAAATACAAAGGCAGCCACATTCATTAAAGAAACTTTAGTAAATCTCAAAGCACACATTGCACCTCATACAATAATAGTGGGAGACTTCAACACACCACTTTCACCAATGGACAGATCATGGAAACAGAAACTAAACAGGGACACAGAGAAACTAAGAGAAATTATGAATCAAATGGATCTGGCAGATATCTACAGAACATTCTATCCTAAAACAAAAGGATATACCTTCTTCTCAGCACCTCATGGTACCTTCTCCAAAATTGACCACATAATTGGTCACAAAACAGGCCTCAACAGATACAAAAATATTGAAATTGTCCCATGCATCCTATCAGATCACCATGGACTAAGGCTGATCTTCAATAACAAAATAAATAATAGAAAGCCAACCTTCACGTGGAAACTGAACAACACTCTTCTCACTGATACCTTGGTCAAGGAAGGAATAAAGAAAGAAATTAAGGACTTTTTAGAGTTCAATGAAAATGAAGCCACAACATACCCAAACTTATGGGACGCAATGAAAGCACTTCTAAGAGGAAAACTCATAGCTCTGAGTGCCTCCAAAAGGAAACTAGAGAGAGCACACATTAGCAGCTTGACAACATACCTAAAAGCACTAGAACAAAAGGAAGCAAATTCACCCAAGAGGAGTAGACGGCAGGAAATAATCAAACTCAGGGGCGAAATCAACCAAGTGGAAACAAGAAAAACTATTCAAAGAATCAACCAATCAAGGAGCTGGTTCTTTGAGAAAATCAACAAGATAGATAAAACCTTAGCCAGACTCACTAGAGGGCACAGGGAAAGCATCCTAATTAACAAAATCAGAAATGAAAAAGGAGACATAACAACAGATCCTGAAGACATCCAAAACACCATCAGATCCTTCTACCAAAGGCTATACTCAACAAAACTGGAGAACCTGGATGAAATGGAGAAGTTCCTAGACAGATACCAGGTACCAAAGTTGAATCAAGATCAGGTTAATGATCTAAACAGCCCTATATCCCCCAAAGAAATAGAAGCAGTCATTAATAGTCTCCCAACTAAAAAAAGCCCAGGACCAGATGGGTTTAGTGCAGAGTTCTATCAGACCTTCAAAGAAGATCTAATCCCAGTTCTTCACAAACTATTCCACAAAATAGAAACAGAAGGTACTCTACCCAACTCATTCTATGAAGCCACAATTACTCTGATACCTAAACCACAAAAAGACCCAACAAAGATAGAAAACTTCAGACCAATATCCCTTATGAATATTGATGCAAAAATCCTCAATAAAGTTCTTGCTAACCGAATCCAAGAACACATCAAAACAATCATCCATCCTGACTAAGTAGGTTTCATCCCAGGGATGCAGGGATGGTTCAATATATGGAAATCCATCAACGTAATCCAGTATATAAACAAACTCAAAGACAAAAACCACATGGTCATCTCCTTAGATGCGGAAAAAGCATTTGACAAGATCCAACACCCATTCATGATAAAAGTCTTGGAAAGATCAGGAATTCAAGGCCCATACCTAAACATGATAAAAGCAATCCACAGCAAACCAGTAGCCAACATCAAAGTAAATGGTGAGAAGCTTGAAGCAATCCCTCTAAAATCAGGGACTAGACAAAGCTTTCCACTTTCTCCATACCTATTCAACATTGTACTTGAAGTCCTAGCCAGAGCAATTTGACAACAAAAGGAGATCAAAGGGATACAAATTGGAAAAGATGAAGTCAAAATATCACTCTTTGCAGATGATATGATAGTATATATAAGTGACCCTAAAAATTCCACCAGAGAACTCCTAAGCCTGATAAACAGCTTCGGTGAAGTAGCTGGATATAAAATTAACTCAAACAAATCAATGGCCTTTCTCTACACAAAGAATAAACAGGCTGAGAAAGAAATTAGGGAAACAACACCCTTCTCAATAGTCACAAATAATATTAAATATCTTGGCGTGACTCTAACTAAGGAAGTGAAAGATCTGTATAGTAAAAACTTCAAGTCTCTGAAGAAAGAAATTATAGAAGATCTCAGAAGATGGAAAGATCTCCCATGCTCATGGATTGGCAGGATCAACATTGTAAAAATGGCTATCTTGCCAAAAGCAATCTACAGATTCAATGCAATCCCCATCAAAATTCCAAATCAATTCTTCAACGAATTAGAAAGTGCAATCTGCAAATTCATCTGGAATAACAAAAAACCTAGGATAGCAAAAACTCTTCTCAAGGATAAAAGAACCTCTGGTGGAATCACCATGCCGGACCTAAAGCTCTACTACAGAGCAATTGTGATAAAAACTGCATGGTACTGGTATAGTGACAGACAAATAGACCAATGGAATAGAATTGAAGACCCAGAAATGAACCCACACACCTATGGTCATTTGATCTTCGACAAGGGAGCTAAAAACATCCAGTGGAAGAAAGACAGCATTTTCAACAAATGGTCCTGGCACAACTGGTTGTTAACATGTAGAAGAATGCGAATCGATCCATTCCTATCTCCTTGTACTAAGGTCAAGTCTAAGTGGATCAAGGAACTTCACATAAAACCAGAGACACTGAAACTTATAGAGGAGAAAGTGGGGAAAAGCCTTGAAGATATGGGCACAGGGGAAAAATTCCTGAATAGAACAGTAATGGCTTGTGCTGTAAGATCGAGAATTGACAAGTGGGACCTCATGAAACTACAAAGCTTCTGCAAGGCTAAAGACACCATCAATAAGACAAAAAAATCACCAACAGATTGGGAAAGGATCTTCACCTATCCTAAATCAGATAAGGGACTAATATCCAATATATATAAAGAACTCAAGAAAGTGGACTCCAGAAAGTCAAATAACCCCATTAAAAAATGGGGCTCAGAACTGAACAAAGAATTCTCACCTGAGGAATACCGAATGGCAGAGAAGCACCTGAAAAAATGTTCAACATCCTTAATCATCAGGGAAATGCAAATCAAAACAACCCTGAGATTCCACCTCACACCAGTCAGAATGGCTAAGATCAAAAATTCAGGTGACAGCAGATGCTGGCGAGGATGTGGAGAAAGAGGAACACTCCTCCATTGTTGGTGGGATTGCAAGCTTGTACAACCACTCTGGAAATCAGTCTGGCGGTTCCTCAGAAAATTGGACATAGTACTACCGGAGGATCCAGCAATACCTCTCCTGGGCATATATCCAGAAGATGTCCCAACCGGTAAGAAGGACACATGCTCCACTATGTTCATAGCAGCCCTATTTATAATAGCCAGAAGCTGGAAAGAACCCAGATGTCCCTCAACAGAGGAATGGATACAGAAATTATGGTACATTTACACAATGGAGTACTACTCAGCTATTAAAAAGAATGAATTTATGAAATTCCTAGCCAAATGGATGGACCTGGAGGGCATCATCTTGAGTGAAGTAACACAATCACAAAAGAACTCACACAATATGTATTCACTGATAAGTGGATATTAGCCCAAAACTTAGGAAACCCAAGATATAAGATACAATTTGCTAAACGCATGAAACTCAAGAAGAATGAAGACCAAAGTGTGGACTCTGTGCACCTTCTTAGAATTGGGAACAAAACACCCAGGGAAGGAGTTACAGAGACAAAGTTCGGAGCTGTGATGAAAGGATGGACCATTTAGAGACTGCCGTATCCAGGGATCCATCCCATAATCAGCTTCTAAAAGCTGACACCATTGCATACACTAGCAAGATTTTGCTGAAAGGACCCAAATATAGCTGTCTCTTGTGAGATGATGCCGGGGCCTAGCAAACACAGGAGTGGATGTTCACAGTCAGCTATTGGATGTATCACAGGGCTCCCAATGGAGAAGCTAGAGAAAGTACCCAAGGAGCTAAAGGGATCTGCAACCCTATTGTTGGAACAACATGATGTACTAACCAGAACCCCGGAGCTCTTGTCTCTAGCTGCATATGTATCGAAAGATGGCCTAGTCGGCCATCAATGGAAAGAGAGGCCCATTGGACTTGCAAACTTTATATGCCCCAATATAGGGGAATGCCAGGGCCAAAAGAATGGGAATGGGTGGGTAGGGAAGTGGGGGGTGCTATGGGGGACTTTTGGGATAGCATTGGAAATGTAATTGAGGAAAATATGTAATAAAAATATTAAAAATTTAAAAAAAAGTAAAAAAAAAAAAAGAGAATTGACTATGAATGCAATATCATGAGGCAAGGATGATGGACCAGTGTATACCACAGTTCCTAGGCAGCTGTTGTTGTTCCTCCTCTTCCTCTTCTTTCCTCCTCCTCCTCTTCTTTTTTAAAAGCAAGGACCATGTTGCTACTGCTGTGACTCAACATCTGATCCACCACAGAAGGCAAATTGGATGCTATATGATGAGACAAGTCACCTGAGGCAAGTTCATCACATGTAGCTCATCCTACCAGTAGAGGGCAGCACTTGCTCCTCCTGAGACTGATACTCTGAGGAGGGCAGTGTGACTGAGTTCATAGGAACATCACAGCTGAGATGTAGCTCAGATAGAGCACCTGTTCAGTACTCAGGAGGGGTTGGACTCAAACAGAGGGAATATCCCATCACTTATTCTCAAGGCCAGGGAAATCAGATACCCATGGAAAGATGACAGATACTGTGATATAGTGGGGTGACTGGTCATAGGCATGTATACAGTGAAGAGGATGGGGTGTTGCTGGGCCTGATAGATTATGGGACTATTCCATTTCAAATGGATGTAGGAAAAAGTTTGGGATATATTGTGCAATGTGAATTTTCCTGTTATACTCAATGTATAAAAATGATGTATATAGAGAAATACAGGTTATAGATATAGGTTATAAAAATAATTTGATATTGATACAATGTGCCACTGCTCTCTTTTGATAAGTAGAATTTGTGGAATCAGGAGCCAAAGTAGAGAATAATAGGTGCCCTCTGACAATCACGTGACACAAAGGAAAGGTTTATTTCCAGTGATTTCACTTATATATGATGCTGTGGTAGAGAATCTTCTTAGACAGGAATCTTTTATTAGTGAACACGATAAGGAGATATTCTTTTTTTTTTTTTTTTTTTTTTTTTTGGTTTTTCGAGACAGGGTTTCTCTGTGTAGCCCTGGCTGTCCTGGAACTCACTTTGTAGACCAGGCTGGCCTTGAACTCAGAAATTCTCCTGCCTCTGCCTCCCGAGTGCTGGGATTAAAGGCATGTGCCACCATGCCCGGCTTAAGGAGATATTCTTAATCACTGGGTTTAGTGGTGCAAGCTTGTAATCCTAGCCCTCAGGAGGCAGAAGCAGGAGGATTGACAAATGTTACAGGTCAGCCTGGTATATATTGAGTTCCCAGCCAACCAGAGTTAGTTACTTAGAGATCCAGTTTCAGAAACGGAGGTGGTGGTGGTGGTGGTGGTGGTAGTGGTGGTGGTGGTGGTGGTAGTGGTGGTTGTGGAAAAGGAGGAGGAGGAGGAGGAGGGCTGATTAGAAATAGTGGTACACACTTGTAACTCCAGCGTTTGGGAGGCTGAGGCAGTAGGATTGTACATTTGAGTCCAGAGTTGTATACATAACCAGATGGTATCCCAAACGTCCTAAACAAGGGTTTGGGTTTTGAGATCGTGTACTGCTAGTTCAGAGGACCCAAGCTCAGATTCTAGCAAGTATGTCAGACTTATCACAACTGCTTGTAACTGTAGCTCCACACTATCCATAGCATCAGGTACTTGAACTCAAGTGCACATATCCCTCCCACCCCTCCACACACATGCATGTGAGTGCATGAGCACGCACGCACACACACACACACACACACACACACACACACAAATAAATAAAAGCAAACTTTCAAAAGTACTAAAAAAAGAAGTAGGAAATACCTCAAATAAAAACTGAAGCATAAACTTAAGAGAATTAGAAAAAGAACAAAGTAAGTCTCTACTTACCACATTTAATTTGTAGTGTGTGTATACATGGATGTTTCTGTGTGCACAACCACGTGAAAAAGCTGGGTGTTCTGTCCTATCATTCCCTGTATTACTCCCTTGAGACCAGGTTTCTTACTGAAGTTAGAACTAGGCTGGAAACCTCAACACTCTTTCCATCTGTATTCTAAACAGCACTACAGTTACAAGCTTGTGTGGCTATGCCTAGCTTTCTACGTGAACTCTAGGGCTTCAAACACAGACCTGCATGCTTGTACTCTCACAACTCATGTACACAGCACCCCAAATAGATTTTTAACCATACAAATACCACTTACTATTTTGCACCACCACAAACATCTACCTACTTCAATTCTAGCTCCTGCTTCTTCTCTGACATACTGTGAACTGCCCATTTCTGTCTCCCTCTCCTGCTCCTGACTTTCCACATGGGCTGACCTGGGAATCAGTTCTGACTGCACATCCTCACATGATGGCATCTTATCTTCCAAATGCATCACCTGCTCAGGGTTGTACCTGGCATGGATGGCTGCAGTGTGGTACACTCCTATTTGAATCAGATGCCCATGGATGACAAAGTGGAGTAAATCTGTTTTATACAAATAAATACAAGGGAGGCAACTCCGTGGGCAATGAGCTGAATCATTCCAGTGACCATCTAAAACAGGGGGATTGGAATCACAGATTCCTGTCTTTGCCAGGATTACTGACCCTACTTCCACCACATGGAGAGAAACCTCTGCAAATCCTAAATTCACCAAACTCCCAGATCTGCTCTGTGTTTTGTGAAATGGATCTTTCTTCATTCAGGGATAATTTGTTTCTCTTTTTCTTTCCCTGATCACGATGATTTGCAGATCCATACATATTATATATAATGCACTGACTATAAATTCTCAGAGTAGATAGAGACACACACAGTCAGTCTGCACCTGCATTATGCAACACCATGAACATCTCATGTTTCAGAAACTTGTATCCTGGACTGGGAATCAGTGATGACTGAATTTCTGAACAGCTCAGACACCATAACACCATGGCCAATCTAAGGATTGAAGTGCTCACAAATTACTTCACATGAGGAACCTCAGAGATGACATGGGGAGCAAGGAACATTGATATTGAAGAGATTATCATGCTCGATCCCACTACAAGAAATTCTTTCCCAGAAAACATAAACAGCAAGGAGGCAAGGACAGCTCTCATGGTTGTTTTCAGAGAAATGGAAGTAGATGATGTTGCTAAGGAAAGAGGTAGTTCCATGCAGGGGACTGTCCTTTAGACTGTCCCCCCATCCCCCCACACACCCAGAACTATGAGAACTGCTGTTTCCTCCTCCAGCTCTCCACGTCCTTCTCTGTGCTCATCTCCAGAATGTGAGCTAAAGTCAGGATCTCAGTATGTCTCTGCTACTGGTGTTTGCCCTACATCACTGACCTGGATATTCATGAAGTATCTCCAGGGTAATTAGACAAATGGCCATGGTGAGGACCTTACGGTGGAGTGAAGACAGATGGGTGGAAAGACTGAAGAACATCACATGGTACAACTGGACAGGGGAAGGACCCTCCCCCAGCCATCTTCAACTGGAACTGGTCAGTAAACAAAGGGAGGGACCAGTTTTGTGGACTGTTGCTTGTTGGCCCTTACTGCATTGAGGGCACATTAGGCAGAAGTGAATGGTATTTGGGAGAGATGACCTTTGTGTGAGAAGTGACCTCAGAGTTTGGAGTCTATCCAAGTCAATGTGACAGGAAGGTGAAAGCCAGCTGCTCTCATTTCCCTTTTCTGTGGGGATGCTGACCTTTGAACAAACTGATGGGAAGTGATCAGCCCCCAGTGGCCCAAATACCCTGTCTGTGTAGCATGTTTATAAGCTCAGTTGGACCTACTTTGAAGAGATAGCATGATCTTCACTTCCACAGCCATGCTCTGTTTGAGTGAGATATGAAGAGGTTTAGGATGTACTATTGTCTTGGAGAGGCTTGGCCCTATAGTCCAGCATGGACTGAACTACAGCAAAGTCCGGGGGACTCAGGAAGCTGTAGGGATGGGATGTCTGCTCAGTGAGGGATGAACTCACACATAACTCCCTTTCAGGACTGACTCTGAGACTCTGGTCTCCAGTGCTGGCAGGTGAGTGCTTCCTGGTGTCCTAGGTCTTTACACCTCATTTGGAAGCAGAAGATGCCTAAAAAGCTGAGCAATGAGATGGAGAACAGCAGAAGTGAATTAATCCTGCAGAAACCAAGAGGATCCTGAGACTGAACAGGGAGATCTTTGTAGGGAGGATCTAGGACAGAGCCTCTGATTTCTTTGCAAAGGTCCACTCCAAAGTCACCTTCAGAGATCACCCAGGCTTTGTGGTCCACAGAGGTATGAAAGTGACTGTCTCATGTGAGGAGACGTCAAGGGCTCAGAAGTACCATGTATATAAAAAGAGGAGCCTAGAAATTCTGGTGCAAACAGACTCCAATGGAGGCTGGAAACACGGCTAAATTCCTTTATTGTACAGTAGCATTGAGTGTTACATGTTATTATAAAACTTATGACAGTTTATGAGAGCACAATGACTCTCCTGCAGCTGCTGGTGGTGTGTATGATCATATTTAGGATCTCCAGTCTCAGCCTCTAATCTTAGGAAAAGGGTGTCTCTCCTCTCTCAGCCTATCATTGTGAGAGAGTGTAGAAGCTGTGAGTCCATTAACACATTCTCTCTTTTTCTCCTAGGAAATCCCTACAGCAAACCTAGATTGTCAGTTCTGGACAGCCCCATTGTGAATGCAGGAGAGAATGTGACCTTTCAGTATATTTCATGGCAGAAATATGATGGGTTTATTTTGACCAAGGAAGAAGAACCCAAGTTCTCCAGAACCGTGGACCCACAGTATATTTTCACTGGGCATTTGCAAGCCATTTTTTCTGTGGGTCCTATGACCCCCTCCCCCCAGCAACAGTGGGACATTCAGATTTTATGGCTACTACAAAAGAAATCTGCAGAAGTTGTCCATGCCCAGTGACCCCCTGGAAATACACATTTTGTGGTATTTGTCCTTTTGAGTCTGATTTACATGGCTTAATATAATGATCTCTAGTTGCACATATGTCTGGCAAGCAGTATTTCTTGAATATCATATTTTTCTTGATTCACATGTTTATAGCTGTATTTTTGTATGTAGAATATAAACATGAATGTACACTGGTAATTATATTTATCATAGATTTAAACATATTTATTATTACAAATCCATTCACATTAACGTGTCTTGTTAATATGTTTTGTTTTGGTTTTTTGGTTTTTTCCCTCCAATTTTTTATTAGATATTTACTTCATTTACATTTCAAATGCTATCCCCTATACTACCCCCCCACTCCCCTACCCACCCACTACCACTCTTGGCCCTGGTGTTTCTCCTGTACTGGGGCATATAAAGTTTGCAAGACCAAGGGGCCTCTCTCCCCAATGATGGCCAACTAGGCCATTTTCTGCTAAAAATGCAGCTAGAAACACGAGCTCTGGGGGGTACTGGTTAGTTCATATTGTTATTCCACCTATAGGGTTGCAGACCCCTTCAGCTCCTTGGATACTTTCTCTAGCTCCTTTACAAGTTTATGATTTTGCCACTTTCTGCAGACATATATCACATCTTACTAGAACACATCAATATGTGTGTGTGTGCTGTAAAGGTATCAATGCAACTTTGTGCATTGATATATGCAACGAATCGACATGGGAATTGGCTGTCGTTGGTAAAGGGGACAAAGTATCATTCTCCTTTGTGCTCTTGACTTCTGGAACTCCTGAAGAGCAGCCATCACCACTGAATCTTAGGTCCTCAGCTGGTGAGAAAGAGACTAATGGAGGCTTCATTAATTCTGAAGTGGGAGAATATTTTTTTCTTCTGTAGCTCTTAGGAGTCAGATAAACTTGTGATGAGACTAATATTCTGAATTGAGCACTGGAGCTGTAGAATTTCTTTTAGGGAAAAAAAAAAAAGAAAAAAAACAGAGACAACTCTACCATACCAGGGAAAGAATCTTCAAGAAATTATGTGATCAGATTAATATGCAAGCAATAAAAGAAATAACATGAATCCCATGTGAAAGGCCTAGGTTTCTTAAGTACTTCATACATCCTACATTATTCCTTTTGTTTTTCAGGAGCATCTGTGACTATCAGCTCATCAGAAGCCAAGACAGGTGAGTAACTGGAGTTCTTCATTAAGAGTGGGATGCAGAGAATCAACTCTTCCTTATCCAGTAGATTCAGGTGCTGTGGGTAGAAATCCACTCACCTGGGAGTGACTCTTTCTGCCCTGACCTGCTTGTGCACTGTCTCCAGCCTCAAAACCCCAGGATCATACAGGGGAGAACAGCATCCGGATGGCTGTGGTTGGCTTGGTTCTCTTTGTTTTTGGGATTCTGCAGTTAAAGGCCTGGCACAATCAGAGACAGATCTCTTAATCTGGGAGACAAACAGAAGACAGCAGTTTATCCATTCCTGGTGACTGATTCTGGGAAATATGTTTGAGGATTCAAAGTGTTTCTTTAAGAAAATCTGGGGTGTATATTTTCAGTATTGTTCAGGGAGTAAGTGTGTTTCGGTTCAGGGAGAGGACATGGAGTACAGAACATTTCCACACTAGATTAAGACTGCTTCTCTTCACCTTGCTGTGGGCTTTTGTTGACTGATGTGCCTCTTTTCTTACTACATGATAGTAGGGAAAATCTTGTCGTAAAGATCCTTAACTTCATGTTTCTCCTACTTTCTCTTACTTTAATGTAACATTTCCATTCATTATAAATCGCCAAATTCTTCACTCTACTTTGAGAGCCTGTCCTTTTTATGGAGAACAAGGTATTTGGCTCAATAACAAAAACTACAAGCATAAATCAGATTTCAAAAAGAAATAACTGAACATCAGGTCTTGAAACTCTCTTTGGGATCCTGAGATCCTTCACTCACTGCCACATGGTTATTGTGTGGCCTCTCAAAAATGTAAAGACTTGCCAGCCACCAACACACTGGTGTTTGAAGGAGTTCTGTGGTGCGGCACTGTAATACCATTTTCTCAGAGTCCTGATGTGTGACTGCTGTACATAATATAATCTTTTGATGGCCAACTCTATAGCATCCATGTAAAACCATGTATGAGAGGCTTTGAAATGATACATAATGTTGATGTACTTTCAGTTAAACTTTCAGTTGCTGACATATGCAAAAGCAATTGACATGTTAATAAATCAACCTTGATTCATTGTGATATAATCACTTCTTTGGGGACTGAAGAGGTGGCTCATTGGTTTTGAGCACTGGCTGCTCCTCAAGAGGTCTCTGGTTCAATTTCCAGCATCCACATGGTGGCTCACAACTCCAGTTTCAGGTAGTCTGACATCTTCTGGTTTCTGTGAGTATGAACATCCATGTAGGCAAAATGCACACACACACACACACACACACACACACACGGAAAAAAAATCACTGCTTAATTTAACAAAGTTAATTTACAAAATTATTTAGAATTTCTACATGGAAAATCATACAGTAAGAAAAACAATGACAGTTGTAGATCTTTGTTTTGAATAGGTGAACCTTCACTTACTGATCTTACTTCATTAGCTGGGACTTCAAGTACAAAGTTAAAATTGCATGAAGAGAGTGGACATTGCTGTTTTCTTTCTAACTTAATGTGAAATTTCTCATTTCTCACCGCTAAATATGATGTTAATGTTAGTATCTTTAGTATGATCTTAGTCAGTGGAGAGAGTGTTCTATCCTTAGTTTATGGTGAGTGTTTATAATGAACAGTTTTGGGAGTTGGAAAATGCTATTTCTTTATCCCCCTTCATTTCATTATTATGCTTATTTCCACTTTTACTGGGTTTCTGTGGTGGGTGATAATAACTTTTTTTGGGGGGGAGGGGGTGGGGAATTGTTGAACCAGCATTAAATAGTAGGGTAAATCTTGTTTGTTCATGATGTATTAATCTTGTTACACAGCATTATACTAAATTTGTATGACCACCAACAGAAAACATTCTGATGATAGTATACTAGGGAATATTTTTATTATAATAACATCATAAAGAAATCATATGGCTACACTTGTATGGGTGATGTGATCCCTTAGGATCAACATCTTATGTGTGATCTTCCATTTTCTGGAATTTTGTTATGTGGTATATGAATGATATTTGTTGAAGACCTAGTATTTATGCTTATAGGAGATATTCATGTATACTTTGTTTTCCTATAATGCACTTGTCTGGAGTTGGTGTTAGATTATGATGTTAGGGTTAGGTACATATATCACTTTTAGGACATGAGTGATCAGTTACCCTGATGGGCTTCTTTGGAATGACCTGGTCAAATGATCTAGCATTTGACCAGGTCAAGGAATGTGTACACCTTCTGCATGTTTTCCTCCACTGAAAGATGTTTCTGATTCTTACATGAGTTCCTGAGAATATGGAGGCCTCGGACATTTATTCTATGGAAAACGGAGGCATCTTATGTTTCACATACATGAATTCTAATAGACTGCATTTCACTGAGCTTTAAACTAGCATGGTTGATGCAGAAGGATTCCACACAGGAACCACTGAGCTGAGAGGCTTTGGCCTTCCTTACTCATTATGTGGTCAGAACTTGTCTCCAAGGAACCCAACACTGTAGGGAAAAGCAGATCATTGTTTTTGTCTCAGGGGGAAAAAATAAAACAGAATCATTTTAACTTTACCAAAATTTGAGACTTCCCAGTAACTCAGAGATTGCTATCTGAAGCTGTGAAGAGAGGAATAGGGAGCACCCAGAGTATACAGACAGACAAAAGGCTAGATAGATGGAGCAGAGATAACTGGGCTCCTGGAAAGTCCCCTTATACCCAAGTCAGTCAGTTCCATGCAGGGACCAGAAAAGAGGAAGTTGCTGTGCAGAAGTTCCAGCCTCTTCCTTCCTGCATGGTTCTGATGGTGAGTTGGGGGTGGGGCACCATCCATGTTCATGAAGTCTCATTATATCAAAGGACTGTCTCCTGTTTCACACATTGGTTTCTGGGTCTCAGAAACTGCTAAAGTATTGATATGAAGCAAGAAAATATAATTTTACAAAGGAAGATACTTTTATGTATTAATATATGGATAGACTTTGAAATATACTCAATTAAAGGGTTGGACAAACAGTGTCACTTATTAGGTAAGTATAGCCCTATGATTCATCCAGGACAGACATATCCACAGAGGCAGAAAGCAGGATCTGAGGATAGAGTGTGATAAAAGTGAATGCGAAATTTGCACATGGTTCTTTTGAGGGTCATAACAATGTACAGTCTAGAGATAGACAATTTCCCTGAGTGTACAAACTCCATGGGAGCAAAAAATTATTTATTTTGCAGAGAATAATTTAATGACCTTAGTATGTTTGCATCCATTTTTCTTTTTATCCTTTTTTATATTTTTTGCATACAGAAAACAGTGATTTTGGGGAATTGATTTGTTTTCTGTTATTTTGATGAAAATGATTTTGAGATCCAAGGGCTTCCTGGGGGGCTGGCTCTTCAGTATCATTTAAGTACAGGATCATAGTATATGTAAATGGGTCTATGTAGCCTTTCCCCAGCCTTGATCAGGCTGGCTCAGACCTGTTCTGTCATTGTGAATGAGACCACCTAGGGTGGAGTCTTCCTACATAGATAGGTCTACTGTTCTGCCACCTTTGCTCTTGCTCTTCTCCAAGCCACTACTACCTGCTGAGAGGCTGAACCTGTCTTCCTGAGACATTCCTGAATAAGCAACAGCCTAGTGACCAAGTGCTGACAGCCTGGTGACAAAGCATCAGGAGCCTGGCGTGGCAGGGGATGGGCCTTTCCATTTTATAAGTTCAGACTCTTAGTAAACTCTGGGGCCTTGATCAGTATCTTGTCTTGGTCTTGTTATTTCTCTCGCCATTTCCTCCCATGCAGTCCTGTCCTCCCCTTTAGGAACCTGGTTGTGTAGCTGCAGGCGGCTACAGGTCTAATTTGATTTTTTGCTTTTCACTTGTGCTTTATTTCTTCCTCTTGTTTACTGTTCTAGCTAAAATGCCAAGAACTAGGACAAATAAGAGTGAAAAAGTAGGGCTGGAGAGATGGCTCATTGGTTAAGAGCACCGATTGCTCTTCCAGAGGACCTGAGTTCGATTCCCAGACAGCTACAGTGTACCAACTTCTGTCTTAGTTAGGGTTTTATTGCTGTGAACAGAAACCATGACAAAGGCAAGTCTTATAAAGGACAACATTTAATTGGGGCTGGCTTACAGGTTCAGAAGTTCAGTCCATTATCATCAAGGTGGGAACATGTCAGCATTCAGGCAGGCATGGTGCAGGAGGAGCTGAGAGTTCTACATCTTCATCTGAAGGCTGCTAATGGAAGACTGCTCTTCCAGAGGTCCTGAGTTCGATTCCCAGCAACTACATGGTGATTCACTACCATATCTAATGAAATCTTATTCCCTTTTCTGGTGTGTCTGAAGATAGCTACAGTGTACTTAAATATATTACATAAATAAATATTTTTTAAAATGAACTATTAAAGATGTGCAAGTATGCAAGGTGAGGATGTGAGATCAGCTGCTCATATGAACATCTAAAACACATTAAGTGAGATATATTTTGAAAAAAAAAGTAAAAGCATAGATAGCATTTGTCATCATATGTATAGAAGGTGTTCTTTCCAGTCTAATACAATTCTGCTCAAGGATACTAATAGGAAAGAACAATTTATCCCTATTTGCAAATGCATACAGGGGTCCAAAGTTCTACCAGAAATCTTCTAGAAATGATAAAGAGTTTCATAGATGTAGTACTATACAATATTGACTTACAAAACCCGGTAGTTTTTCTATATATCAACAACAAATAAGTTCAATGAAATCACAGAAACAACCTCATTCAAAATAGTCTCATAAAATAACAAAGTGTATAGGAATAAGCCTAATGAAGGAGCTGAAAAACCTGTGATGAAAACTTCAAACTTTTGAAGGAAGAAATTGAGAAAGACACCTGAAGATGGAAAGACCTCTTTCATGTACATGGATGAATGACTTAATATTGTGAAAAGGATCCATCATGCCAAAATTAATTTGCATATTTAATGCAATTCCAATCAAAATATCAGAACCTTGCTTCACAGACTAGTAAAAAAGCATCTCATTTATATAGAAATGCAAAGGAAGGCTTAGGGTAGCCAAATAAGTTCTGAACAAAATAAATGGTACAGGGAGTCTCACCATACTTGATTTCATGTTGTACTACTGAACTATAGCAATTAAAACAGCAAGGTACTGGCACAAGAGGGATGTAGATAAATGGAATGAAATAGCAGATTCTAGTGCTGACAAAGACATAAAATTTGATAACTGTAAACATTCTTTATGGAGATGTAAAAATGGACACTGAGGAAAGATGGATCAACAAATGATGAGGGTAAACACAGATTTCAATATGCAGAAAAATGAAACTAAATTTTGACATCTTGTCCTGCACAAGGTTGAACCTCAAGTGAAGAGATCTGACTGTCTCTGTTTCGTAAAGACTGAGATTAAATGTGTAAAAGGCCACTGCCTAGATCTATTTCATTTTTTATGAACACACCGAATCATGTTACTTGAACATGTGGATTTCCAGGACTTATCCTTCTAGCTACACAACCTCTCCTCCAACTCACATTTAGATTGTAACATAGTACATGTACTAATGCCTTTCCCAAGATGCTTGTTGACAGGAGATTAGGTTATACAATTGGAGGGTGATGAAAATTCACGGTCATCCTCACAGAATGTAAAAGCTAGAAAGAGACTGTGCATTGTGGAAAGACTGTTCAACAGAGGTATAGATGTCTTTATAAGACTGGAGACACTCAGCATATAAAGGAGACTCTAAAGGGGGTCCACCCTGGAATAATCAATCTCACCCTGCTATGAGAATGTCCTTTTGGGGAAATTCAAGTAAATAATTCTCCATTTTCTTTTCCACTGGAAGTCATGATGACTCTTGACTCTGTCCACTTGTGATGGTGTCCTGTAGTATGAGCTCTGGTTCTGTTTCCAGATCTAGGTAACTTATTATTAAATCACTGATTTAATGAAGCATCCTAATTCCTGAATACACCTGGGGTAATCCAGGGTTCTTGACTCTGAACCCCCATAGTCACCTCCAAGTGATTTTCTTTTCTTTTTTTCTTGGATATTTTCTTTTTTTTACATTTCAAATGTTATCCCCTATCCTGGTTTTCCCTCAGAAAAACACCCTTCCCATATCACCTCCCCCGCCCCCTGCTCACCAACCTATCCACTCCTGTTTCCTGGTCCTGGCATTCCCCCATATTGGGGCATAGAACCTTCATAGGACAAAGGGCCTCTTCTCCTCTTGATGACCAACTAGTCCATCTTCTGCTACATATGCATCTGGAGACATGAGTCCCACCATGTGTGCTCTTTGGTTGGTGGTTTAGTCCCTGGGAGCTCTGGGGGTACTGGCTAGTTCATATTGTTGTTCTCCCTATGCAAACCACTTCATCTCCTTTGGTCCTTTCTCTAGCTCCTTTACTGGGGACCCTATGCTCAGTCCAATGGATGGAAGTGAGCATCCACACCTGTATTTGTCAGGCACTGGCACAGCTCTCAGGAGACAGCTATATCAGGCTCCTGTCAGCAAGCACTTGTTGGCATCCACAACAGTGTCTGGGTTTGGTAATTGTAAATGGGATAAATCCTCAGGTTAGTCAGTCTCTACATGGTTCTTCCTTCCATCTCAGCTCCTAACTTTGTCCTCTGTAACTCCTTCCATGGGTGTTTTGTTCATCCCTTCTAAGATGGATAGAAGTATCCACACTAAGTCTTCCTTCTCCTTGAGTTTCATGTGGTTTGTGAATTGTATCTTGGGTATTCTGTGCTTCTGGGCTAATATGTACTTATCAGTGAGTGCCTATCATGTGTGTTCTTTTGAGATTGGGTTACCTCACTGAGGATGATATATGCCAGATCTATCCACTTGCCTACGAATTTCATAAATTCGTTGTTTTTAATAGCTGAGTAGTACTCCATTGTGTACGTGTACCACGGATGCCAAATTTGTTTCGAGGACTCAACAGTCACTTATTCTTCATGTTTTGACAATTTATATGCCTATACAATCAATTAACTATTACCAATTACATACAGAAACATATATGATTAATACTGAGACATGTGCTACTTTGTTCATATAAACATTGGTAGAAGGTCATTTTACATCCTGCCACTTAGCAAAATAAGACTAGTAGATTCCCTTCTATAAGCTATAATGTCTCCATTATAGTTGATTTTCAACCATATATTAAGTAACGTATTTATTTATTTTTTTTAAAGATTTATTTATTTATTATATGTAAGTACACTGTAGCTGTCCTCAGATACTCCAGAAGAGGGCATCAGATTTCGTTACGGATGGCTGTGAGCCACCATGTGGTTGCTGGGGTTTGAACTCGGGACCTTAGGAAAAGCAGTCGGTGCTCTTAACCACTGAGCCATCACGCCAGCCCAGGTATTTATTTTTAATTGTATTGATTTTAAAATTTAATGAATTTATTTTATTAATATTCCATGTGCATATTTCTTTTTAATTTAATTTTTTTATTCTTCAATCCTTTTGCACAGTCCAGTCTTTATTCTCTGCCTGGTCTGCTCTCTGACTGTTCCTTATCCCATACCTCCTCCCCATACTGTCTCCAAGAGAATGCCCGCCCCCACTGCAAACAGACCTCCCCACTCCCTGGGACTTTCCCTGGGACTTTAATTATCTCAAGGGTTAGGTGCATCTTCTCCGACTGAGGCCAGACCAGGCAGTCCTCTGCTGTATGTGTGTGTTGGGAGCCTCATATCAGCTGGTGTATGCTGCCTGGTTGGTGGTTCAGTGTCTGAGAGATCTCACGGGCCAGATTAATTGAGACTTTTGGTCTTCCTACAGGGTGATTCTCCTCAGCATCTTACAGCTTTTTCCTAATTCAAGCACAGGGGTTCCCAGCTTCTGCCATTGGTTGGGTATAAGTATCTGCACCTGATCCTTTCAGGTGCTTGTTGGGCCTCTCTGAAGGCAGCCATGCTAGGCTCCTGTTTGTAAGCACAAGGCAGAGTAAGTAACAGTGTCAGGACCTGTGGCCTCCCCTTGAGCTGGATCCCAGTTTGGGCCTGTTGCTGGACCTCCTTTCCCTCAGTCTCTTACCAACTTTTCTTCCTGAAGTTCTTTCAGAAAGAAACAATTCTGGGTCAAAATTTTTGTTTGTGGATGGCAAGCACACAGAAATAAAACCACACAATTGTAGACACTTGGTCTTTGGGAAAGAAACCAAAAATATACAATGAAAGAAAGAAAGAATCTTCAATAATTTGTGCTGGTCTAACTAGTAGTCTGGATGTAGAAAAATGAAATAGACCCATATTTGTCACCTCGCACAAAGCTCAAATCCAAGTGGATCAAGGACCTCAACATAAAACCAGATACACTGAATCTAATAGAAGAGAAAGTAGGAGAAAGCCTCAAACTCATTGGCACAGGGGGGGAATTTCCTAAACAGAACACCAATGGCTCAGGATCTAAGATCAAGAATTGTCAAATGTGATCGTCCACGTGAACCCACAGAGGGTCCAAAGGTCCCCAGAGGACTCTCCATGCTGCAGGACCCCTAACACACCCAGGGCCTCGGGATCACTGGTCAGTGGAAAGCAACATCAGTTCCAAAGAATCCCTGAGGGTCTTGTGCTAGCAGGAATGGGGAAAAAAGGAACCACACCCGACCAGAGGCTGGGATTCAGTCTAGTTGGACCAGCTGCACGAATCTTCATCACAAACCGAGTAGAGGGTCCAAGGTCCCCAGAGGACACTCCATGCCTCAGGCCCCCTATCCCACCCAGGACCTTGGGATCCCTTGAGACCACGTGGGCGGCAGAAGCAACAGAGCTTCTTGGACAGGGTTCCTTAGGACCTTCATCCTCAGCTAGGAGGTGGAGCTGAGACCTAGACTTCAGGGCACCTTCCTTGCCAGAGGAGAGTCAGACTCCAGGAAGGGCTCTGACCCCAGGACTCAGGAAGGGGATCAGAGCTTCAAAATTCTGGATACCTTCCCAGAAAGAGGAGAGCTTGCCAGCAGAGAGTGCTCTGACCACTGGGACTCAGGTGAGAATTGAACTCCCAGGAGTGCTGACAGTGGCTAACAGAATCACAGGAGGAAAAAGCTCCAGCCAGAGACAGCTAGATCATCTAACACCAGAGATCATGAGATGGTGAAAGGCAAGTGTAAGAATATTACTAACAGAAACCAAGACCAGTGGGCATCATCAGAACTCAGTTCACCGACAACACCGAGTCCTGGATAGCCCAACACACCTGAAAAGAAAGACTCAGATTTAAAATCATATCTCATGATGCTGGTAGAGGATTTTAATAAGGGCATTAATAACTTAATTAAAGAAATACAGGAGAACACTGCTAAACAGGTAGAAGCCCTTAAAGAGGAAGCACAAAAAATATCCCTCAAGGAATTACAGGAGAACACTGCTAAACAGGTAGAAGCCCTTAAAGAATAACAGGCAAACACTTCTAAACAGGTAGAAGTCCTTAAAGAATAAACACAAAAATCCCTTAAAAATTACAGGAAAACACAACCAAACAGGTGATGGAATTGAACAAAACCGTACAAAATCTAAAAATGGAAGTAGAAACAATGAAGAAAACCCAAAGGGAGACAACTCTGGAGATAGAAACCCTAGGAAAGAAATCAGGAACAATAGATGTGAGCATCAGCAACAGAATACAAAATGTGGAAGAAAGTATCTCAGGTGCAGGAGATTCCATAGGGAACATGATACAACAAACAAAGAAAATGCAAAGTCCAAAAAGATCCCAACCCAAAACATCCAGGAAGTCCAGGACTCAATGAGAAGACCAAACCTAAGGATAATAGGTGTAGATGAGGATGAAGATATTCAACTTAAAGGACCAGCAAATATCTTCAACAAACTTATAGAAGAAAACTTAAGAAAGAGATGCCCATGAACATAAAAGAAGCCTACGGAACTCCAAATAGACTGGACCTGAAAAGCAATTTCTCCCAACACATAATAATCAGAACAACAAATGCACTAAATAAAGATGGAATATTAAAAGCAGTAAGGGGAAAAGGTCAAGTAACATATAAAGGCAGGCCTATTAGAATTATTCCAGACTTCTCACCAGAGACTATGAAAGTCAGAAGATCTTGGACAGATGTTATACAGACACTAAGAGGACACAAATGCCAGCCCAGGATACTATACCCAGCGAAACTCTCAATTACCATAGATGGAGAAACCAAAGTATTCCATGACAAAACAAAATTCATACAATCTCTTTCCACGAATCCAGACCTTCAAAGGATAATAAAGGGAAAACACCAACACAAAGATGGAAACTACACCCTAGAAAAGGCAAGAAAGAAATCTTTCAACAAAACTAAAAGAAGACAGCCACAAGAACAGAATCCCAGCTTTAACAACAAAAATGATAGGAAGTCACAATTACTTTTCTTTGATTTCTCTTAACATCAATGAACTCAATTCCCCAATTAAAAGACATAGACTAATAGACTGAAAACACAAACAGGACCCAACATTTTGCTGCTTACAGGAAACCCACAGTGGCTCAGAGTAAAAGGTTGGAAAACAATTTTCCAAGCAAATGATCTGAAGATACAAGCTGCAGTAGCCATTATAATATCGAATAAAAGTGACTTCCAATCCAAAGCTACCAAAAAAAAAAAAAAAAAAAAGACAAAAAGGGGCACTTGATACTCATCAAGGTAAAATCTACCAAGATGAAATTTCAATTCTGAATATCTATGCTCCAAATACAAGGGCAGCCACATTCATTAAAGAAACTTTAGTAAAGCTCAAAGCACACATTGCACCTCACACAAAAATAGTGGGAGAATTCAACACCCAACTCTCACCAATGGACAGATCCTGGTAACAGAAACTAAACAGAGACACATGAACACTAACAGAAGTTATGAAACAAACGGATTTAACAGATATCTACTGAACATTTTATCCTAAAACAAAAAGGATATACCTTCTTCTCAGTACCTCATAGTACCTCCTCCAAAACTGACCATATAATTGGTCACAAAACAGGCCTTAACAGATACAAAAATATTGAAATTATCTCATGCATCCTATCAGATCACCACAGACAAAGGCTGATCTTTAATAACAGCATAAATAAAAGAAAGCCAAATTTCATGTGGAAACTGAACAACATTCTACTCAGTGATAACTTGGTCAAGGAAGAAATAAATAAAGAAATTAAAGACTTTTTAGAGTTTAATAAAAATGAAGCCACAACATACCCAAACTTATGGGACACAATGAAAGCATTCCTAAAAGGAAATCTCATAGCCCTGAGTGCCTCCAAAATGAAACTAGAGAGAGCATACACTAGCAGTCTGACAGCACACCTAGAAGCTCTAGAACAAAAGGAAGAAAATTCACCCAAGAGGAGTAGACATCAGGAAATAATCAAACTTAGGGCTGAAATCAACCAAGTGGAAACAAAAAGAACTATTCAAAGAATCAACAAAACCAGGAGGTGGTTCTTTGAGAAAATCAACAGGATAGATAAACCCTTAGCCAGACTAACTACAGAGCACAGGGACAGGATCCTAATTAACAAAATCATAAATGAAAAAGGAGACATAACAACAGAACCTGAGGAAATTCAAAACATCATCAGATCCTACCACAAAAGACTATACTTAACAAAACTGGAAAACCTGGATGAAATGGACAACTTCCTAGACAGAAACCAGGTACCAAAGTTAAATCAGGATCAGATTAATGATCTTAACAGTCCCATTGTACCTAAAGAAACAGAAACAGTCATTAATAGTCTCCCAACCAAAAAATGCCCAGGACCAGATGGGTTTAGTGGAGAGTTCTATCAGACCTTCAAAGAAGACCTAATTCCAACGCTACTCAAACTATTCCACAAAATAGAAACAGAAAGTACTCTACCCAATTCATTCTATGAAGCCACATTTACTCTGATACCTAAACCACATAAAGACCCAACAAAGAAAGAGAACTTCAGACCAATTTCCCCTATGACTATCGATGCAAAAATAATCAATAAAATCCTCACAAACTGAATCCAAGAACACATCAAAATAATCATACATCATGACCAAGTAGGCTTCATCCCAGGGATGCACAGATGATTTCATATATGGAAATCCGTCAACATAATCCACTATATAAAAAAACTCAAAGACAAAAATCATATGATCATCTTGTTAGATGCTGAGAAAGCATTTGACAAAATCCAATGCCCCTTCATGATGAAAGGCATGGAAATATTAGGAATTCAAGGCCCATACCTAAACATAATAAAAGCAATATACAGCAAACTGAAAGACCCCCGAAGGGAGACCCTCACTCAAGTCTCGGGACAGCCGCGAACCCAAGAAGACAGTGAGACCGAACTCAGAATATAGGAAGGAAGATTTAATAAAGGCACAACGCGAAAGCACATAGACCAGAGCTCTGGGGCCGAAACTCATACACCAAGCATGGTGTAGAGGAGATTCGACCCTGACTCAAATTTTTCACAGGCTTTTATAGGAAAATATCAAGGGGGGAAGCAGGGCAGGGAAAGTACAAATTTGCGTCACTAAGGGGTTTTGCCAAGGATTTTTCCAAGGGACTTTCCAAGGGGCTTTCCGTAACCAAGGGGTCGTGTCCTATATTTGGCAATGTACCCGATCTATTGGAACATTCTGAGGTTGTTCTCTTATCTCAAAAATGTTCTTGGGGTTGTTCCAGGAAGCCTTTATCTCAAAAATGTTCTTGGAACAGTCCTCAGTTGGGAGGGGATCGAACTCTGAGTTGAAGAGTTCAAGAATGTACTCTGGGGTGAAGAGTTCAGGAGTGTTCCGGGAACAATCTCCAGATGGGAGGGGTAGGACTCTGGGGTGAAGAGTTCAGGTGGTCAGTAATTTTCCTCTTTCATTCCCCACTCCTTTTTGTGAGTAGCTCTAATCTTAGAGCGAGTTTTCGGCCTCCTGGAGGACCCGATATTGTTGCCTTAGTACCATAACTTGCACTGCATTTATTCTTTCTCTAATAAAAGCTACTAACTTATTAAGGATGCAGGGGCCAAAAGTGAGCAAAAGCATAAGTGTAATTAAGGGTCCTGCTATGGTGGAGAGGAGAGTGGTGAGCCAAGGGGACTTACTAAACCAGCTTTCGAACCATCCTTGTTGGCTTTCTCTTTCTCTTTTACGTATATCTAGGCGTTCTCTAAGTTTGGCCATAGAATCTTTGATTACTCCTGAATGGTCAACATAAAAACAACATTCTTCCTTTAGGGCAGCACAGAGTCCTCCTTCTTTAAGGAATAATAAGTCTAATCCCCTCCTGTTTTGTAACACCACTTCGGACAGGGAAGTCAAAAATTCTTCTAATTTGGTTATAGACTGTTCTATAGTTCTAAGATCAACATCCATAGCTGTACGTAATTCTTCATAATATTGGGGGGTCTTAATTAAGGCAGCGGTTCCTGTACCTACTCCTGCCGCTACTCCCAATCCCAAAAGTACTGCCAAAGTTAAGGTAATGGGTTCTCTTTTCCAGCGGATCCGGTGATCAAATTTGTCTAAAAAGGAGCTATCATCATGATACAGGAGTCTAGGAATAAGTTGAACTAAAATGCAGAAATCTTTGGAGCTATTAAAAACAGACATAGATACACAAGGAGTGAGACCGGTATTGCAAGCCCATACTGTGTCTATGGGGGGCACTAGATACTGACCACTTTTGCTAGGCTGGATGTTCTGGGTCTGATTACAGAGGTGCCCTTTATTCTGAGGTACCTGGCCTAAACAGAGCCCACTTCCTGAAACTGCTGCCAGAGTCAACTTTCTGTTTTCTCCCCAAAGGCATTGAGAATGATCTGAAGTAGTATTATAAGTCCTGATCTGAGCAATTCCTTCATAATAAGGGGGCCTAGAGGCATAGCATAACCAACAGGATTGAGTCATATTAGGATTAGTCCTATTTAAAACTAAAAAAGCTCCTTGGATTAGACTGACCAGATGGCTCTCTGTGTCTAGGGGCGGTGGGGAAACTAAGGTTGGCTTCATGAGGGGAGTATTAGTCCCTAGAGAGGGTCCCACTGTGTTGAGCTGTGGAGTTGGTGGAGCTGGTACGGCCGGGACTTTTGGGGGAGCCGGTGCGACTGGGGGGCCCTGTTCTGTAAGGACTTTGTTGGGCCCTATGGGGGTTACCGCCAGGTCTCTCACCGTCAGTCTGATCGTGAAAATGAACCCAGGGTCTCTTGGTGGAACATATACGCGCCAACCCCACCTATTTCCTTTAAGCCAACTCAAACGATTTTGTTTCCCTTTTTCGGTGAATTTTATAAGTAGGGGGTTGCAGAATTTACCTTTGCATGGTCCTGGGGGACTGTTTTTAAGTGCACACCCACTCTCTGGATATTTATAGGGGTTTCTTTCTCCTTGGTTTGGCCTGTCATAACCACTACCTCGTTTTACCGTGATTAAGTCCCAGTCAGAGGAAGGCTTCCAGTAGGCTTCCCCTGTCGTTTCACATGTCCATTTACCACAAAAATAATCTGATGCCCCTCCACATTCTTGTTGAAGCCTCCCACTCCGACCCTGACCGGGGCAAACATAAAAATGTGCAGCTCTAAGATTAGCTCGATAGAACTGCCCCGAACATCCATACGTGTTCCCTATTCCATTCGGAACACACCGCTGTTCAGGGGGTGGGTTACTAAGATCAGTATGATCGGGGAGGTCCCAATTGGGAGATCCTGCTGCTAACTTACAGATGTCAGGTGTGAGATCAGGCCACCAAGTCCAAGGGGGATGAACTGCAGTGACTGCCCATACAATGTTTCCCTCCTCATTAAGCACTTCCCAGGACTGTTGAATTGGAGCATGAGGGTTGTGGTTCCCTAGGCTTAGGGTGGCACCTGCGACACAAGCGAAGTTTAAAAGGATTGTCAGTAGTTGCCACCGTCCAGTTGTCTTCATGGTTGCCTCTTCCCTGGCTAGGAGCCTTCTTGATGTGGGAGGCGTGGATCCAGGCGGCGATTCCGTCTACTTTTACTGCCGTGGGAGTTGTTAGCAGCACCAGATATGGTCCTTTCCACCGAGGCTCAAGAGTGCCAGCGCGATGTCGTCTGACAAGGACCGAATCTCCAACCTGGAACCCGTGGGGCACTGCTGTAGTCCCCGGTGTATAAGCTTCTTTGATCTGGTCCCAGATCTGTGTTCTGACAACTTCCAAGGCCTTTAAATGGGTAAACAGAGTAGAGGGTGAGGAAGAGTCAACACAGGGATCCAATATCCCGCCAGACTCAGTCAAGGGGGGCGGTCCCCCATGTAGAATTTCATAAGGGGTAAGACCGAAACGTCCAGGTGTGTTTCGGACTCTAAGAAGCGCAAAGGGAAGGAGGGTCACCCAGTCTTTACCGCCGGTCTCAATAGCTAATTTAGTTAGGGTCTCTTTTAGAGTCCTGTTCATTCTTTCTACCTGCCCTGAGCTTTGGGGTCTATAAGCACAATGTAACTTCCAATCAGTCCCCAATTGTGAGGCCAATCCCTGACTTACCTGGGCAACAAAAGCGGGCCCGTTGTCTGAGCCAATTACCTTGGGGATCCCAAACCGGGGTAGGATCTCTTCAAGGATCTTCTTGGTTACCACCTGAGCAGTTTCAGACTTAGTGGGAAAAGCCTCTACCCATCCAGAAAAGGTGTCTATAAATACCAGCAGGTACTTGTTGCCATACATCCCTGGTTTAATTTCAGTGAAGTCTACTTCCCAGTAAACTCCGGGGCGATCTCCTCGTTGTCTCTTTCCTTGTTCTTTATAAGGTCGGGCAGCATTGGTGAGAGCACAAGCCTGGCAGGAGTCAATTACTTGTTGTACTACCGAGTTGAGTTTTAAAATATAATAATCGGAACCCTTGATCAGCTGTAGGAGTTTATCAGATCCCAGATGAGTCAGTTGATGTAATTTTTGGACATAGTCTCTTCCTTCTTTTGTAGGTAAAATAATACGCCCATCTACAGTCCGCGCTAGCCCCCTAAAATTGAATTCTTGCGCCTGTTTGCGACAAACCATGGAATCTAATAGTTTAAAATCTTCATCAGAGTAGGTATAATTAGGACTGGTTGTCGGTGAGGGCTCTGGCAGGGGCCTGCCTTTTTCTACCATGATTATTACCCTCTGAGCTGCCTGCTTTGCTGCTACATCAGCCATTTGGTTTCCTCGGGCCACAGGATCTTGTCCTTTTTGGTGGCCCGGACAATGGATAATAGCCACTTTCTTTGGCATATGTATAGCCTCTAGGAGGGCCAAAATTTCTTCTTTGTTTTTAATGTCTTTACCTGCCGAGGTAAGTAGCCCCCTCTGTTGGTAGATGGCCCCATGGATATGGGCTGTAGCGAAAGCATAGCGGCTGTCAGTGTAAATGTTGATCGCCTTACCTTCAGCCAACCGCAGGGCTTGGGTTAGCGCCATAAGTTCAGCCTTCTGAGCCGAAGTTCCTTCTGGAAGACCACTCGCCCAAATTACCTGTTTTCCATCTACCACTGCCGCTCCTGCTCTTCTTCTTCCCTCCACCACAAAGCTGCTACCATTTGTGTACCAGGCAGGCACACCTGGCCAAGGCTGATCAGTCAGATCTCTCCTCATTCCAGTTTCTTCAGCCAGGACATCAGCACATTGATGTACAGGAGTGGAGTCGTCCGCCAAGGGGAGGAGGGTGGCAGGATTGAGGATGGCAGGTGGAGCAAAAGTTACTCGATCGTTTAGCAACAAACACTGGTAGTGGGTCATCCGGGCATTAGTCATCCACCGGTCAGGGGGCTGTCGTACAATACTCTCCAGAGCATGGGGGGCGATTACAGTCACATGCTGACCCAGAGTAAGCTTGTCAGCGTCTTTAACAAGCAGGGCTACTGCAGCAATGGCTTTCAGGCAGGAGGGCCAACCGCTGGCGACTGGGTCAAGCTTTTTAGATAGGTAGGCCACTGGCCGCTTCCAGGGTCCCAAAGTCTGAGTCAAGACCCCGCGGGCTATTCCAGCCCGCTCATCAACATATAGGGTAAAAGGCTTAGTCAAATCTGGCAAGGCCAGAGCGGGGGCTGCAAGCAGGGCTGCCTTTATGCTGTCAAAGGCTTTTTGGTGCTCCTCAGTCCAGGTGAATGGGACTTTTTCTTTAGTAAGTGGATATAGAGGGGCCGCCAGTGTTGCGAACCCTGGTATCCAGAGTCTGCAAAAGCCCGCTGTCCCCAGAAACTCACGTACTTGGCGTGGGGTGGTAGGGGTTGGGATCAGCATTACAGTCTTTTTCCTGGCCTCGGTGAGCCACCGCTTTCCTTCTCGGAGGGTGTATCCTAGATAGGTCACCTCGGTGCGACATAGCTGAGCTTTCTTGGCCGATACCCGGTACCCCAACTCACCCAGTTCTTTCAGGAGCTTCTTGGTTCCTTCAAGGCATAGTTCCTGAGTTGGGGCTGCAACCAGTAAGTCATCTACATACTGCAAGAGAGAAACCTGAGGGTTTTTCGCTCTAAAAGATGCAAGGTCACGGTGGAGCGCTTCATCAAAAAGAGTAGGGGAGTTCTTGAATCCTTGGGGCAACCTCGTCCAGGTTACCTGGCCCGTATACCCTCCCTCTGGGTCCCTCCACTCAAAAGCGAATAGTGGCTGGCTATTAGGATGTAATCGAAGGCAGAAAAAGGCATCTTTTAAGTCTAGGACAGTGTACCAAGTCCGCTCTGGCGGGAGGGAACTTAGTAGGTTGTAAGGATTTGGAACGGTAGGGTGAATGTCCTGCACCCTCTTGTTAACTTCTCTCAAATCTTGCACTGGTCGATAATCATTAGTCCCAGGCTTTCGTACTGGCAGGAGAGGTGTGTTCCAAGGGGATTGGCAAGGCACTAGAATTCCTTGCTCTATCAGTCTCTGAATATGTGGCCGGATGCCTTCTTTAGCTTCCTTACTCATAGGGTATTGTCTAACCGAGACGGGGGAGGCATCGGCTTTTAACTCTACCACGACCGGTGGTACTTGCTTAGCTAATCCCATCCCTGCCTGCTCAGCCCTGACTCCAGAAAAAGCGGATAGCCATTCAGGGTCTGGCAATTGTTTGGGACCCTGCTCATGGAGGCGATACTCTTCTTCTAAATTTAAAACCAAACACGCCATAGGGGTCTCTCCCCAGGTAACTTCTGGTCCCTTTGAGGTGAACTGAACTTGAGCTTTAAGTTTGGTCAACAAGTCTCGTCCCAGAAGGGGCGCAGGGCACTCAGGAATCACAAGAAAAGAGTGGGTTACTTGACTTTTTCCTATTTCTAAAACTCGCTCAGTGGTCCAGGGGTAAAATTTACTGCCAGTGGCTCCCGTCACCATAGTCTTCTTGTTTCCTAATCGTCCTAACGGTTTAGTCAAGACTGAATGCTCTGCTCCTGTGTCTATTAAAAAATTAACAGGAGTCCCCTCTACTGAAAGTGTTACCCTAGGCTCGGGGAGGGGGCCCGAGCCCCGACTCCTCTAGTCTTCTTTCATAGCCAACACCTTGGGTTCTCTTGACTTCCTTTTGGGGCAATTTCTGGCCCAATGTCCTTTCTCTTTACAGTATGCACACTGGTCTCTTTCAAGTAGAAGTTTCTGTTCTCCTGGAGGTCTTCTTGCCCTGTTGCCCAGGTACCCTGACTGCCCTTTCTCTGACCTTTTTTCACCTACTACTGTGGCCAAAATTCTAGTTAAGTTCCTCTCCTGGCGGCGATCACGCTGATTCTCTCTCTCTTCGATCTCTCTTTTTTCTCTCTCTTGTTTCTCTTCCTCTGTCTCCCTCTTGTGATACACTTTCTCAGCTTCCTTCACTAAATCCTGTAAAGTATAATCTTGGAGCCCTTCTAGTCTCTGTAACCTTTTCTTGATATCAGAGGCGGACTGACCAATGAAAGCCATAGCCACGGCCGCTTTTTGACCCTCTGAAGAGGGATCAAACGGTGTATACCTCCTGTAAGCCTCCATTAGTCGTTCTAAGAAAACAGAGGGCGGCTCCACTGGACCCTGAAGGACCTCTCTTACCTTGGCCAAATTAGTGGGTCGCCGTGCGGCCCCTCTGAGCCCCGCCACGAGAGTCCGGCGGTAGACCGTGAGACGCTCCCTACCTTCCGCAGTGTTGTAGTCCCAATTAGGACGAGTCAAGGGGAAGGATTCATTTATAAGATTGGGGAGATTAGTGGGGGTCCCATCTTGTCCCAGGACATTTTTCCTGGCTTCTAGCAGGATCCTTTCTCTCTCCTCCGTGGTGAAGAGGACCTGCAAAAGTTGCTGGCAATCATCCCAAGTGGGTTGATGGGAGAACATAAGTGATTCAAGGAGCCCAATAAGCCCAGAGGGGTTTTCTGAGAAAGGAGGGTGGTTAGTTTTCCAATTATATAAATCAGAAGAGGAAAAAGGCCAGTACTGCAAAGGAATAAGATCATTAGGTCCTGGTGCTGGCCCTCCCACATGTGCTCTAAGTGGCAAGGCGACTGTTGAATCCGGCCCCCCTTCCTCCCCAGGGCTTCGGCCTTGGCGGCTCCTAGTCCCCCCCACCGGTCCCTGAGCCCCTCTCACTATTGGTCCCTGTGGCGGGGCGGCCGCAGGCAGCTGCTGGGGCAGGGGGTAAGGAGGAGGTTGGGAGTCCATCCAGAGGAGGTCGTCAACCTCTGGATAAATCTTGGGGGGTGCTGAGGGACCGGGTTTTTCGGCTGCATCGGACTGGACAACCACGACCGTCAGTTTTGAAGAATTTGGAATCCAAGGCTTGACCCACGGAGGTGGGAACTGAACAAGATTCTGCCAAGTCACAATGTAGGGGATCTGATCAGGGTGACCTCCTTCTTCCTGAAAAACAATTTGCCTGACGGCGGCGATTAGTGACAAGTCAAAAGCACCCTCCGGTGGCCAGCCCACTCCGAATGTCGGCCACTCGGAGGTGCAGAAGGTCTGCCAAGGACCCTTTCTAACCTCCACCGACTGGTTGTGAGCTCTGATCTTCACCTCTCCCCAGTGCTCCAGAGTTAGAGACAGGGGAGAGGAGGCAGATTGTCCCATTTCTAGAATAATAGCAGACACAACAAGAGCGGACACGATACTGAGACAAAAAAGAAACCAAAAACAGCGGCGACTTCGCGTCGACCACAGGCAACTTACAGAATCAGATGGCCTCTCCCAGGCCGGCCAATTGAGACCTTCCACCAAAGTGATGGTCTCTTGGCCCTCAGAGGGGTCCACCAGGCGTCCCTGGTCCTCCCCTGTTCCTCCTGGGACGTCTCCCAGGGCGAACGGACGGTGGACACCTGGACACGTCTATCCTTATCCACACCGCGTTCCCTCTCGGAGCGCGGTCTCTCTGTAACAGAATCAGATGGCCTCTCCAAGGCCTCACAGAGCGTCCGCAAAACCGAAACTGCGATCGCACCAGATACGGAAACAGAACACAGAACACAGACACCAGACCAAAACAGAACAGAAAATCTTACCTTCAAGTGGGTCTAGGACTTCTTGGTGGTCGCGCAAATCCCGGACGAGCCCCCAAATGAAAGACCCCCCCCCGAAGGGAGACCCTCACTCAAGTCTCGGGACAGCCGCGAACCCAAGAAGACAGTGAGACCGAACTCAGAATATAGGAAGGAAGATTTAATAAAGGCACAACGCGAAAGCACATAGACCAGAGCTCTGGGGCCGAAACTCATACACCAAGCATGGTGTAGAGGAGATTCGACCCTGACTCAAATTTTTCACAGGCTTTTATAGGAAAATATCAAGGGGGGAAGCAGGGCAGGGAAAGTACAAATTTGCGTCACTAAGGGGTTTTGCCAAGGATTTTTCCAAGGGACTTTCCAAGGGGCTTTCCGTAACCAAGGGGTCGTGTCCTATATTTGGCAATGTACCCGATCTATTGGAACATTCTGAGGTTGTTCTCTTATCTCAAAAATGTTCTTGGGGTTGTTCCAGGAAGCCTTTATCTCAAAAATGTTCTTGGAACAGTCCTCAGTTGGGAGGGGATCGAACTCTGAGTTGAAGAGTTCAAGAATGTACTCTGGGGTGAAGAGTTCAGGAGTGTTCCGGGAACAATCTCCAGATGGGAGGGGTAGGACTCTGGGGTGAAGAGTTCAGGTGGTCAGTAATTTTCCTCTTTCAAAACCAGTAGCCAATATCAAAGTAAATGGAGAGAAGCTGGAAGCAATCCCACTAAAATCAGGGACTAGACAAGGCTGCCCACTTTCTCCCTACCTATTCAATATAGTATTTGAAGTCCTAGCAAGAGCAATTCGACAAAAGGAGATCAAGGGGATACAAATTGGAAAGGAAGAAGTCAAAATATCACTATTTGCAGATGATATGATAGTTTACATAAGTGACCCTAAAAATTCCACTAGAGAACTCCTAAACCTGATAAACGGCTTCAGTGCAGTAGTTGCATATAAAATTAACTCAAACAAATCTGTGGTCTTTCTCTAAACAAAGGATAAACAGAATGAGAAAGAAATTAGGGAAACAATACCCTTCATAATAGTCACAAATAATATAAAATACCTGGTGTCACTGTAACTAAGAAAGTGAAAGATCTGAATGACAAGAACTTCAAGTCTCTGAAGAAAGAAATTGAAGAAGATCTCAGAAGATGGAAAGATCTCCCATGCTCATGGATTAATATAGTAAAAATGGCTATCCTACCAAAAGCAATCTACAGATTCAATGCAATCCCCATCAAAATTCCAACTCAATTCTTCACTGAGTCAGAAAGGGCAATCTGCAAATTTATCTGGAATAACAAAAAACCTAGGATAGCAAAAACTATTCTCAACAATAAAAGAACCTCTAGTAGAATCACCATGCCTGACCTCAGAGCAATTGTGATAAAAACTGCATGGTACTGGTACAGTGACAGACTGGTAGATCAATGGAATAGAGTTGAAGACCCAGAAATGTACCCACACACCTATGGTTACTTGATCTTTGACAAGGGAGATAAAACCATCCACTGGTAAAAAGACAGCATTTTCAACAAATGGTGCTGGCCCAACTGGCGGTTATCATTCAGAGGAATGTGAATTGATCCATTCTTTTTGTTTGTTTGTTTTTGGTTTTTGTTTTTTCAAGACAGGGTTTCTCTGTGTAGCCCTGGTTGTCCTAGAACTGATTTTGTATACCAGGCTGGGCTCAAACTCAGAAATCTGCCTGCCTCTGCCTCCCAAGTGCTGGGATTAAAGGCGTGCACCACCACTCCTGGCTGTGAATTGCTCCATTCTTATCTCCTTGTATGAAGCTCAAGTCTAAGTGGATCAAAGAACTCCACATAAAACCAGAGAGATTGAAATTTATAGAGGAGAAAGAGGGGAGAAGCCTTGAAGATATGGGCACAGGGGGGAAATTCCCAAAACAGAGCAGCAATCGCCTATGCTGTAAGATTAAGAATAGACAAATGGGACCCCATAAAATTGCAAAGCTTCTCTAGGGCAAAGGATGCTGTCAGTAAGACAAAAAGGCCACTGTGATGGTTTGTATATTCTTCGACCAGGGAGTGGCACCATTTGGAGGTGTGGCCTTGTTGGAATAGGTGTGACCTGTTTGGAATAGGTGTGTCACTATTGGTGTGGGCATAAGATCCTCACCCTAGTTGCCTGGAAGTCAGTCTTCCACTAGCACTCTTTGGAGGAAGATATAGAACTCTCAGCTCTGCCTGCGCCATGCCTGCCTGGATACTGCCTTGTTGATAATGGAGTGAACCTCTGAACTTGTAAGCCAGCCCCAAATTAAATGGTGTTTTTATGAGTCTTTTCTTGGTCATGGTGTCTGTTCACAGCAGTAAAATCCTAAATAATACAGATGTTGGTACTGGGAGTGGGGTATCGCTGTTATAGGCCTGACCATGCTTTTATTTGAGAGAATGTGGATTTTGGGACTTTGGATTTGGAATGCAGTGGAATGCTTTAAATGGGACTTACTGGGTCATCCTAGTATTAATATAGAAGACTTGTTGCTGGGAGTCATTTGAACATTGTTGACCTGGCCCAAGAGATTTCAAAGGAGAAGAATTTCAGAATGTGGCATAAAGACTGTTTTTGTGGTATTTTGGTGAAGAATGTGGCTACTTTTTGATCTAGTCTGAAAACTCTGCCTTAGGCTAAGGTAACAAGACTCAGATTAATTGCATTGTCAAAGGAAGTTTCAAAAAAGACCAGCAGAGACTTTGTTCTCTGGTTAAGTCTCACGAAGAGAAGTTTGAACAAGCATAGCAAGCTTAGAAAGGAAATATATAAAATATATGGTTTGAGTATTAAAGGGGTACCAGGAAGTGAAATGGAGCAAAATCCTGTGTTCTAGGAGATAACAGATTAAGGGAGTGTGACCTTGATGCAAGATCTTACCCAGCTAAGTTTAGATTCAGGCATGGTGGTACACACCTTTAATCCCAGGAGACAGGCATTCTGATCTCTGCATTCAAGGCAAATGTACAGAGCAAGACCGAGGATAGTCAAGCTTAGGCAGTGAAGGATTTGGAAAACAGAAAGTCAGTGACAATGTAATAGTACAAGTGGGTCATGTTCTAATTCCTGCAAGCAGCAGAACTCGGCAGCTTCAGCCATGTGGCTCTGGCTCTAGAGATAAGAATGGAAGGAACTACTGGGACAATTGATGCTGGTTAGCTTTAGCTAAGAAATTAGCAGTGATTATGAAGAGGCCAACATCACTGAGGTGAAATCTGGAAATTATTTTCTGGGAGCACAAAGAAGCTGTGTTCTAGAGATAGGCAGGTTGAGCCTCGTGCTACAGCTGGACTTGGTAATGTGTTAGAATCACCCAGGTGGTACTGGTTTTGAAGGAATGATGGTGTCATGAAGAACAGCTGAGGGTTGTCACTTAAGAGGTCATGGAAGGTCATTGGAGAAGGTATAGCCTCAGCTATAGTTGATGGCCTAGGACTGAAGGGGTCATGCAAAGGATTTGAGGCTTGCCATCATGAAAAGAGCCTATGAGAGGCTATTGGTGAAGCCTAGTTGGAGTGGAACACCCCAGTGTATTGGAGATGTCACTACCATGGGATGATTACCAAGAACAGCAGCCATAGTGGAGTATCAACCTGAGCTTAGAGTGCTACAGAGGGCAGAGTTGGAGAAGTGATGCCAACCCTTAGGAGGAGTCCAAAAGATCAAGTGGAATCCCAGACACTGAAACAAGAAGCTGTAACATTGAAACTGCCTTGGAGACTCAAAGATGTTAAAGATGCTAGAGCCATGGGATACATGTTGAAGAAAGCTGCTAACAGGGAGTGGAACCAGCCAAGGAGTTTGGAATTTGCCTAGCTGGCTTCCTGTCTTTCTTTGGGGATTACAGTTAAGTGATTGGATGAATGTCAAAAGAGACCTTGAACTTTGGACTTTTAACATTGTTGAGACTGCTAAATACTATGAGATCTTTGAAAGTTGGACTAAATGGATTTTGCATTATCCTATGTTTAGTATGCCCCCTCCCCATAGACTCATGTGTTTGAACAAGTCTATGGAGGCCAGGAATGTGGTGGTTTGTATATTCTTGGACCAGGAAGTGCCACCATTTGGAGGTGTGGCCTTGTTGGAATAGGTGTGACCTGTTTGGAGTAGGTGTGTCACTATGGGTGTCGGCATAAGATCCTTACCCTAGTTGCCTGGAGGTCAGTCTTCCACTAGCATTCTTTGGAGGAAGATGTAGAACTCTCAGTTCTGCCTGCTCCATGCCTGCCTGGACACTGCCATGTTCCCAACTTGATGATAATGAACTTAACCTCTGAACTTGTAAGCCAGCCCCAAATTAAATGGTGTTTTTATGAGACTTGTCTTGGTCATGGTGTCTGTTCACAGCAGTAATACCCTAACTAATACAGCTACCAACAGATTGAGAAAGAATTTTTACCAATCCTAAATCTGATAGGGGACTAATATCCAATATATACAAAGATTTCAAGAAGCTGAACTCCAGAAATTCAAATAACCTCATTAAAAAATGTGGTACAGAGCTAAACAAAGAATTCTCATCTGAGGAATACCGAATGGCTGAGAAGCACCTGAAAAAAATGTTCAACATTCTTAATCATCAGGGAAATGCAAATCAAAACAACCCTGAGATTCCACCTCACACCAGTCAGAATGACTAAGATCAAAAATTCAGGTGACAGCAGATGCTGGCGAGGATGTGGAGAAAGATAAACACTCCTCCATTGCTGGTGGGGTTGTAAGCTTCTACAACCACTCTGGAAATCTGTCTGGTGGTTCCTCAGAAAAGTAGACATAGTACTACAGGAAGATCCAGCAATATCTCTCTTGTGTATATACCCAGAAGGTGTTCCAACTGGTAATAAGGACACATGCTCCACTTTGTTCATAGCAGCCTTATTTATAATAGCCAGAAGCTTGTGAAAGACCCACAGTGTGAGGACTCTGACTCAGGAGAGACAACACCCCAAATCACTCATGAGAAACAGTCTTGCTGCAAACTGCAAGAGGACTTTTATTTCAAGAGTGCTCTCAGGCCCACAGTCATACACCATGCAGGGGTAGAGGACCATAGTGCCCTGAGTAGCTGGGTAAGGGGGTATTTAAAGGAAGAAATCACAACTCAAGGAGGTGGGTAGGGCGTTGTTGGAAAATACCAAAAATACTAGTTAAGAGTCACAAGGAAGTGCAAAGTCACAAGAGTCACAAGGAATACCTCATAATTGTGCGGGTTATTTTTCAAGACAGTTTCTAAGAGCCTCTAACAATAGCACATTTGCATAGTGGGTTCCAGCAATGGTCAGGGTGACTTTCTTTGAATGAACACTGTGGGAAGCCACATGTGCCGTTGCAGGGTGGTGCTGGCTACAGCTGACCATTACGCATACATAGGCAGTAAAGTTTTTTTTGCCAAGATGAGGTTTTGAGAATTAACCAAAATTAACTATAACCAATCAGATGAGAGACAAGTTAACCAATCAGATGAGAGACAAGTTAACCAATCAGATGAGAGACAAGTTAACCAATCAGATAGACATGCAAATGAGGTGGTAAGCATAACCCAAGCACAACCAATCCGGGTGTGAGACACGCCTCTCCTAGGCCTATATAAGCAGCACCAGTTCTGGGCTTGGGGTCTCTTCACCTCTGCAATCAAGCTCTCCCAATAAACGTGTGCAGACGGATCCTGTTGCAGCGTCGTTCTTGCTGGCAAGAAGTGGTGCTGAAACCCGAGAAAAGAAACATCTTCGGGCATGAGGGAAGACTCCCTGCTACGGGGAGGATTCAGAACTGCATCGCAGGGAAGGAGCGGTTAATAAAGTGTTCCTATAAAACAGACTACTGCTGAGAAGGATCTGACTGCATGGATTCAGAACTCTTCGGCTGAGGAACGGTGGTACTGGTAAGTTTCCCAAATTGATCCCCAGGTTAAAGGGGGATATGTTTTTTAAGAAAAAGGAAAAGAGTCAAGAGCTCCGGGGTACTGGTTAGTTCATAATGTTGTTTCATGTTGTGGATCCCTTCAGCTCCTTGGGTACTTTCTCCAGCTCCTCCATTGGGGGCCCTGTGATCCATTCACTACCTGACTGTGAGCATCCACTTCTGTGTTTGCCAGGCCCTGGCATAGTCTCACAAGAGACAGCTATATCTGGGTCCTTTCAGCAAAATCTTGCTAGTGAATGCAATGGTGTCAGCGTTTGGATGCTGATCATGGGATGGAACTCTGGATATCGCAGTCTCTAGATGGTCCATCCTTTCATCACAGCTCCAAACTTTGTCTCTGTAACTCCTTCCATGGGTGTTCTGTTCCCAATTCTAAGGAGGGGCATAGCGTCCACACTTCAGTCTTCATTCTTCTTGAGTTTCATGTGTTTAGCAAACTGTATCTTATATCTTGGGTATCCTAAGTTTTGGGCTAATATCCACTTATCAGTGAGTACATATTGTGTGAGTTCCTTAGCTGCATATGTATCAAAAGATGGCCTAGTCGGCCATCACTGGAAAGAGAGGCCCATTGGATATGCAAACTTTATATGCCCCAGTACAGGGGAATGCCAGGGCCAAAAAAAAAAAAATGGGAATGGGAATGGGTGGGAAGGGAAGTGGGGGGGAGAGTAAGGGGGACTTTTGGGATAGCATTGGAAATGTAATTGAGGAAAAGATGTAATAAAAAATATATTAAAAAAAGAAAAAGGAAAAAAGGGAGGAAAAATAAAAGGAATCAGTGATAAAGAAAAGGAAATAGTGAAGGAAAGGAAAGGAAGGGAAAGAAAGGAAAGGAAAGAAAGAAAGGAAAGGAAAGAAAGGAAGGAGAGAAGGGAAAAAGAGAAGAGATGGAAAGAAAGGATTGAGATGATAAGGTTCCCGGCTTTGGGACAAGTTAAGGTTCATGAGTTATGCTTTTTTCTACCATTGACTTTTTGTGGGTAGGTCTGATATTTTTGGTCTTGTTTGTTCTGATATATGGACTCTGTTACTGTTTGAATTGTCATTGCAAGACAGGTCAGAAAATCTTTACAGAGCAACAAGAGAGTACGTCGGAAGAGAAGGGCTTAAAAAGAAAAAAGAAAAAGAAAGGAGACACAGTGTTATCAGGTGGACAGAAATGACAAAATAAAAGAGCTGAGGGGGAGGAGGAAGGCGAATTAGCTTCCGCACCCCCTCCCTATGCCTCCTTGGCAGCCGCCTATAGGTGGACCTTCTGTCTGGAGGTTTGGAGAGAGGTTAGATTCTCCTTGCTGGGATGTCCTATTTTCACCGACCAAGCAGGGCAGAGATATCATGAGCCTCTGGATTTCAAAGTAATCAGGAATTTGGCTGAGTCCATGCAGACGTACGGCTTAACTGCCTCCTATACTGTGACTCAAGTAGAGGCTTTGAATAGACACTGCATGACGCCGTCCATTGGGCAGTTTCGGTGAAGGCATGCCTTTCACCTGGGCAGTATTTAGATTGGAAAGCCTTCCTTATTGAAATTGCAAATGAACAGGCAGCAGCTAACTCTGCTGCAGGAAATCCAGCATGGGATAGGGATATGCTGCTTGGCCAAGATTGCTTTGCACAAGAGACAGGATATCCAGTGCAGGTGTTTGAGAAGGTGAGTCAGATTGCTATAAAGGCGTGGAAATCATTGCCCACCAGTGTTTACGGTGTTGCAGAACTCCAGAGAGACAATGAGGCACTGAATCAGGTAAGAGAGGAGTGCTCTCAATTGGTTTGGGAGAGAGGGTCTGTTTGTGTTTCCTCAGGATCATCAGACAACAGCTGCAGGTCCCAGAATGGCTGACCAGCACAATTCAAAACAAGCAGAGCTATGAGGACGTGGATGTTCCTGTGGCTGGAGGTGCTCCTGCTAGTGAGAACTGAAGAGCTCTGTGTTCCTGAAACCATGCCGTTGACGCATTCGGGTGTTTCCTCAATTCTTTACATCTAATGCCAGATTTAAGCCTTAATGGAACGCAAATAGAACCCATCATTGTTGGCAATTTTACCTCTTGGCTTACCTCTGCTTTTTCTTACTTTAAGGAATGGGTGGGAGTGATTTTGTTTGGTGCTGCCATATGCTGTCGACTGGTGTTCATGCTCTGGTTGGTATGCAAATTCAGAACTCAACAAAAACGTGACAAGGTGATTATAACTCAGGCACTTTTAGCTATTGAAAATGGCACCTCCCCTGAAGTTTGGTTATCTATGCTCAAGAATTAGTCGACATCTGAGTTCTCTGCTCTTGCACCCCACGGATTTATGAATCCATTGCACTGGGATGAGAGAGACTCAATGATCATTGATCAGCCCTTGCACATCGCTGAGGTTTCCTCATTGCACGCGATAGGGTGATCATGATTTCCCCACTAATTCATTTTTTTGGCTGGCCTCTTTTGTAGAGTTTGCCCTAGGTCATTTAGCAGTTACTGTCACACAGCACTGCGGTATCCTGAGATGGGCAACTTTCCTCATGCATAGACCTACCTAAGACACGGGGCCTGGTGGCAATAGGGTTACCCTATGACAGGTAAGGCTGTGACATTAGAGGAACGACCTAAAACAGGAGCCACAGCAGATGGACATAATTGCACAGGCCTAGTCCAGCCTCACTTTATTAAAACAAAAAGGGGGAGATGTGGGAAGCCACATGTGCCGTTGCAGGGTGGTGCTGGCTACAGCTGGCCACTATGCATACATAGGCAGTAAAGTTATTTTTGCCAAGATGAGGTTTTGAGAATTAACCAAAATTAACCAATCAGATAAGAGACAAGTTAACCAATCAGATGAGAGAGAAGTTAACCAATCAGATAGGCATGCAAATGAGGTGGTAAGCATACCCCAAGCACAACCAATCTGGGTGTGAGACACGCCTCTCCTAGGCCTATATAAGCAGCACCAGTTCTGGGCTTGGAGTCTCTTCACCTCTGCAATCAAGCTCTCCCAACAAACGTGTGCAGAAGGATCCTGTTGCAGCGTCTTTCTTGCTGGCAAGCCAGGGCACGCACAAGAGAACACTCCTTGAACCCAGGAAGCAGGTGGGTGGAGGAATGTCGCTATCTGTTTTATGTTTAGCATACCTTGGAGCATTGAGTCACAGAGGTCGCATTCTGAAGCCCTGGTCTAAAGGCCTAGGATTTTGCTTTTACTTGATACTTTTTCACTTGAAAGAACCCAGATGTCCTTCAACAGAGGAATGGATACAGAAAATGTGGTACATTTACACAATGGAGTACTACTCAGCTGTGGGGAGCAGGTGTGGCAGCAGTCCCAAGAAGGCGCCAGGGACTGCAGCTAAGTCTTATGACTTGCACCTGACTTCCTCATACATCTGAATATAAGCCGCAAACATCGTGAGAGCTGTGCAGGTGTACCAGGTTACTGGCAAAGCCATTTTGGTGGAGATATGCCCCTGCTGCCCTGATTAGCTGAAGCTGCGTACCTGGTGAGGTGATGTGGTCTGCTGTGAGTGGATGGGAACTGATAGTATATAAGAGTGAGAGGCCCAGGGCTCGGGGTCTTTTGCCTACACAGTCAATGCGCAGCCCAATAAACGTGTGCAGAAGGATCCTATTGTGGTGTCTTTCTTGCTGGCGAGTCAGGTGTCCCACACTCAGCTATTAAAAACAATGAATTTATGAAATTCTTAGGCAAATGAATGGAACTAGAAAACATTGTGAGTGAAGTAACCCAATCACAAAACAACACACATGGTGTGTACTCACTGATAAGTGGGTATTTGGAAAAGATCTCAGAATACCCACAATACAACACACAGACCATATGATATTCAATAAGAAGGAAAATGAAAGTGTGTATGCTTCAGTCCTACTTAGAAGGGGGAACAAAACAATCACATGAGCTAGATAGAGGGAGTGACTTTGCAGGAAAAGAGGAGGGGGAGCAAATAAGGGGGGCAGGATCATGTCTGGGAGGAGACAGGAAAGAAATACAGAGGGTCTGGTAATTGAATGGAGGCTTGTAGCAATGGGGGGATGGAAAACTAGGGATAGCCTGTAGAAAGTACAAGATGCCAGGAATTTACAAGTCTCCCAGGACCCAATGGTGATGACAGTAGCTAAAATATACAAGATAAGGGGGAGAGAACCTGTAGAGTCCATATCCAGAGGTTAGGCATGGTCCCCAGTTGAGGGATGGGACCACCCACTCATCTCAAAAATATTGACCCAGAATTGCTCCTATCTAAACGAAATACAGAGATAAAGTGTGGTGCAGAAACTGAAGGAAGGCCATCCAGAGACTGCCACACCTTGGGATCCATGCCATATATAGTTACCAAATGCAGACCCTATTGTGGATGCCAAAAGTGCATGCTGGAAGAAGGAGCCTGATATAGATACCTCCTGAGAGGCTCTGCCAGTGCCTGTCAAACACAAATGTGGATACTTGCAGCCAATCATTGGACTGAGCATAGGGTCCCCAATGAAGGATTTAGAGAAAGGACTGAAGGAGCTGAAAGGGTGTGCAGCCCCATAGGAATAACAACAATATCAACTAACCAGAATCCCCAGAGCTCCCAGGAACTAAACTAACAACCAAAGAGTATACATGGATGGACCCATGACTCCAGCTGAGAACATACCAGAGAATGGACTTGTTAGACATCAATGGGAGGAGAGGCCCTTGGTCCTGGGGAGGCTCTATGCACCAATGTAGGGAAATTCTAGGGCAGTGAGGCAGAAGTTGGTGTGTGGGTAGCTGATTTCCCTCATAAAAGCAGGAGTGGTGGTGGAGGATGGGATAGTGTCTTTGCAGAGGGAAAACTGGGAAGGGGGATAACATTTGAAATGTAAATAAAGAAAAAAACTAATAAATAAAAAGAAAGTCTACTTTATTGTATATTAGGATGGCATCTCCCTCTTGTTATTTGGGACCATTTGCTTGGAAGACTTCTTATTCCAACCTTTTACTCTGAGGTAGAGTCTGTCTTTGTTATCAAGGTATGTTTCTTTATGCAGTAAAAGGCTGGATCCACTTTGTTTCTCCAGTCTGTTAGCTTATGTCTTTTGATTGCTGAGTTGAGTCCATTATTATTGAAAGATGTTAAAGACAGATGATTGTTAGTTCATGTCATTTTTTTTTTTTAGGTGATATTATGTGTTCTCTCCTTTTGCCTTTGGTGTAAGATGATTAATATCTTGCTTTTTCTTTGGTGTAGGTAGCTTCCTTGTGTTGGAGTTTTCCTTCTAGTAATTGGTAGATAGTGGTTGGATTTGGTTTTGTCCTGGAATATTTTGGTTTCTCTATGTTGATTGAGAGTTTTGCTGGATATAGTAGCCTAGACTGTCATTTGTGATCAGGCTCTTCTATCTTTCACAGTCTCTGGTGAGAAGACTGGTGTAACTCTTGTAGGTATAACTTTGTATGTTACTTGGCATTTCTTCCCTTGTAGCTGTCACTACTCTTTCTTTGCCCTGTGCATTTAGTGTTTTGATTATTATGTGATAAATGAATTTTCTTTTCTGGTCCCATTTATTTGGTGTTCTATAGGCTTCTTGTACATTTATAGCCATCTCCTTTTTGAGGCTGGAAAGCTTTTTCTATAATTTTGTTGAAGACATTTTCAGGTTCTTTGAGCTGAGAATCTTCTTTCTTCTCTATTCTGATTTTGCTCAGATTTGGTCATTACATTGTGTCTGAGATTTCCTGGATGTTTGGGGTTAGGAGATTTTTATGTTTTGGATTTGCATTGACAGTTTTGTCAGTCTCTTCTAAGGTCTTCTACACCTGAGCTCCTCTCTTCTATCTCTTGTATTCTCTTGGTGATACTTACATCTGTATTTCATGACCTCTTTCCTAGGATTTTCATCTCCAGGTTTACCTCAATTTGTGTTTTCTTTATTCTTTCTACTTCTGCCTTTAGGCCTTGGACCACTTTGTTCAATCCCTTCATCTGTTTGATTGTGTTTTGCTGTATTTCTTTGAGGGATTTATCTGTTTCCTATGTAAGGGCTTCTACCTGTTTACGTCCGTTTTCCTGTATTTTTTTTTTCAGTGAGTCATTTATATCCTCCTCAAAAGACTATTATCTTCATGAGATAGGATTTTAGGTAAGCTTCATGATTTTCAGATCTATTGGTGTATTCAGGGCTTGCTGTGGTGGGAGAACTGGGTTCTGATTATGCCCACATATATTGGCTTCTGTTGCTTTATGGTCTTGTACTTGCCTCTTACCATCTGGTTATCCTTGGTGTTTGCTGGTTTGGCTGGTTTTGTCTGTTTTCTTCATCTTTTGTCCCTGGGTTGCTGTGGGTCTCCTTGTAGGCCTGTGGCCCTGGCTAGAGCAGATCTCTTGTGAGACCTTCACACTGTGGGGTTCTTCAGATTGTCAGACAATTTGCTGATCTGCCTTGGCTGCAACAGATCTCCTGGAAGGTCCATCAGACTCTTGGGTCTTCAGAAGAACAGTCAAACTGTTGTTCTGTGCACAGCAGAACTCCAGGGAGGCTCTCAGACTGTTGGTTCAGTTGCCCAGTTGCCTTGCATGTGGCAGAACTACTTGGAGGACTTCAGAATGTGCTGTCTTCAGAGGAGCAGACAAGCTGTTGATCTGCCCTGGCAGAAGATGCTGGCGGGAAGGGAAGTGGAATATGGGACTGGGTGTTTGAGGGATTATCCTGAGCTTTTGTCCCCACCGGCAAGAACACGCTCAGGACAACCAGAATCTTCTGCGGCAAAAGCTTTATTGCTTACTTCTTCAGGAGCCAGTGGAGAAGAGAGGGAAAATGGCGAAGCCCCATCCCTTTTATGGAGGATTGACCTCTGCCTCGGACGTGTCGCTCCCTGATTGGCTGCAGCTCATCACCGGAGTTGTCGTCACAGGGAAGGCAGAGCACATGGAGTGGAAAACTACCCCAGCACATGCACAGCTTGCTTGTTTACTACTTAGAACACGGGTGTCGGCACCATCTTGTAATGGCGAATGTGAGGGCGGCTCCTCACAGGGGATGATGTGTCTTGAGACAACTGGGCTCTTGAGGGTTCCCAGTGGCTGTGGCTATTTGGAAGGGTCCCTTACTTGTTGCCCTGATTGCAGTGGACCTCCTGGTAGGCCTTCAGACAGTGGTGTCTTCACAGAGGATCTCTCTTTTTACTTTTAATTAATTTATTTACTTCACATCCTTATATTCTCTGCCTCTCCTCCCAGTGTTCCCTCACACAGTACTCCCTCTCACAGTACCCCATCACACAGTACCCCCTCTCATAGTGCCCCCTCAAACAGCACCCCCTTACACAGATCCTCCCTCCATTTTCCTCTCTCCTGCTCCCCAGTTGCTTTGTTAAAGTCAATTGTGAACACTCCTAACCCCTCTTTGTGTATCACTGCCAGTCATATCAAGTTACTGCAGGACTAGGCACATTGCCTCCCCCTAAGGCCAGACAATGCACCCCAGTTATGGGAATGGGATCCATAGGCAGGCAGGAGATTCAGGGGCAGCCCCGCTCTAGCTGTTGGGGAACCACCAAGAAGACCAAGCTACATATCTGCTGCATATGTGCGGGATGGGGAGACAAGGTCCAGCCCATGCTTGTTCTTTTTTGTTGTTGGATCACTCTTTGGGAACCATCAAGGGTCAGGTTACTTGACTAATTGGAGATTAGCCTAGTGACTGGAGCTAGGCTCTGGTTTTGTTGGGGGGCAACTTGGAAACTAATGCTAGGTACCAGCCTGTTTGTTTACCTGAGTAAAACTTAGGTCAGTTTCCTTAAAATGGAGTCTGAACTTAAAAGATTTGACCTCTCATCCACCGCCTTCCACTTTCTCTTGTGACTAGAAGTCCCAATCATGGGACTGCCTGAAGCCTCATGAAAACAGTAACAGTCTTTGTGGTGTCTCTGGGGCATGGGTAGGAGTCCATCAGTGGGAGACAGAAGGAAGTCTTGAGGCTGAATTTTCCTCCTGCTGTCAGAGTCTTCTTTAACTGCAAAGAGATGTTTGGTGGATCCGCACTGCAACTCTGAGGCACAGGGGCCCTTTTAGTGAAGCTCTAGTGACCCCTGGCAGTGTTTCTTGACTAGGACTAGGCTAAAGTTGGTGGAGCTCCAGAGGAAGACCTGTTTTATGGAAAGTACAAATTTTAAGCCAAACACATTTGTGTACCCATTGGAGACCCTAGAGATCATGTAATAACTTCTGTCAGTAGTGAACCAAACACAACTTTAAAAGGGGTGAGTCCCATCTGGCATGGGAAATTCTATATTCTATACAAGACGGAGGGGAGAAGAGTCATTATAGATAAGGTCTCTTTTTAGGTTTCTGTTCTACGCACGTTCCAGTGAAGTCTGCTTGGCAGGTCGAGAGGCCTGGAAGTACTCACGAGGCAAAGAGTTTCACAGAAACTCACCTCCTGGAAACAGGCATTCTCATAACCCATATACTCATACCATATCCCTGCGATGCTCTGGTGTATGGTTCCACGTGCTCTCTTTTAGTATTATTTCATTATAAGTACCTTTAAAGATTGAATTCTGACATAGGTAAGCCTTCACCAGTGTTCCAACATCCTAGAAGGTCCATGTGCTGACCATAGGCTTGGAATTCAGTAAGAATGTTGCCAATTCAGTGACATTCAGAATTGCCTCTAGTATTACACTATCACTTAGAATAAAAGCCAAGTCACTCCCATATATATGAATTTACAATGGTTTAGGAAGTAGCTTGGACTGTGGTTTTAGAGTATTGCATTATTCATGAGATGGTTAGCTAGAGTGGAACTCCCTAATTAGAACCATGACTTGGGTGTGAAAGCCCTTGCCCTAGGAGTGTAAAGTCCTCACACCTGGCTTCTAAGACTATAGCTGACCTCAGATAGGGCTGACTTTGTCTCAGTTGTTTTATTGCCCAGTTCCTGCCAGTCTTTGTGTTTACATCCCTCTGTTTTGTGTAAGAGTCATTAAGCATCCAGTAACCTCATTTGTACCTCGATGATGTGTCATCTAACTTCCATATTTTCTTCTGTATAAAAAGTGTGATGCTCAATTTGAAAAAATAACATTCAGATTCTATACAACCTCTTGTGTTGAGCTGTCTGTCATTCATTTCGCCGACTCCTTGTCCACCTGCAACTAGAGACCTGTTCTATGCAGACAGGGACCAAAGAGGGTCTGCTGCAGTTCTGTTTTTCTTTTCTATCTGTCCTATTTGCAGATATGATATTGTATATGTGACCCTAAAAATTCCACCAGAGAACTCCTAAAGCTGATAAACAACATCAGTGCAATAGCTGGATATAAAATTAACTCAAACAAATCAGTGGCCTTTCTCTACACAAAGGATAAACAGGATGAGAAAGAAATTAGGGAGACAATACCCTTCACAATAATCACATATAATATAAAATATCTTGGTATGACCCTACCTAAGGAAATAAAAGATCTGTATGATAAGAACTTCAAGGATCTGAAGACAGAAATTGAAGATCTCAGAAGATGGAAAGATCTCCCATGCTCATAGATTGGCTGGATTAATACAGTAAAAATGGCTATCCTGCCAAAAAGCAATCTACAGATTCAATGCAATTTCCATCAAAGTTCCAACTCAATTCTTCAATGAGTTAGAAAGGGAAATTTGCAAATTCATCTGGAATAACAAAAAAACCTAGAATCGCAAAAACTATTCTCAACAATAAAAGAACCTCTGATGGAATCACCATGCCTGATCTCAAGCTGTACTACAGAGCAATTGTGATAAAAACTGTATGGTACTGGTATAGCAACAGACTGGTAGATCAATGGAATAGAATTGAAGACCCAGAAATGAACCCACACACCTATGGTCACTTGATCTTTGACAAGGGAGCTAAAAACCATCCAGTGGAAAAAATACAGCATTTTCAACAAATGGTGCTGGCACAACTGGTGGTTATCACGTAGAAGAATGTGAATTGATCCATTCTTATCTCCTTGAACAAAGAACAAGTCTAAGTGGATCAAAGACTTCCACATAAAACTAGAGACACTGAAATTTATAGAGGAGAAAGTGGGGAAAGGCCTCGAAGATATGGGCACAAGGGAAAAATTCCTGAACAGAACAGCAAAGGCTTGTGTTGTAAGATCGAGAATCGACAAATGGGTCCTCATAAAATTGCAAAGCTTCTATAAGGCAAAAGATACTCTCAAAAAGACAAAAAGGCCACCAACAGATTGGTAAAGGATCTTTACCAACCCTAAATATGACAGGGGACTAATATCCAATATATACAAAGAGCTCAAGAACCTGGACTCCAGAAAATCAAATAGTCCCATTAAAAATGGGGGTACAGGGCTAAATAAAGAATTCTCAAATGAGGAATACCGAAGGGCTGAGAAGCACCTGAAAAAATGTTCAACATCCTTAATCATCAGGGAAATGCAAATCAAAACACCCCTGAGATTCAACCTCACACTAGTCAGAATGGCTAAGATCAAAAATTCAGGTGACAGTAGATGCTGGTGGAGAAAGAGGAACATTCCTCCATTGCTGGTGGGATTGCAAGCTTGTACAACCACTCTGGAAGTCAGTCTGGTGGTTCCTCAGAAAATTGGACATAGTACTACTGGAAGATCCAGCAATACCTCTCCTGGGCATAGACCAAGAAGAGGTTCCAACTGGTAATAAGGACACATGCTCCACTATTTTCATAGCAGCCTTATGTATAATAGCCAGAAGCTGGAAAGAACCCAGATGTCCTTCATCAGAGGAATGGATACAGAAAATGTGATACATTTACACCATGGAGTACTACTCAGGTATTAAAAACAATGAATTTTTGAAATTCTTGGGCTAATGGCTGTATCTGGAGAATATCATCCTGAGTGAGGTAACCCAATCACAAAAGAACTCACTTGATATGCACTCACTGATAAGTGGTTATTGCCCAGAAACTTAGAATACCCAAGATACAATTTTCAAAACACAAGAAAATCAAGAAGAACTAAGACCAATGTGTGGATACTTCATTCCTCCTTAGAACAGGGAAAAAAAATACCCATGAAAGGAGTTACAAAGACAGTTTGGAGCTGAGTCAAAAGGATGGACCATCCAGAGACTGCACCTCCCATCTCATAATCAGCCACCAAATGCAGACACTATTGCATATGCCAGCAAGATTTTGCTGAAAGGACCCTGATATCTCTTGTGAGTGTATGCCAGTACCTGGCAAATACAGAAGTGGATACTCACAGTCATCTATTGGTTGGAACACAGGCCCCAGTGGAGGAGCTAGAGAAAGTACCCAAGTAGCTGAAGGGGTCTGCAACCCTATAGGTGGAACAACAATACGAACTAACCAGTACCCCCAGAGCTCATGTCTCTAGCTGCATATGTAGCAGAAGATGGCCTAGTCATCCATATTGGGAAGAGATGCCCCTTGGTCTAGCAAACTTTATATGCCCCAGTACAGGGGAACGCCAAGGCCAAGAATTGGAGTGGGTGGGTAGGGGAGTAGGGTGGGGGAGGGTATCGGGGACATTTGCGATAGCATTTGAAATGTAAATGAAGAAAATATCTAGTAAATATTGAAAAAAATAGTTGGAGACTCAACACCCCACTCTCACCAATGTACAAACCATAGAAGCAGATACTAAACAGAGACAGAGGGAAACTAACAGAAGTTGTGAACCAAATATATTTAACAGATATCCACAGAACATTTCATCCTAAAACAAAAGAATATGCCTTCTTTCAGTACCTCATGGTGCCCTTTAGAAAATTGACAAGATAATCATTTATAAAACATGCTTAACAGCTACAAGAAGATTAATATAATCCCATGCATTCTATCATATCCCTATGGACTAAGGCTGGTCTTCAATAACAACTAAAACAACAGAGCACTCACATACACATTGAAGCTGAACAACTCTCTACTCAATGATAACTTCATCAGAGAAGAAATGAAGAAAATAAAGACATTTAGAATTTAATAAAATTGAAAGCACAACATATCCAAATTTATGGGACACAATGAAAGCAGTGCTAAGAGGAAAGCTCATGCTTTGAGTGTCTTCATAAAGAAATTGGAGAGGGCATACACTAGCAGCTTAATAGCACATCTGAAAGCTCTAAAACAAAAAGAAGCAAATATACCCAAGAGGAGTAGACAGCAGGAAATAATCAGACTCAGGGCTGAAATCAACCTAGTAGAAACACAGAGAACTATACAAAGCATCAACAAAACCAGGAGCTGGTTCTTTGAGAAAATCAACAAGATAGATAAACCCTTGGCCAGATTAACCAGAGGTCACAGAGACAGCATCCAAATTAATAAAATCAAAAATGAAAAGGGAGAGATAACAGCAGAAACTGAAGTAATTCAAAAAATCATCAGATCCCCCTACAAAAGCCTACACTCATCCAAACTGGATAATATAGATGAAATGAAGGACTTACTAGACAGATACCAGAAACTAAAGTTAAATCAGGATTAGATAAACCATCTCAATGGAATAGATCTTTACCAACCCTATTTTTGACAGAGGGCTAACATATAAAATATACAAAGAACTCAAGAAGTTAGACTGTAGAGAATGAAATAACCCTATTAAAAATGGGGTACATGCCATATCTGTTCTTTTGTGACTGAGTTACCTCACTCAGCATGATATTTTCTAGTTCCATCCATTTTGCCTGGGAATTTTATGAGGTTATTGTTTTTAACCTCAGTAACCTGAGTAGCACTCTATTGTGTAATTGTACCACATCTTCTGTTTTGATTCTTCTGTTAAGGAACATCTGGGTTTTTTTTCCTAATTCTGGCATTATAAATAAGGCTGCTAGGATAAGAGTGAAGCATGTGTCCTTATTACATGTTGGAGCATCTTCTGGGTATATGCCCAGGAATGGTATAGCTGGTCCTCCAGTAGTACTGTGTACAATTTTTGAAGGAACCACAGAATTGAAAAAGGGTGGTTAGATCTGTTGTGGGAGGAGACAGGACAGATGAACAGAGAGTCAGGAAATTGAACAGAGGTGTTTATCAATGGGGGATAGGGAACTGGGGATAGCCAACAGAAAGTCCCAGATACCAAGAAAGCAAGAGGCTCCTAGGACATGGGGTTGACATTAGCTTATATACCCAACAAAAGGAAGAGATAACCTGGTGAGACCATATCTAGAGGTTAGGCATGGCCCCCAGTTGAGGAATGGAGACATCCACCCATCTCAAAAATTTTAACCTAAAATTGCTCCTGTCAAAAAGAAATTCAAGGACAAGAGTGGAGCAGAGACTGAAGCAGATTGCTCCACCTGGAGATCCATCCCATATGCATCCACCAAACCCAGACACTATTGTTGATTCCAAGAAGTGCTTGTTGACAGGAGCCTGATATAGCTGTCTCCTGAGAGGCTCTGCCACAGCCTGACCAATACAGATGTGGATGCTTGCAACCAACCATCGGACTGAGCACGGAGACCCCAATGGAGGAGTTAGGTGAAGGACTGAAGGAACTGAAGGGGTTTGCAACCCCCATAGGAAGAACAACAATATCAACCAACCAGATAGCCCCAGACATCCCAGGGACTAAACCACCAACCAAAGAATACATCTGGAGAGACTGAGAGCTCCAGCTGCATATGCAACAGAGGATGGTCTTGTCTGGCATAAATGGGAGGGGAGAACCTTATTCCTGTGAAGGCTCGATTCTCCAGTGGAGGGGAATGCTAGAACAATGAACCTGGAGTGGGTGGATGCATGGGGGAGCACCCTCATAGACTCAAGAGTGATGGGGGACAGAATAAGGAATATGTGGAGGGGAAACTGGGAAGGGAGATAACATTTGAAATGTAAATAAATATAATAACCAATAAAAAGGGAAGAGAAAAATAAAGTAAAATAATTGATAACTTGGACCTCATGAAACTGAAAAGCTTCTGTAAGGCAAAGGACATAGTCAATAGGACAAATTGGCAACCTACAGACTGGGAAAAACTTCACTAATCCTACATCTGATAGAGGGCTATTATCCATAATATATAAAGAACTCAAGAAGCTATCCTCCAATAAACCAAACAACACAACAAAAAATGGGGAATAGAACTAACCAGAGAATTCACAACTGAGAAATCTCAAATTGCCAAGAAACCTTTAAAAACACGCTCAGTGTACTAAGTGATCAAGGAAATTAAAATCAAAATGACCCTGAGACCCACCTTACACCAATTGATATGGCTAAGATCAAAAACTCAGGTGACAGCACATGTTGGTGAGGATGTAGAGAAAGAGGAACACTCCTTCATTGCTAGTGGGATTGCAAACTGGTACAACCTGGATTTTCCCTAGAAAATTGGAAATAGGTCTATCTGAAGACCACTCTTGGCCACATACCCAAAAGTTACCCCACCTACCACAGAAACATGTGCTCCACTATGTTCATAGTGGCCTTAGTGATAGCCAGAAGGTGGAAACAACCTAGATGTCCCATAACAGAAGAATGGATATAGAAAACGTGGTTCACTTATACAATGGAATACTACTCAGCTATTAAGAATAAGGACATCATGAGTTTGCAGGCAAATGGTTGGAACTAGAAAATATCATCCTAAGTGAGGTAACTCAGACCCAAAGGGCATGAATGGTATATACTCACTAATAATTTGATTTTAGCCAAAAAAGAGCAGAATGCCCATGATACAATCCAAAGAACTCAAAAAAGTTAACAAGCCAAAGGGCCCAAGTAAGGATGCCTCACTCCCACTTAGGAGAGAGAAGAAAGTAATCATGGGAGATAAAGGAAGGGTGGGAACTTGATGGGAGAAAAGAGAGGGAGTGGAAAGGGGGAACATGGTCAGGTACTAGGGTAAGGGAACAGGAGTGAAGCCCTGAGGGCCAGCAAAATGAATGGAAACAGGCAAACTTGGGATGTGGAAGGTGGGGAGATGTTCTAGAATGTACCAGAGACCTGGAATGTGAGGGGCTCTCAGAACTCAAGGGGAAGAACCTTAGATGAAATGTCCAACAGTGAGGATAGGAAACTTGTAGAGTCCATCACCAGAAGAAGGACAGAGCCTTAAGTAGAGGGATAGTGTTGCTATCCCACAGTCAAGAACTGTAACCCAGAATTGTTCCTGTCTCAAGAGCTGCAGGGACATGGCACAGAAATTGTGGAAGTGACCAAACAATGGCTAGTTCAGCTTGAGATCCATGCCAAGAGAGAGAGCCCACCCGTGACACTGCTTAGAGGATCAGGACTAAGAGGATTGATATACCAGAGACCTAGGATAGAACCAAATAGATCTGAAAATAGTCACTAAAATGAATCCTAATGATATTCGTATGTACTCATCAATTGGCACCTAGCCCAATTATCACCAAAGAGTCTTCAGCCAGCAATTGATGGAAACAGATGCCAAAATCCACATCTAAACACTATGAAGAGCTTGAAGAGTTCTATGAAATGGAGGAAGGAAAAATTGTAGGAGCCAGAGAGATCAGGGACACCACAAGAAAACCTACAGGACATAACCTAAGTTCATTAGGCTCACAGAGACTGAAACACAAACAAGGGAGCTTGCATGGGACTAATGTAGGCCCTCTGAATATATGTTACAGATTTGTAGTCTAGTATTCTTGTAGGACTCCTAATAATATGAGCAGGGGCTTTCTCTGACTCCGCTGCCTGCTTTTGGGACCCTTCTTTCTTACTGGATTTACTCATCCACCCATAATAGAAGAGGAAGTGCCTAGTCTTACTGCAACTCAATATGGCATGATTGCTTGATATCCATGCCAGGCCTGCCTTCATCTGAAGAAAAAAGGAAATGTGTGTGGGGTATGGGAAGAGGAAAGTTGGGAAGGGACTGGAAGGAGAGGAGAGAGTTGAAACTGCAGTCAGGATGTTAAAAAAATAATTCATGATCGAGTGACATCATGACATTCACAATACTGTGCACTGTGACTCTCTTTAGTTCTACTTTCATTACCCCCAAAAGAAGACATCTCATATCATTGCTGTGCTCTCATTCACCATTCTCTCCCCTCTGAGTTCCTAGGGAACACTCTTCATTCTAAAAATTGCTTGCTTGGCTCTTCACTCCCATAATTATGCTCAACAGTGCTTAACTCTTTTTTTTTAAATTTTTGATATTTTTATTACATATTTTCCTCAATTACATTTCCAATGCTATCCCAAAAGTCCCCCATACCCTCCCCCCCACTTCCCTACCCACCCATTCCCATTCTTTTGGCCCTGGCATTCCCCTATATTGGGGCATATAAAGTTTGCAAGTCCAATGGGCCTCTCTTTCCATTGATGGCCGACTAGGCCATCTTTCGATACATATGCAGCTAGAGACAAGAGCTCCGGGGTTCTGGTTAGTACATCATGTTGTTCCAACCATAGGGTTGCAGATCCCTTTAGCTCCTTGGGTACTTTCTCTAGCTTCTCCATTGGGAGCCCTGTGATACATCCAATAGCTGACTGTGAACATCCACTCCTGTGTTTGCTAGGCCCCCGCATCGTCTCACAAGAGACAGCTATATTTGGGTCCTTTCAGCAAAATCTTGCTAGTGTATGCAATGGTGTCAGCGTTTAGAAGCTGATTATGGGATGGATCCCTGGATACAGCAGTCTCTAAATGGTCCATCCTTTCATCACAGCTACGAACTTTGTCTCTGTAACTCCTTCCCTGGGTGTTTTGTTCCCAATTCTAAGAAGGTGCACAGTGTCCACACTTTGGTCTTCATTCTTCTTGAGTTTCATGCGTTTAGCAAATTGTATCTTATATCTTGGGTATCCTAAGTTTTGGGCTAATATCCACTTATCAGTGAATACATATTGTGTGAGTTCTTTTGTGATTGTGTTACTTCACTCAAGATGATGCCCTCCAGGTCCATCCATTTGGCTAGGAATTTCATAAATTCATTCTTTTCAATAGCTGAGTAGTACTCCATTGTGTAAATGTACCATAATTTCTGTATCCATTCCTCTGTTGAGGGACATCTGGGTTCTTTCCAGCTTCTGGCTATTATAAATAGGGCTGCTATGAACATAGTGGAGCATGTGTCCTTTTTACCGGTTGGGACATCTTCTGGATATATGCCCAGGAGAGGTATTGCTGGATCCTCCGGTAGTACTATGTCCAATTTTCTGAGGAACCGCCAGACTGATTTCCAGAGTGGTTGTACAAGCTTGCAATCCCACCAACAATGGAGAAGTGTTCCTCTTTCTCCACATCCTCGCCAGCATCTGCTGTCACCTGAATTTTTGATCTTAGCCATTCTGACTGGTGTGAGGTGGAATCTCAGGGTTGTTTTGATTTGCATTTCCCTGATGATTAAGGATGTTGAACATTTTTTCAGGTGCTTCTCTGCCATTCGGTATTCCTCAGGTGAGAATTCTTTGTTCAGTTCTGAGCCCCATTTTTTAATGGGGTTATTTGACTTTCTGGAGTCCACCTTCTTGAGTTCTTTATATATATTGGATATTAGTCCCTTGTCTGATTTAGGATAGGTGAAGATCCTTTCCCAATCTGTTGGTGGTTTTTTTGTCTTATTGATGGTGTCTTTAGCCTTGCAGAAGCTTTGTAGTTTCATGAGGTCCCACTTGTCAATTCTCGATCTTACAGCACAAGCCATTACTGTTCTATTCAGGAATTTTACCCCTGTGCCCATATCTTCAAGGCTTTTCCCCACGTTCTCCTCTATAAGTTTCAGTGCCTCTGGTTTTATGTGAAGTTCCTTGATCCACTTAGACTTGACCTTAGTACAAGGAGATAGGAATGGATCGATTCGCATTCTTCTACATGTTAACAACCAGTTGTGCCAGCACCATTTGTTGAAAATGCTGTCTTTCTTCCACTGGATGTTTTTAGCTCCCTTGTCGAGGATCAAGTGACCGTAGGTGTGTGGGTTCATTTCTGGGTCTTCAATTCTATTCCATTGGTCTATTTGTCTGTCACTATACCAGTACCATGCAGTTTTTATCACAATTGCTCTGTAGTAGAGCTTTAGGTCCGGCATGGTGATTCCACCAGAGGTTCTTTTATCCTTGAGAAGAGTTTTTGCTATCCTAGGTTTTTTGTTATTCCAGATGAATTTGCAGATTGCACTTTCTAATTCGTTGAAGAATTGATTTGGAATTTTGATAGGGATTGCATTGAATCTGTAGATTGCTTTTGGCAAGATAGCCATTTTTATAATGTTGATCCTGCCAATCCATGATAATGGGAGATCTTTCCATCTTCTGAGATCTTCTATAATTTCTTTCTTCAGAGACTTGAAGTTTTTATCATACAGATCTTTCACTTCCTTAGTTAGAGTCACGCCAAGATATTTTATATTATTTGTGACTATTGAGAAGGGTGTTGTTTCCCTAATTTCTTTCTCAGCCTGTTTATTCTTTGTGTAGAGAAAGGCCATTGATTTGTTTGAGTTAATTTTATATGCAGCTACTTCACCGAAGCTGTTTATCAGGCTTAGGAGTTCTCTGGTGGAATTTTTAGGGTCACTTATATATACTATCATATCATCTGAAAAGAGTGATATTTTGACTTCATCTTTTCCAATTTGTATCCCTTTGATATCCTTTTGTTGTCGAATTGCTCTGGCTAGGACTTCAAGTACAATGTTGAATAGGTATGGAGAAAGTGGACAGCCTTGTCTAGTCCCTGATTTTAGAGGGATTGCTTCAAGCTTCTCACCATTTACTTTGATGTTGGCTACTGGTTTGCTGTAGATTGCTTTTATCATGTTTAGGTATGGGCCTTGAATTCCTGATCTTTCCAAGACTTTTATCATGAATGGGTGTTGGATCTTGTCAAATGCTTTTTCCGCATCTAACGAGATGACCATGTGGTTTTTGTCTTTGAGTTTGTTTATATACTGGATTACGTTGATGGATTTCCGTATATTGAACCATCCCTGCATCCCTGGGATGAAACCTACTTGGTCAGGATGGATGATTGTTTTGATGTGTTCTTGGATTCGGTTAGCAAGAACTTTATTGAGGATTTTTGCATCAATATTCATAAGGGATATTGGTCTGAAGTTTTCTATCTTTGTTGGGTCTTTTTGTGATTTAGGTATCAGAGTAATTGTGGCTTCATAGAATGAGTTGGGTAAATTACCTTCTGTTTCTATTTTGTGGAATAGTTTGTGAAGAACTGGGATTAGATCTTCTTTGAAGGTCTGATAGAACTCTGCACTAAACCCATCTGGTCCTGGGCTTTTTTTAGTTGGGAGACTATTAATGACTGCTTCTATTTCTTTGGGGGATATAGGGCTGTTTAGATCATTAACCTGATCTTGATTCAACTTTGGTACCTGGTATCTGTCTACGAATTTCTCCATTTCATCCAGGTTCTCCAGTTTTGTTGAGTATAGCCTTTGGTAGAAGGATCTGATGATGTTTTGGATGTCTTCAGGATCTGTTGTTATGTCTCCTTTTTCATTTCTGATTTTGTTAATTAGGATCCTTTCCCTGTGCCCTCTAGTGAGTCTGGCTAAGGGTTTATCTATCTTGTTGATTTTCTCAAAGAACCAGCTCCTTGATTGGTTGATTCTTTGAATAGGTTTTCTTGTTTCCACTTGGTTGATTTCACCCCTGTGTTTGATTATTTCCTGCCGTCTACTCCTCTTGGGTGAATTTGCTTCCTTTTGTTCTAGTGCTTTTAGGTGTGTTGTCAAGCTGCTAATGTGTGCTCTCTCTAGTTTCCTTTTGGAGGCACTCAGAGCTATGAGTTTTCCTCTTAGAAATGCTTTCATTGTGTCCCATAAGTTTGGGTATGTTGTGGCTTCATTTTCATTGAACTCTAAAAAGTCCTTAATTTCTTTCTTTATTCCTTCCTTGACCAAGGTATCATTGAGAAGAGTGTTGTTCAGTTTCCACGTGAAGGTTGGCTTTCTATTATTTATTTTGTTATTGAAGATCAGCCTTAGTCCATGGTGATCTGATAGGATGCATGGGACAATTTCAATATTTTTGTATCTGTTGAGGCCTGTTTTGTGACCAATTATGTGGTCAATTTTGGAGAAGGTACCATGAGGTGCTGAGAAGAAGGTATATCCTTTTGTTTTAGGATCGAATGTTCTGTAGATATCTGCCAGATCCATTTGATTCATAATTTCTGTTAGTTTCACTGTGTCCCTGTTTAGTTTCTGTTTCCATGATCTGTCCATTGGTGAAAGTGGTGTGTTGAAGTCTCCCACTATTATTGTATGAGGTGCAATGTGTGCTTTGAGATTTACTAAAGTTTCTTTAATGAATGTGGCTGCCTTTGTATTTGGAGCATAGATATTCAGGATTGATAGTTCCTCTTGGAGGATTTTACCTTTGATGAGTATGAAGTGTCCCTCCCTGTCTTTTTTGATGACTTTGGGTTGGAAGTCAATCTTATCAGATATTATAATGGCTACTCCAGCTTGTTTCTTCATACCATTTGCTTGGAAAATTGTTTTCCAGCCTTTCATTCTGAGGTAGTGTCTATCTTTTTCTCTGAGATGAGTTTCCTGTAAGCAGCAAAATGTTGGGTCTTGTTTGTGTAGCCAGTTTGTTAGTCTATGTCTTTTTATCGGGGAGTTGAGTCCATTGATATTAAGAGATATTAAGGAAAAGTAATTGTTGTTTCCTGTTATTTTTGTTGTTAAAGTTGGCATTCTGTTCTTGTGGCTGTCTTCTTTTAGGTTTGTTGAGGGATTACCTTCTTGTTGTTTCTAGGGCGTGGTTCCTGTCCTTGTATTGGTTTTTTTCTGTTATTATCCTTTGAAGGGCTGGATTCGTGGAGAGATAATTCGTGAATTTGGTTTTGTCGTGGAATACTTTGGTTTCTCCATCTATGTTAATTGAGAGTTTGGCTGGGTATAGTAGCCTGGGCTGGAATTTGTGTTCTTTTAGTGTCTGTATAACATCCGTCCAGGATCTTCTGGCTCTCATAGTCTCTGGTGAAAAATCTGGTGTAATTCTGATAGGCTTGCCTTTATATGTTACTTGGCCTTTTTCTCTTACTGCTTTTAGTATTCTATCTTTATTTAGAGCATTTGTTGTTCTGATTATTATGTGTCGGGAGGTATTTCTTTTCTGGTCCAGTCTATTTAGAGTTCTGTACGCTTCTTGTATGTTCATGGGCATCTCTTTCTTTAGATTTGGGAAGTTTTCTTCTATAATTTTGTTGAAGATGTTTGCTGGTCCTTTGAGTTGAAAATCTTCATTCTCATCCACTCCTATTATCCGTAGGTTTGGTCTTCTCATTGTGTCCTGTATTTCTTGGATGTTTTGAGTTAGGATCTTTTTGCATTTTACATTTTCCTTGATTGTTGTGCCGATGTTCTCTATGGAATCTTCTGCACCTGAGATTCTCTCTTCCATCTCTTGTATTCTGTTGCTGATGCTCGTATCTATGGTTCCAGATTTCTTTCCTAGGGTTTCTATCTCCAGTGTTGCCTCATTTTGGGTTTTCTTTATTGTGTCTACTTCCCTTTTTAGGTCTAGTATGGTTTTGTTCATTTCCATCATCTGTTTGGATGTGTTTTCCTGTTTTTCTGTAAGGACTTCTACCTGTTTGATTATGTTATCCTGTTTTTCTTTAAGGATTTGTAACTCTTTAGCAGTGTTCTCCTGCAATTCTTTAAGGGATTTTTGTGCTTCCTCTTTATTGTCTTCTACCTGTTTACCAGCGTTCCTTTGTATTTCTTTAAGTGTGTTATTAAAGTCCTTCTTGAAGTCCTCTATCATCATCAGGAGATATGCTTTTAGATCCGTGTCTAGCTTTTCCGGTGTGTTGGGGTGCCCTGGACTGGGCGAAGTGGGAGTGCTGGGTTCTGATGATGGTGAGTGGTCTTGGTTTCTGTTAGTAAGATTATTACGTTTACCTTTCGCCATCTGGTAATCTCTGGGGTTAGTTGTTGTCGTTGTCACTGTTTAAAGATTGGAGCAGAAGCTGTGTTCCACTCACCAGCAGTCTCAAAATCCTGTGGCTGGGGTCATGGGTAGCTGGCGGTACCCCAGTGCTGGTCCAGCCGGAAGAGGCCTGTGGTCCTACTCAGGCCGGTTTTCTGCTTCCCTAACTAATGCAGTCTCAGGTCCCGCGCGCAATTGGATTGGAGCAGAAGCTGTGTTCCACTCTCCAGAAGTCTTAAGATCCTGTGGCGGGTGTTGTGGGTAGCTGGCGAGTGTCAGCCGACCCTGCGTCCTAGCTACCCAGGTGCTTTTCTGACCGGAAGAGGCTTGTGGCCCTATGTAGGCCAGATTTCTCTCTCCCCAACCAGAGCAGTCTCAGGTCCCGCGTGATTGGACTGGAGCAGAAGCTGTGTTCCACTCACCAGCAGTCTCAAAATCCTGTGGCGGGTGTCGTGGGTAGCTGGCGGGTGTCAGCCAACCCTGTGCTCTAGCTCCCCTGGTGCTGATCCGGCCGGATGAGGCCTGTGGCCCTACTCAGGCCAGTTTCTGCTTCCCTAACTAATGCAGTCTCAGGTCCCGCGCGCAATTGAATTGGAGCAGAAGCTGTGTTCCACTCACCAGAAGTCTTAAGATCCTGTGGCGGGTGTTGTGGGTAGCTGGCGAGTGTCTGCCGACCCTGCGCCCTAGCTTCCCAGGTGCTTTTCTGACCGGAAGAGGCTTGTGGCCCTATGTAGGCCGGATTTCTGCCTCCCCAACCAGAGCAGTCTCGGGTCCCGCGTGATTGGACTGGAGCAGAAGCTGTGTTCCACTCACCAGCAGTCTCAAAATCCTGTGGCGGGGGTCGTGGGTAGCTGGCGGGTGTCAGCCGACCCTGCGCTCTAGCTCCCCTGGTGCTGATCCGGCCGGATGAGGCCTGTGGCCCTACTCAGGCCAGTTTCTGCTTCCCTAACTAATGCAGTCTCAGGTCCTGCGCGCAATTGGATTGGAGCAGAAGCTGTGTTCCACTCACCAGAAGTCTTAAGATCCTGTGGCGTGTATTGTGGGTAGCTGGCGAGTGTCTGCCGACCCTGCGCCCTAGCTTCCCAGGTGCTTTTCTGACGGGAAGAGCAGTGCTTAACTCTTATCTCCACTGTGGAACCAGGGTGCAAAACTTAGAGGAAACGTGTAGTTCTGTGGGAACTAAAAGGGGCTGTGGAAAGAGGGGGAAGAGAGGACAGCCCACGTCCGGCCAGAGTTCCTCCTATGCTCTGGGCAGGCAGACACAGGAGGGTTGCCGGACACTTTCCATTTGGCCCTGGGTGGGCATCTAAGCCACTGACCTCACACGGTGAGGGGTGGACAAGGGATAGTCCCAGAAACCAGGGGACCCCAGGGCGACACCCTGTAGTCCTGGGGTTATGGAAGAGAGGGCTGAGGGAGAAAGGTTCCCACGCAGGCGAGAGTGAGAAAGGAGAGAAGGTAAGAGAGAGAAAGAGAGAGAGAGAGAGAGAGAGAGAGAGAGAGAGAGAGACTAGTCATGGCCAAGAGGAGACAAAGGGGAAAGGGAGAGAGAAAAAAAAGGCTAGAGAGTAAGAGGGAGAGAGAGGAAGAGAGTGAGAGGAGAGAGGAGAGTAAAGGGAGTAAGAGCAAGAGCAAGAGAGCAGAGTGAGAGAGAGAGTGAAGAGGGGCCAAACAGCCCCTCTTAAAGTATGCTGCTATCTTTTCTGTTGCTAGGTAACTGGGGAGGAGTCTAGCCTGAAGGTCAGAAGCTTGGGATATTGTCTACATGACTAAAAGCCATGCTTCTCCTGTGGGGGCTGAGGGAGCAGTAACTTCGACAGGGGCCATGAGAGAACTCCTTCCGTCCCATGTAGGTGAATTATCACCAGGGTTCAACATCTCAGTTCGACTGGAGACCAGACTATCTGTATATATCCCAATGCCCCACATGGTTCCTCAGAAAATTGGCAATACTTCTACCAGAAGATCCAGCTACACCACTACTGGGCTAAGATTTCTTATAGTTAAAATTGCTGAGTAATTTTATTCCTTATCCTAATAGCCAATCTATCAATCATTTAGATGACATCAATGGAGTACTGAACATATACATGACATTACTTTTACCTTGTATATACAAGGTTAAATAAACATTAAGTGATGGTAACAATAAAAGTTGACACGAATAGAGCATAGTGGTCACCAGACTCCGGGAAGTATGAGGGAGTTGGGACAGGTGGAGGTTGAATAATTAGATAAATACTAGTTATCCTCAGCACAGCAGGATGAATATGGTTTCCAATAATCTAGTATATATTTTATGAATAAACAAGTGAGAGCAATATGAAGATGCTAAAGGAAAGGAAAGGGCAAATGTCTAGTGTTGTCCTCTAACCTCAAGAACCATGCATACTGTGGTGTTTTTATAGAGAGAGATAGAAATATTAATTAATCTGGTTTGATCAGTACATGTGGTGTGAATATACTGATGTGTTACATTACATTGTACCCTGCAAATTTGTGCAGTTATAATTCAAAGTACTGTATACAATATGGCCTGTGATCCACAGTGTAAAGTTATAAAAAATGGATATCAGGTGACTGATATGGAAGTGGAAAGGGAGGTGGAGGAATTGTCAAAGAGATGTGTCAAGGAAGGCATGGAGTACAGCAGAGATAAGGACCTATAAGAAGAAAGGCTGAGAGTTGAAAATGGAAACATGGACAATAAGCTCATTGAAGGCAAGACATTGAAGAGGAGATATTACAGACACTCTGGAGGAATAGATACTGTCCAGGAAGAGGAAGGTAGGAGAGAGCTCAGAACACTGCAGGACTCACCTAAGACAGATCTGAGAAGCTCTGTAGTAGATACAGAGAACTGTATCTTAAGCATATAAATGACTCAGACTGTTATCTTTAGAAGGAGTCTGGAGAGATAAGACATGAATAGATGCAGAGGTCATAAGTATTAGGAGACTTATACAGGAGTTAAGAGTGTCAGAGTATGCAAAACTTAACACTATTAGTGCTCCCTTTAGGTTAAGTTGGTGCTTCCCTCAGTACTACATAGGGTTCAACATTGTGTACATGGTTGTACAATAAGTAGGCTAGGTTATGTGACTTCCTTTAAATGAGTGAAGTAAATAAACTTGGCTTTGGAGAAAAAAATCAACACTCTGAAGGATGTTAGGCAGAGACAACTTATGACATCCTGGTATGAATATTCCATATAACATAGGTCTTTATGAGACATGTAGCTAGCAGAAGCCAAAGCTGTATCTCCAGAGGTTCTGGGGTCTCCAGAGTGAGTTAACACACTGAAGGAAACAGAAGACACTAGAGAGGGTACTGGAAGGGGAATTTCCCTGGGCTTCAGACTATATTTCCATTATTCTACTCCAGATCCATTGGGAGCAGTACCTAAGATGGTGTGAAAAATGGAACTTACAAAGTACTTTGAGTTTGTTTATATAATGGGTTACATTGATGGATTTCCATATATTAAACCATCCCTGCATCCCTGGAATAAAACCTACTTGGTCAGGATGGATGATTGCTTTAATATTCTTGGATTCGGTTAGCAAGAATTTTATTGAGTATTTTTGCATCTATAGTCATAAGGGAAATTGGTCTGAAGTTCTCTATCTTTGTTGGATGTTTCTGTGGTTTAGGTATCAGAGTAATTGTGGCTTCATAGAAGAGTTGGGTAGAGTACCTTCTGTTTCTATTTTGCTGAATAGTTTGTGAAGAACTGGGATTAGATCTTCTTTGAAGGTCTGATAGAACGCTGCACTAAACCCACCTGGTCCTGGGCTTTTTTTGGTTGGGAGACTATTAATGACTGCCTCTATTTCTTTAGGGGATATAGGACTGTTTAGATCATTTGACAAAATCCAACACCCATTCATGATAAAGTCTTGGAAAGATCAGGAATTCAAGGCCCATACCTAACCATGATAAAAGCAATCTACAGCAAACCAGTAGCCAACATCAAATGGTGAGAAGCTAGAAGCAATCCCACTAAAATCAGGGACTAGACAAGGCTAAAATCAGGGACAAGGCTGCCCACTCTCTCCCTACCTATTCAACATTGTACCTGAAGTCCTACCAGAGCAATTCAACAACAAAAGGAGATCAAGGGGATACAAATTGGAAAGGAAGAAGTCAAAATATCACTTTCTGCAGAGGATATGATAGTATATATAAGTGACCCTAAAAATTCCACCAGAGAACTCCTAAACCTGATAAACAGCTTCAATGAAGTAGCTGGATATAAAATTAACTCAAACAAGTCAATGGTCTTTCTCTACACAAAGAATAAACAGGCTGAGAAAGAAATTAGGGAAACAACACCCTTCTCAACAGTCACAAATAATATAAAATATCTTGGTGTGACTCTAACTAAGGAAGTGAAAGATCTGTATGATAAAAACTTCTAGTCTCTGAAGAAAGAAATTAAAGAAGATCTCAGAAGATGGAAAGATCTCCCATGCTCATGGATTGACAGGATCAGCATTGTAAAAATGGCTATCTTGCCAAAAGCAATCTACAGATTCAATGCAATCCCCATCAAAATTCCAACTCAATTCTTCAATGAATTAGAAAGGGCAATCTTCAAATTCATCTGGAATAACAAAAAAACTAGGATAGCAAAAACTCTTCTCAAGGATAAAAGAACCTCTAGTGGAATCACCATGCCTGACCTAAAGCTTTACTACAGAGCAATTGTGATAAAAACTGCATGGTACTGGTATGCTGACAGACAAGTAGACCAATGGAATAGAATTGAAGACCCAGAAATGAACCCACATACCTATGGTCACTTGATCTTCGACAAGGGAGCTAAAAACATCCAGTGGAAGAAAGACAGCATTTTCAACAAATGGTGCTGGCACAACTGGTTGTTATCATGTAGAAGAATGCGAATCGATCCATTCCTATCTCCTTGTACTAAGGTCAAATCTAAGTGGATCAAGGAACTTCACATAAAACCAGAGACACTGAAACTTATAGAGGAGAAAGTGGGGAAGAGCCTCGAAGATATGGGTACAGGGGAAAAATTCCTGAATAGAACAGCAATGGCTTGTGCTGTAAGATGGAGGATTGACAAATGGGACCTCATGAAAGTGCAAAGCTTCTGCAAGGCAAAAGACACCGTCAATAAGACAAAAAGGCCGACCCGAAAGGACCCACACAGAATCCCCCACGGGATCCTAAGAACTCTGGTGAGTGGAACACAGCATCTGCTCCAATCCAATCACGTGGGACCTGAGACTGCATTAACCAGGGAAGCAGATTACCCGGCCTGATCAGGGGCACAAGTCCCTTCCGGTCCACTGCAGAACCTGGGTTCCTGGTCCAGGTAGTCTCTGGACACCCGAAAGGACCCACACAGAATCCCTCACGGAATCCTAAGACCTCTGGTGAGTGGAACACAGAGTCTGCTCCAATCCAATCTCGCGGGACCTGAGACTGCATTAATTAAGGAAGCAGATAACCCGGCCTGATCAGGGGCACAAGTCCCTTCCGGCCCACTGCAGCACCGGGGTTCCTGGTCCGGGGAGTCTCCGGACACCCCCAAGTTCCTCACAAGACCCTCCATGGGATTTTAAGACCTCTGCTGAGTGGAACACAACTTCTGCCAGGAGGCAGGTTCGAACACCAGATATCTGGGCACCTTCCCTGCATGTTCCAACTCATAAGAAGGACACATGCTCCACTATGTTCATAGCAGCCTTATTTATAATAGCCAGAAGCTGGAAATAACCCAGATGTCCCTCAACAGAGGAATGGATAAAGAAAATGTGGTACATTTACACAATGGAGTAATACTCAGCTATTAAAAAGAATGGATTTATGAAGTTCCTAGGCAAATGGATTGACCTGGAGGGCATCATCCTGAGTGAGGTAACCCAACCACAAAGGAACTCACACAATATGTACTCACTGATAAGTGGATATTAGCCCAGAAACTTAGAACACCCAAGATACAAGATACAATTTGCAAAACACATGAAACTCAAGAATAGCAAAGACCAAAGTGTGGACACTTTGCCCCTTCTTAAAATTGGGAACAAAACACTCATGGAAGAAGTTATAGAGACAAAGTTTTGAGCTGAGATGAAAGGATGGACCATCTAGAGACTGCCATCACCTGGGATCCATCCCATAATCAGCCTCCAAACACTGACACCATTGCATACACCATCAATGTTTTGCTGAAAGAACCCTGATATAGCTGTCTCTTGTGAGGCTATGCAGGGGCCTGGCAAACACAGAAGTGGATGCTCACAGTCATCTATTAGATGGAACACAGGGCCCTCAATGGAGGAGCTAGAGAATGCACCCAAGGAGCTAAAGGGGTCTGCAATCCTGTAGGTGGGACAACAATATGAATAAACTAGTACCCCCGTAGCTCGTATCTCTAGCTGCATATGTAGCATAAGATGGCCTAGTCAGCTATCATTGGGAATAGAGGCCCCTTGGTCTTGCAAACTTTATATTCCTCAGTACAGGGGAATGCCAGGGCCAAGAAGTGGGATTGGGGGGTGGAGGGGGGTGGGGGGAAGTGAGTGGGGGGTGTCTAGGAACTTTTGTGATAGCATTCGGAATGTAAATGAAGAAAATACCTAATTTAATATATATACATATTCAATATAGTTAGTTTACTGTATATCGGAGACAGAAATAAAAGTCATATTAGAAGCCTTGTTTTGCTGTATTGATTATTGGTTTCTTTTTTATTTTTATTTTTAATATTTTTATTACATATTTTCCTCAATTACATTTCCAATGCTATACCAAAAGTCCCCCATAGCGGCCCCCACTTCCCTACCCACCCATTCCCATTCTTTTGGCCCTGGCATTCCCCTATAATGGGGCATATAAAGTTTGCAAGTCCAATGGGCCTCTCTTTCCATTGATGGCCGATTAGGCCATCTTTCGATACATATGCAGCTAGAGACAAGAGCTCCGGGGTTCTGGTTAGTACATCATGTTGTTCCAACAATAGGGTTGCAGATCCCTTTAGCTCCTTGGGTACTTTCTCTAGCTTCTCCATTGGGAGCCCTGTGATATATCCAATAGCTGACTGTGAACATCCACTCCTGTGTTTGCTAGGCCCCGGCATCGTCTCACAAGAGACAGCTATATTTGGGTCCTTTCAGCAAAATCTTGCTAGTGTATGCAATGGTGTCAGCGTTTAGAAGTTGATTATGGGACAGATCCCTGGATACGGCAGTCTCTAAATGGTCCATCCTTTCATCACAGCTACGAACTTTGTCTCTGTAACTCCTTCCCTGGGTGTTTTGTTCCCAATTCTAAGAAGGTGCACAGTGTCCACACTTTGGTCTTCATTCTTCTTGAGTTTCATGCGTTTAGCAAATTGTATCTTATATCTTGGGTATCCTCAGTTTTGGGCTAATATCCACTTATCAGTGAATACATATTGTGTGAGTTCTTTTGTGATTGTGTTACTTCACTCAAGATGATGCCCTCCAGGTCCATCCATTTGGCTAGGAATTTCATAAATTCATTCTTTTTAATAGCTGAGTAGTACTCCATTGTGTAAATGTACCATAATTTCTGTATCCATTCCTCTGTTGAGGGACATCTGGGTTCTTTCCAGCTTCTGGCTATTATAAATAGGGCTGCTATGAACATAGTGGAGCATGTGTCCTTTTTACAGGTTGGGACATCTTCTGGATATATGCCCAGGAGAGGTATTGCTGGATCCTCCGGTAGTACTATGTCCAATTTTCTGAGGAACCGCCAGACTGATTTCCAGAGTGGTTGTACAAGCTTGCAATCCCACCAACAATGGAGAAGTGTTCCTCTTTCTCCACATCCTCGCCAGCATCTGCTGTCACCTGAATTTTTGATCTTAGCCATTCTGACTGGTGTGAGGTGGAATCTCAGGGTTGTTTTGATTTGCATTTCCCTAATGATTAAGGATGTTGAACATTTTTTCAGGTGTTTCTCTGCCATTCGGCATTCCTCAGGTGAGAATTCTTTGTTCAGTTCTGAGCCCCATTTTTTACTGGGGTTATTTGACTTTCTGGAGTCCACCTTCTTGAGTTCTTTATATATATTGGATGTTAGTCCCTTATCTGATTTAGGATAGGTGAAGATCCTTTCCCAATCTGTTGGTGGTTTTTTTGTCTTATTGATGGTGTCTTTAGCCTTGCAGAAGCTTTGTAGTTTCATGAGGTCCCACTTGTCAATTCTCGATCTTACAGCACAAGCCATTACTGTTCTATTCAGGAATTTTTCCCCTGTGCCCATATCTTCAAGGCTTTTCCCCACGTTCTCCTCTATAAGTTTCAGTGTCTCTGGTTTTATGTGAAGTTCCTTGATCCACTTAGACTTGACCTTAGTACAAGGAGATAGGAATGGATCGATTCGCATTCTTCTACATGTTAACAACCAGTTGTGCCAGCACCATTTGTTGAAAATGCTGTCTTTCTTCCACTGGATGTTTTTAGCTCCCTTGTCGAAGATCAAGTGACCGTAGGTGTGTGGGTTCATTTCTGGGTCTTCAATTCTATTCCATTGGTCTATTTGTCTGTCACTATACCAGTACCATGCAGTTTTTATCACAATTGCTCTGTAGTAGAGCTTTAGGTCCGGCATGGTGATTCCACCAGAGGTTCTTTTATCCTTGAGAAGAGTTTTTGCTATCCTAGGTTTTTTGTTATTCCAGATGAATTTGCAGATTGCACTTTCTAATTCGTTGAAGAATTGATTTGGAATTTTGATGGGGATTGCATTGAATCTGTAGATTGCTTTTGGCAAGATAGCCATTTTTACAATGTTGATCCTGCCAATCCATGAGCATGGGAGATCTTTCCATCTTCTGAGACCTTCTATAATTTCTTTCTTCAGAGACTTGAAGTTTTTATCATACAGATCTTTCACTTCCTTAGTTAGAGTCACGCCAAGATATTTTATATTATTTGTGACTATTGAGAAGGGTGTTGTTTCCCTAATTTCTTTCTCAGCCTGTTTATTCTTTGTGTAGAGAAAGGCCATTGATTTGTTTGAGTTAATTTTATATCCAGCTACTTCACCGAAGCTATTTATCAGGCTTAGGAGTTCTCTGGTGGAATTTTTAGGGTCACTTATATATACTATCATATCATCTGCAAAAAGTGATATTTTGACTTCATCTTTTCCAATTTGTATCCCTTTGATATCCTTTTGTTGTCGAATTGCTCTGGCTAGGACTTCAAGTACAATGTTGAATAGGTATGGAGAAAGTGGACAGCCTTGTCTAGTCCCTGATTTTAGAGGGATTGCTTCAAGCTTCTCACCATTTACTTTGATGTTGGCTACTGGTTTGCTGTAGATTGCTTTTATCATGTTTAGGTATAGGCCTTGAATTCCTGATCTTTCCAAGACTTTTATCATGAATGGGTGTTGGATCTTGTCAAATGCTTTTTCCGCATCTAACGAGATGACCATGTGGTTTTTGTCTTTGAGTTTGTTTATATAGTGGATTACGTTGATGGATTTCCGTATATTGAACCATCCCTGCATCCCTGGGATGAAACCTACTTGGTCAGGATGGATGATTGTTTTGATGTGTTCTTGGATTCGGTTAGCAAGAACTTTATTGAGGATTTTTGCATCAATATTCATAAGGGATATTGGTCTGAAGTTTTCTATCTTTGTTGGGTCTTTTTGTGGTTTAGGTATCAGAGTAATTGTGGCTTCATAGAATGAGTTGGGTAGAGTACCTTCTGTTTCTATTTTGTGGAATAGTTTGTGAAGAACTGGGATTAGATCTTCTTTGAAGGTCTGATAGAACTCTGCACTAAACCCATCTGGTCCTGGGCTTTTTTTAGTTGGGAGACTATTAATGACTGCTTCTATTTCTTTGGGGGATATGGGGCTGTTTAGATCATTAACCTGATCTTGATTCAACTTTGGTACCTGGTATCTGTCTACGAGCTTCTCCATTTCATCCAGGTTCTCCAGTTTTGTTGAGTATAGCCTTTGGTAGAAGGATCTGATGGTGTTTTGGATGTCTTCAGGATCTGTTGTTATGTCTCCTTTTTCATTTCTGATTATGTTAATTAGGATGCTTTCCTTGTGCCCTCTAGTGAGTATGGCTAAGGGTTTATCTATCTTGTTGATTTTCTCAAAGAACCAGCTCCTTGATTGGTTGATTATTTGAATAGGTTTTCTTGTTTCCACTTGGTTGATTTCACCCCTGTGTTTGATTATTTCCTGCCGTCTACTCCTCTTGGGTGAATTTGCTTCCTTTTGTTCTAGTGCTTTTAGGTGTGTTGTCAAGCTGCTAATGTGTGCTCTCTCTAGTTTCCTTTTGGAGGCACTCAGAGCTATGAGTTTTCCTCTTAGAAATGCTTTCATTGCGTCCCATAAGTTTGGGTATGTTGTGGCTTCATTTTCATTGAACTCTAAAAAGTCCTTAATTTCTTTCTTTATTCCTTCCTTGACCAAGGTATCATTGAGAAGAGTGTTGTTCAGTTTCCACGTGAAGGTTGGCTTTCTATTATTTATTTTGTTATTGAAGATCAGCCTTAGTCCATGGTGATCTGATAGGATGCATGGGACAATTTCAATATTTTTGTATCTGTTGAGGCCTGTTTTGTGATCAATTATGTGGTCAATTTTGGAGAAGGTACCATGAGGTGCTGAGAAGAAGGTATATCCTTTTGTTTTAGGATCGAATGTTCTGTAGATATCTGCCAGATCCATTTGATTCATAATTTCTGTTAGTTTCACTGTGTCCCTGTTTAGTTTCTGTTTCCATGATCTGTCCATTGGTGAAAGTGGTGTGTTGAAGTCTCCCACTATTATTGTATGAGGTGCAATGTGTGCTTTGAGATTTACTAAAGTTTCTTTAATGAATGTGGCTGCCTTTGTATTTGGAGCATAGATATTCAGGATTGATAGTTCCTCTTGGAGGATTTTACCTTTGATGAGTATGAAGTGTCCCTCCCTGTCTTTTTTGATGACTTTGGGTTGGAAGTCAATCTTATCAGATATTATAATGGCTACTCCAGCTTGTTTCTTCATACCATTTGCTTGGAAAATTGTTTTCCAGCCTTTCATTCTGAGGTAGTGTCTATCTTTTTCTCTGAGATGAGTTTCCTGTAAGCAGCAAAATGTTGGGTCTTGTTTGTGTAGCCAGTTTGTTAGTCTATGTCTTTTTATCGGGGAGTTGAGTCCATTGATATTAAGAGATATTAAGGAAAAGTAATTGTTGTTTCCTGTTATTTTTGTTGTTAAAGTTGGCATTCTGTTCTTGTGGCTGTCTTCTTTTAGGTTTGTTGAGGGATTACCTTCTTGTTGTTTCTAGGGCGTGGTTCCTGTCCTTGTATTGGTTTTTTTCTGTTATTATCCTTTGAAGGGCTGGATTCGTGGAGAGATAATTCGTGAATTTGGTTTTGTCGTGGAATACTTTGGTTTCTCCATCTATGTTAATTGAGAGTTTGGCTGGGTATAGTAGCCTGGGCTGGAATTTGTGTTCTTTTAGTGTCTGTATAACATCCGTCCAGGATCTTCTGGCTCTCATAGTCTCTGGTGAAAAATCTGGTGTAATTCTGATAGGCTTGCCTTTATATGTTACTTGGCCTTTTTCTCTTACTGCTTTTAGTATTCTATCTTTATTTAGAGCATTTGTTGTTCTGATTATTATGTGTCGGGAGGTATTTCTTTTCTGGTCCAGTCTATTTAGAGTTCTGTACGCTTCTTGTATGTTCATGGGCATCTCTTTCTTTAGATTTGGGAAGTTTTCTTCTATAATTTTGTTGAAGATGTTTGCTGGTCCTTTGAGTTGAAAATCTTCATTCTCATCCACTCCTATTATCCGTAGGTTTGGTCTTCTCATTGTGTCCTGTATTTCTTGGATGTTTTGAGTTAGGATCTTTTTGCATTTTACATTTTCCTTGATTGTTGTGCCGATGTTCTCTATGGAATCTTCTGCACCTGAGATTCTCTCTTCCATCTCTTGTATTCTGTTGCTGATGCTCGTATCTATGGTTCCAGATTTCTTTCCTAGGGTTTCTATCTCCAGTGTTGCCTCATTTTGGGTTTTCTTTATTGTGTCTACTTCCCTTTTTAGGTCTAGTATGGTTTTGTTCATTTCCATCATCTGTTTGGATGTGTTTTCCTGTTTTTCTTTAAGGACTTCTACCAGTTTGATTGTGTTATCCTGTTTTTCTTTAAGGACTTCTACCTGTTTGATTGTGTTATCCTGTTTTTCTTTAAGGACTTGTAACTCTTTAGCCATGTTCTCCTGTAATTCTTTAAGTGAGTTATTAAAGTCCTTCTTGATGTCCTCTACCATCATCATGAGATATGCTTTTAGATCCGTGTCTAGCTTTTCCGGTGTGTTGGGGTGCCCTGGACTGGGCGAAGTGGGGGTGCTGGGTTCTGATGATGGTGAGTGGTCTTGGTTTCTGTTAGTAAGATTATTACGTTTACCTTTCGCCATCTGGTAATCTCTGGGGTTAGTTGTTATCGTTGTCACTGTTTAAAGATTGGAGCAGAAGCTGTGTTCCACTCACCAGCAGTCTCAAAATCCTGTGGCGGGGGTCGTGGGTAGCTGGCGGTACCCCCGGTGCTGGTCCAGCCGGAGGAGGCCTGTGGTCCTACTCAGGCCGGTTTTCTGCTTCTCTAACTAATGCAGTCTCTGGTCCCGCACGCAATTGGATTGGAGCAGAAGCTGTGTTCCACTCACCAGAAGTCTTAAGATCCTGTGGCGGAGCCGGGCGTGGTGGCGTACGCCTTTAGTCCCAGCACTCGGGAGGCAGAGGCAGGCGGATTTCTGAGTTCGAGGCCAGCCTGGTCTACAAAGTGAGTTCCAGGACAGCCAGGGCTACACAGAGAAACCCTGTCTCGAAAAACCAAAAAAAAAAAAAAAAAAAAAAAAAAGATCCTGTGGCGGGTGTTGTGGGTAGCTGGCGAGTGTCAGCCGACCCTGCGCCCTAGCTGCCCCGGTGCTTTTCTGACTGGAAGAGGCTTGTGGCCCTATGTAGGCCGGATTTCTCTCTCCCCAACCAGAGCAGTCTCAGGTCCCGCGTGATTGGACTGGAGCAGAAGCTGTGTTCCACTCACCAGCAGTCCCAAAATCCTGTGGCGGGGGTCGTGGGTAGCTGGCGGGTGTCAGGCAACCCTGCACTCTAGCTACCCAGGCGCTGATCTGGCCGGATGAGGCCTGTGGCCCTACTCAGGCCGGTTTCTGCTTCCCTAACTAATGCAGTCTCAGGTCCCGCGCGCAATTGGATTGGAGCAGAAGCTGTGTTCCACTCACCAGAAGTCTTATGATCCTGTGGCGGGTGTTGTGGGTAGCTGGCGAGTGTCACCCGACCCTGCGCCCTAGCTGCCCCGGTGCTTTTCTGACCGGAAGAGGCTTGATTATTGGTTTCTTTACAAGCAATAGTTTGAGCTTTTGCATGTACATTAAAGTTGTTTTCCCAAGGGGGAAAAATGTGAGATACTCAACATGATTATAGATTCAAATAGGTCTAGAACTTATATGTGGTTAACTTGTAGAGGTCTGCATGAGTCAAATATCTAGAACCATGGAGTAAGCAATTGAGTTTTATTTCTGTCCAGTTGACAGTGAGAACCATAAGTACATTCAAAAACACATTCGAAACTTTATTAGAATAATGAATGATGGTCCCAAAGTCAGAGACCTCTTCATCTCTTACTCTTTGCTGAAGAAAGCAATGAGGTCTTCATGAAAGACTTCCTCAGAACTTTCTTTGATTATTCCTGGACTGCAGGCAGTCTTTGATTTCAGTTCATCATTTCATGAGTCCCAAGTACACATTCCTCAGACCTCGAGGAATCAGATGTAATCAAATTCTGTGTATGTCACCGGCATTTCTTCTCAAAGTTTTTTAGAAAGTGATAAATGTTAGATGATATATGCCCATATTCTGACAGAGTATTAAGGAATCTAGAGTGCTTGGAAGAGGGCAGGTTCGCAGGACCGACTTGTCTGTTCAGTGAACTTTCTAGTTCATGCTCTTTGTCCATGAGGCTATATTTTTAGTGGACAGAAGTAATTAAAACCCATAAGAAAGCACTTCTGGACTTTTCAAATATAATGTATTAGAGAGGAATTACAAGGAAAAGTGTCCTCTTGACACAGAAAGGCAGTTACACACATGAACTGGACAAGCAGTGTGACTGCATAACCATGACTAGAGCAAGCTCAAGCCAGACAAAATTCTATCATTGAAAATGGGGGTGAACATGAAGTCCAGTGTTAGCCAAGGTGCTATAGGCAATTAATAGTTGCTAAGAGAGGGCGTGTTAGTTTTAGGACTGTTGCTGCCAGTAAGTTGACCATGCTCCAACAGAAGGCCACACATCTGTGAATGTGTGGATATCATAAATTGAATAAAAATGATAACACAGAATTGGGTGAGTGGATCCAGGGTTTGTTGGGGGCAGAGAGTGAATATGACCAAGGCACATTGCTTATAATTCTCAAGGAATTAATACAAAAGAAAAGATAAAAGGAAAACAAGCATCAAGATTGAAGATCTCACTTGTACTCCTGTAATAAATATAAGAGTGCTTTGCTAGGGTCACAAAACCTATGATCCACAAACTGTCTTGCCTGCAAGATACACTGGGACAATCAATGGTAGCTCAGAGCATGTGGGATTAGCCAAGCAATGACTGCTGTAACTTGTGGCTCAATTCACTAGAGGGAGCCCATGCCCCACACTGCCTGGATAGCCAGAATTCTGAAGATGATGGCTCAGAGACCTAGGGTAGAACCAAGCAAGACTGAAAAAAAAAAATAGTCAGTGAAATAATCCCTAATGATATTCTGCTGTAAGTATAGACAAGAGCCTATCCCAGTTGCAATTAGAGAGGCCTCTTCCAGCAGAAAACAGGAGCAGATACAGAGACACACAGTCAAACATTAGGTAGAGCTCAGGAAACCCAACATGGAGAGGAGGATTATAGGTGACATAAGAGTGAAGGTACCAGAAGAACATGGCCCACAATCAAGTCAGCAGGGCTGATAAGGGCATACAGAGCCTGTTGTGGTAATTATGGTGCCCCAAGTCGGTCTGGGCTAGGTCCTTTGCATACATACTTTGGTTGTTTAGCTTGGTGTTTTTGCTGGACTCCTAATAGTGGGGATGGGGTTATCTCTGACTCTTTTGACTGCTCATGGGATCCTTTTCCTTCTATTGGTTGTTTCATTCTCCAGACTTGATATGAGGGTTCATTGCATCTTGTTAAGCTGTGTTTGGTTTATATCACTGGGAGGCATGCACTTTTCTGAAGGGAAACAAGGGAGCAGTGGATCTGGGGGAATAGTGAGGTGGGCATGGGCTAAGAGGCATGGTGGTAGGGGTTTATTGTGCTATAGAGGAATAAAGAAAAAGAAAAACTAAGATGTGCCATACATGAAATGAATGGAGTTAAGGAAGACCTTTCCAGAACACACTGGGCTCTGTTACTGTCTGCACTAGAGAATGACTTGTGTTTTATATAGATATCCCTGTGGCGTCAGAGTATAAAATTCAGAATAAGCCACCCTTAATCTTCCATGAGGTACTACTGTTCAGGAGAGGAAGGCACTGATGCTCCGCCTTTGTCATTCAAAAGCTTTGCTGACCCTTGGCAGATGGGAACACTGTGAATCCTCAGTATTTATCTCTTATAGCTTACTTGTGTATAATTTTTATTTCATGTGACTTGTGCATAAGTGCTTCACCGCATCAGATTTATGTCACTGACAGAAGGACACAAAGGGCAGGTGATAAATTCAATATCTTAACCTGAGATTTTATACCAGTTCTCAGTTCATCTACATTTACAACATTCATGAACCAAACAATAAATTCTCCCAAGGGAAGAAGGGAAAGGCAAGACCATTTCCTCACAGGTAGTGATCCTGTATTATCTTCCCTTTTGATTGTTCCTTCCTTTTTCAGGCCCCATCACCTGCTGTCCTGGGAGGAACAGAACTAGAATGAGCATGTCATTGTTCCTGGGAAGGGAGTAAAATTTCCTCTCCTGTTCACTTGGAAGAGTCTCAGGTACAGAAATTGGAGATAAGTAGTCAGAACAAGTTCCATGCTTTACTAAACAACTGATGTTACAGATTTTGAGATTTGGAGAGGAAAAATGATAAGACTGTCTACAGAGCTGTGAGACAGCTAAGCCAACATATGAACCCAAGAGTCTTGGTCCTTAAGTTTCTACAATAGAGAAGAGGAATTGTTTATTTGCTGTTTTGTTAGTCTGGTTCTGTGATTGAAGGGCAATTTTCTGATGAATTCACTAGAGAAGTGGACAGAAGAAGGAAGTTGAGCTTGTCAGTGATGTTGTCTTCCTCTAAAGGAATGTCCTTTAATAAGGTCAGTGACCAGCACCTACTTCACTACTTGATGCTGAGCATTTATTTTTATAGGATACCTGTATGTGGTTTGAGTAGAGGAGGTGAATCTGTTCTTGTATTTCAAGATGTGAAAAGACAATAGGAATACTGTGAAGAGGTCTATGTGGGTAAACATCAGTTCTGCTCCATCCTAAGTCCGCCCAAGTTGATTCCTATTTAGTCTGTTCTGACTCCTTTCTATATCTTGCTAGATACAAAGAAGTCATGCTGTGGCTGGCCATGAAAGATAAGGATTCTTTGGGAGGTTCCCTGTTTATAATTTTGTAAACTGATATCCACTATTGCCACAGACCCTCTGGGCCCCTTTGTCTGCGTGGAACGGGTCTCTAGTCGCGGGTGGGCAAAGCGTTGGATGAATTTGACAGGCAGATGCACACAGGAGAGGTTGTGTAGGATCTGAATGTAATGTCAAATCAAGCATCAGACTTTTTATGCAGAAGACAATAAGGAAGTTGGGTGACACACCAGCAAGGTACAAAGAGGTTACTGGAATCTTACATAAAACAGAGGAATGCAAACACAGAAGGTCTAACTGGAACCACCTGGGATAGAATTCATTGTTAACAACTGGGATCAAAAAGGGCTCCACCTAAGATTCACTTAATTTTAGAAGCCAGGGTCAAGGGCTTCGTGCCCTTGCCATAGTTCCTATTTTAGTCTATTGTATAGTCCACCTTACCCTTAGGCCATTGTAATATGTGTGTATGGGTGTAACTCAGCTATAGTCTTAGAAGCCAGGTGTGAGGTCTTTACTCACCTAGGGCAAGGGCTTTCACACCCAAGTCATGGTTCTAACTAGGGAGTTCCATTCTAGCTAACCATCTCATGAATAATGCAATACTCTAAAACCATAGCCCGATCTACTTCCTAAACCATTGTAAATTCCTGTATATGGGTGTGACTTGGCTTTTATTCTAAGTGATAGTGTAATACCAGAGGCTATTCTGAATGTCACTGAATAGCAATATTTTTACTGAATTTCAAGCCCATGGTCTTGCTCAAGGACGTTCTAGGACTGTTGGAACACTGGCGAAAGGCTTTAGCTATGTCAGAATTCAATCTTAAAAGGCACTTATAATAGGATAATACTAAAAAGAGAGCACGTGGATCCATACACTAGACTAACTCGGGAATGGAAAATTAATGTATGGGTTAGAGAGAACACCAGACTCCAGGAGCGAGTTTCTGTGAAACTCTTTTGCCTCGAGAGTAGCTTTTAAGCCTCTCGGCTTGTCAAACTGACTCAACCGGAGTGTGTGGCATCTCCATCTCTTTGAAAAGTATTTTAATTGAAATATAATTATATCTTTTCCCTCTCCCCAGATCCCCACAAGTTACCCTTTTGCCAATATATCTCGTATCCCCTACTCTTAAGATGATAGCCTCTTTTGTTTTGATTATTATTGTTATATGTGTGTATTTGTATATGCATATATACAACTTGATGAGTTTATTTTCATATATATATATATATATATATATATATATATGCGTGTCTATATGTATATAAGTGAACATATGGGTCACAAGTCCCTTCTGGTCGGTGCCAGCACCAGATGACATGGAGTCATCAGACACCTCCAAAATTCCTAGAGGACAGCTTCTGAGGCAGACCCCATTTTGGGCTCCAAATATCCAGGCACCTTCCCTGCCAGAGGAGAGGTGTCCCTACACCAGGGAGGGTTTTGCCAGAACACCCTGGGGAGCTATCTTGGTTCCCGGATCCCTCCGAGACTAGTCTGTGCAGGTGAGAGTGTGGACTACAGAAGCTAAAAGCTTCTGTGACAGGCCCTGTTTCCGGCCTTCATCTTCTGCCAGGAGGGAGATCTGAACACCAGATATCTGTGCACCTTCCCTGTAAGAGGAGAGCTTGCCCGCAGAGAGTGCTCTGACCACTGAAACTCAGAGGAGAGATCTAGTCTCCCAGGTGTGCTGATAGAGGCTAACAGAATCACGAAAGGAACAAGCTCCAACAAGAGACAACTATAACAACTAACTCCAGAGATTACCAGATGGCAAAAGGCAAACATAAGACTCTTACTAACAGAAACCAAGACCACTCACCATCATCAGAATGCATCACTCACACCTAGCCCAGTCCTGGGCACCCCAACACACCCAAAAAGCTAGACCTGGAGTTAAAAGCATATCTCATGATGATGGTAGAGGACATCAAGAAGGACGTTAATAACTCACTTAAAGAATTACAGGAGAACACTGCTAGAGAATTACAAGTCCTTAAAGAAAAACAGGAAAACACAACCAAACAGGTGATGGAAATGAACAAAACAATACTGCACCTAAAAAGGGAAGTAGACACAATAAAGAAAACCCAAAGTGAGACAACACTGGAGATAGAAACCCTAGGAAAGAAATCTGGAACCAAAGATGCAAGCATCAGCAACAGAATACAAGAGATGGAAGAGAGAATCTTAAGTGCAGAAGATTCCATAGAGAACACAAGCACAACAATCAAAGAAAATGGAAAATGCAAAAAGATCCTAACTCAAAACATCCAGGAAATACAGGACACAATGAGAAGACCAAACCTATGGATAAGAGAAGATGAGAAGGAAGATTTTCAACTCAAAGAGCCAGCAAATATCTTCAACAAAATTATGGAAGAAAAATTGCCAAATCTAAAGAAAGAGATACCCAGGAACATGCAAGAAGCTTACAGAACTCCAAATAGACTAGATCAGAAAAGAAATTCCTCCCGACACATAATAATAAGAACAACAAATGCACTAAATAAAGATAGAATATTAAAAGCAGTAAGGGGAAAAGGGTCAAGTAACATGTAAAGGCAGGCCTATCAGAATTACACCAGATTTTTCACCAGAAACTATGAAAGCCAGAAGATCCTGGACTGATGTTATACAGACACTAAGAGAACACAAATGCCAGCCCAGGCTACTCTACCCAGCCAAACTTTCAATTACTTTAGATGGAGGAACCAAAGTATTCCACAACAAAACCAAATTCACTCATTATCTTTCCATGAATCCAGGCCTTCAAAGGATAATATCAGAAAACATCTTCTTGTGAATCCTGAACTTTTTATTATTAATGTTTTGGTATCACTTAAGCTCCTGGAATATATATAACCCTCCACCACATCATTTGTGACAAAACCCATCATTTAATTGAATTGATTGATACTAACATTGTGAAGGCAAGTAGCTTGTGATAGCTAATTAAAATATTTAATATACATATGTGGACAGAACCACTGGCTCAGTAGTTAAAAGCACTTACTGCTCTCACAGAGTTCGCTGATTCAATTTTCAGCACCAACAGTGCAGCTAACAATAAGTGACAGTTCCATATCCAAGAAATCTAATGCCTTATTCTAACTTCTGAAGGCACTAGGCACACAAGCAGTACCCAAGAAACACACACACACACACACACAGTAACTAACTAAAAGGAAACAAAATGAAATAGTCATAGAAATGTCTGTCTGATAGTTCCTTGAATAAATGTAAATGAACAATTTTTCAGTGCAGGAGTGACACTATTTACCAAAAAAAAAGTTTCTTTATTTCAATAAATATTATGTTATCTTGCAGAACCAATGGGTATATCTTTAAAAATATACAGTTATAAAGAGATCACTACAGAGGTGATGCAACTAAAAATTAGCCATATTGATAAATTACTTTTAAGATAGTCCATGATATTCAGTGAATCTGTGGAAACTTGGAAATTTATTTCCCCTGTGTAAGCAAGGAAACAGAGAAAACATTTCTGAATGAGTATTCCAAACTGGATTGAGTCCCCAGAGCAGTCAGGAATGAGAGCAACCAAGGAATCTTTTCATTCAGTTCATCTCTGTGATTCACACAGGATTGTACAACCATGACACTCGGTGGTTTATACATAAGTCATTTTCTAGCATTCCATAACAGTGTATACAAGGTTACCCATGTGCTAAAGCATCGTTCAGGTCTTCTCAGCACAGACGGGTAGATATAAACACACTAATAGAGAGCATAGTTAGTCCTTAGGGTTCAGGAAAACTGTAGGAGACACATGTGTGACCTGTGGGCAGCACTGAGCTATGAAGGGCCATGGCTGGAATCAGGTCAAGAAGAGAACATCACAGGTACCCTTGCTGCAGAGTGAGTGCAAGTGTTACACCTGCTCAGGAGAAGCTCCAGATAAATTCCAGATAAATTCGGTGAGCAGCAAAGAAAACTGAAATGAGGAAGACAGATAGACTTAAGGTTCCCACACTAAACTTTTTATGATTTATAAAAATGGGGTCAAAAATGAAGACATTTATGTTTAATCCTTACTTTAACTTTAAAATGGAAAATACAAAAATCAGATGTCATGTAGAAAATTACCCAAATCAGGATGAGGGTCATTTACATGAGGCTGTTTGTCATTTACAGGGTATAGCATAGCTGACTGATAAAATCACTGATTTGATGAGCCTTAGAAAACAACAAGGTAGAAGTGCTTCTTCTTAGAGTCCAGGGGAACAATGCCTAAACTGTGAGCTGAGATTGGATGTTTCCTTGGGAGACTATCCATAGAGAATGGTCAAGAAAAGGAAGGGGGTAGCTTACTTTTCATATGATCCCCCAAATAAGATGATACAGAACAAAAATTAATCAGACCATCCAAGGGGATAAGCTATGTACTATTATAACTAATTAATCTATTTGCCGGGAGCCATGGTCTCAGCCATGGCCTTGTGGAAAATTTCTAGCTTACATAAACAGCCCTGAGAGAACTTATTTGTGGGTAGAGAGGACACTGTGACTGTTGGTTCCAGGAGCTGAAGATTGCCACCTGACCATCAGAGAGCCCTCAGGCTCTTCCCCACTCCCTTGAAGCCTCCTTTTTCTTATATTGCCATCCCAGAATAAAATTTTTCAGAGCTTGATCAGTCAAAAAAAAAAAAAAAAAAACAATACAAGGATGGAAACTACACCCTAGAAAAAGCAAGAAAGTAATCCTTCAACAAACCTAAAAGAAGACAGCCACAAGAACAGAATGCCAACTCTAACAACAAAAATAGTAGGAAGCAACAATTACTTTTCCTTAATATCTCTTAATATCAATGGACTCAATTCCCCAATAAAATGACATAGACTAACAGACTGGCTACACAAACAGGACCCAACATTCTGCTGCTTACAGGAAACCCATCTTAGGGAAAAGAACAGAAAATACCTCAGGATGAAAGGCTGGAAAACAATTTTCCAAGCAAATGGTCTGAAGAAACAAGCTGGAATAGCCATTCTAATATCTAATAAAATCGACTTCCAACCCAAAGTTATCAAAAAAGACAAGGAGGGACTCTTCATACTCACCAAAGGTAAAATCTTCCAAGAGGAACTCTCAATCCTGAATATCTATGCTCCAAATGCAAGGGCAGCCACATTCATTACGGAAACTTTAGTTAAGCTCAAAGCACACATTGCACCTCACACAATAATACTGGGAGACTTCAACACACCACTTTCATCAATGAACAGATCATGGAAACAGAAACTAAGCAGGGACACAGTGAAACTACCAGAAGTTATGAAACAAATGGATTTAACAGGTATCTACAGAACATTTTATCCTAAAACAAAAGGATATACCTTCTTCTCAGCACCTCACGGTACCTTCTCCAAAATTGACCATATAAATAGTCACAAAACAGGCTTCAACAGATACAAAAATATTGAAATTGTCCCATACATCCTATCAAATCACCATGGACTAGGGCTGATCTTCAATAACAACATAAATAATGAAAGACAACATTCACGTGGAAACTGAACAACACTCTTCTCAATGATACCTTGGTCAAGGAAGGAATAAACAAAGAAATTATAAACTTTAGAGTTCAATGAAAATGAAGCGACAAAATACCCAAACTTATGGGACAAAATGAAAGCATTTCTAAGAGGAAAACTCATAGCTCTGACTGCCACCAAAAAGAAACCAGAGAGAGCACACACTAGCAGCTTGACAACACAGTTAAAAGTTCTAGAACAAAAGGAAGCAAATTCACCCAAGAGGAGTAGACGGCAGGAAATAATCAAAGTTATGGCTGAAATCAACCAAGTGGAAACAAGAAGAACTATCCAAAGAATCAACCAAATGAGGAGCTGGTTCTTGGAGAAAATCAACAAGATATATAAACCCTTAGCCAGACTCACTAGAAGGCACAGGGACAGCATCCTAAGCAAAATCAGAAATGAAAAGGGAGACATAGCAACAGATCCTGAGGAAATCCAAAACACTGTCAGGTGAGATCCTTCAACAAAAGGCTATACTCAACAAAATTGGAGAACCTGGATGAAATGGACAAATTTCTAGACAAATACCAGGTACCAAAGTTAAATCAGGATCAGATTAATGATCTAAACAGTCCTATATCCCCTAAAGAAATAGAAACAGTCATTAATAATCTCCCAACCAAAAAAGGGCCAGGACCAGATGGGTTTAGTGCAAAGTTCTACCAGACATTCAAAGAAGATCTAATTCCAGTTCTTCAGAAACTATTCCACAAAATACAAGCAGAAGGTACTCTACCCAATTCATTCTATGAAGCCACAATTACTCTAATACCTAAACCACTGAAAGACCCAACAAAGATAGAGAACTTCAGACCAATTTCCCTTATGAATATAGATGAAAAAAAATCAATAAAATTCTCGCTAACCGAATCTAAGAACATATCAAAACAATCCTCCATCCTGACCAAGTAGGTTTCATTCCAGGGATGCAGGGATATACGTTTAATATATGGAAATCCATCAATGTAATCCACTATATAAACAAACTCAAAGACAAAAACCACATTATCATCTTCTTAGATGCAGAGAAAACATTTGACAAAATCCAACACCCATTCATGATAAAAGACTTGAAAAGATCAGGAATTCAAGGCCCATACCTAAACATGATAAAAGCAATCTACAGCAAACCAGTAGCAAACAACAAAGTAAATGGCAAGAAGCTGGAAGCAATCCCACTAGACAAGGCTGCCCACTTTCTCCCTACCTATTCAACATAATACTTGAAGTCCTAGCCAGAGCAATTCGACAACAAAAGGAGATAAAGGAGATACATATTGGAAAGGAAGAAGTCAAAATATCACTTTTTGCAGAAGATGTGATAGTATATATAAGTGACCCTAAATATTCCACCAGAGAACTCCTAAACCTGATAAACAGCTTCAGTGAAGTAGCTGGATATAAAATTAACTCAATCAAATCAGTGGCCTTTCTCTCTACAAAGGATAAACAGGCTGAGAAAGAAATTAGGGCTACAACACCCTTCTCAATAGTCACAAATAATATAAAATACCTTGTCTTGACTCTAACTAAGGAAGTGAAAGATCTGTATGATAAGAACTTCAAATCTCCGAAGAAAGAAATTAAAGAACATCTCAGAAGATGGAAAGATCTCCCATGCTCAAGGATTGGCAGGATTCATATAGTAAAAATGGCTATCTTGCCAAAAGCAATCTACAGATTCAATGCAATCCCCATCAAAATTCCAACTCAATTCTTCAAAGAATTAGAAAGGGCAATCTTCAAATTCATCTGGAATAACAAAAAACCTAGGATAGGAAAAACTCTTCTCAATGATAAAAGAATCTCTGGTGGAATCACCATGCCTGACCTAAAGCTGTACTACAGAGCAATTGTGATCAAAATTGCATGGTACTGGTATAGCGACAGACAAGTAGACCAATGGAATAGAATTGAAGACCCAGAAATGAACCCACACACCTATGGCCACTTGATCTTTGTCAAGGGAGCTAAAACCATCTAGTGGAAAAAAGACAGTATTTTCAACAAATGGTGCTGACACAACTGGCGGCTATCATGTAGAAGAATGTGAACTGATCCATTCCTATCTCCTTGTACTAAGGTCAAATCTAAGTGGATTAAAGAACTCCACATAAAACCAGAGACACTGAAACTTATAGAGGAGAAAGTAGAGAAAAGTCTCAAAGATATGGGTACAGGGGAAAAATTCCTGAAGAGAACAGCAATGGCTTGTGCTGTAAATTCGAGAATCGACAAATGGGACCTCATAAAATTGCAAAGCTTCTGTAAGGCAAAAGACACCATCAATAAGACAAAATGGCCACCAACAGATTGGGAAAGGATCTTTACCAATCCTAAATCAGATGGGGGACTAATATCCAATATATATAAAGAACTCAAAAGGTGGACTCCAGAAAATCAAATAACCCCATTAAAAAATGGGGCTCAGAGCTAAACAAAGAATCCTCACCTGAGAAATACTGAAAGGCTGAGAAGCACCTGAAAAACTGTTCACCATCTTTAATCATCAGGGAAATACAAATCAAAGCAACCCTGAAATTCCACCTCACACCAGTCAGATTGGCTAAGATCAAAAATTCAGGTGACAATAGATGCTGGCGAGGATATGGAGAAAGAGGAACACTCCTCCATTGTTGGTGGGATTGCTACCTTGTACAACCACTCTGGAAATCAGTCTGGCGTTTCCTCAGAAAATTGGACATAGTGCTACCAGAGGATCCTGCAATACTTCTCCTAGACATATATCCAGAAGATGTTCCAACTCGTAAGAAGGACACATGCTCCACTATTTTCATAGCAGCCTTATTTATAATAGCCAGAAGCTGGAAATAACCCAGATGTCCCTCAACAGAGGAATGGATAAAGAAAATGTGGTACATTTACACAATGGAGTAATACTCAGCTATTAAAAAGAATGGATTTATGAAGTTCCTAGGCAAATGGATTGACCTGGAGGGCATCATCCTGAGTGAGGTAACCCAACCACAAAGGAACTCACACAATATGTACTCACTGATAAGTGGATATTAGCCCAGAAACTTAGAACACCCAAGATACAAGATACAATTTGCAAAACACATGAAACTCAAGAATAGCAAAGACCAAAGTGTGGACACTTTGCCCCTTCTTAAAATTGGGAACAAAACACTCATGGAAGAAGTTATAGAGACAAGGTTTTGAGCTGAGATGAAAGGATGGACCATCTAGAGACTGCCATCACCTGGGATCCATCCCATAATCAGCCTCCAAACGCTGACACCATTGCATACACCATCAATGTTTTGCTGAAAGAACCCTGATATAGCTGTCTCTTGTGAGGCTATGCCAGTGCCTGCCAAACACAGAAGTGGATGCTCACAGTCAGCTATTGGATGGAACAAATGCTCCCCAATGGAGGAGCTAGAGAAAGTACCCAAGGAGCTAAAGGGGTCTGCAACCCTATAGGTTGAACAACAATATGAACTAACCAGTACTCCCCAGAGCTCATGTCTCTAGCTGCATATGTATCAAAAGAAGGCCTAGTTGGCCATCATTGAAAAGAGAAGCCCATTGGTCTTGCAAACTTTATATGCCTCAGTACAGGGGAAAGCCAGGGCCAAGAAGTGGGAGTGGGTGGGTAGGGGAGTCAGGGGGATGGTATGGGTGACTTTTGGGATAGCATTGGAAATTTAAATGAAGAAAATACCTAATAAAAAAGTACAACAAAAAAGAAATTATTAGTAGGTAAATTTAAAACAATGAAAAAATAAGTGAACATATGTATATGTGATATATATATATATATACACATATGTACACACCAACATATGTATATATGTATATGTATACATAAATATGTGTATGTTTATTTTTGTTTATTTTTGTTGTTGTTGGTTTTCAAGACAGGGTTTCTCTGTGTAGCCCTGGCTGTCCTGGAACTCACTCTGTAGACCAGGCTGGCCTTGAACTCAGACATCTGCCTGCCTCTGCCTCCCAAGTGCTGGGATTAAAGACGTGTGCCACCATACCCAGCTAAATATGTGTATGAAGGCTTATGCACAAACACATATAACAATAATAATCAAAGAAAAGAGGCTATCAACTCATGTGTGTGTGTGTGTATGTGTGTGTGTGTGTGTGTGTGTGTGTGTGTGTGTGTGTGTGTGTGTGTGTGCTAACTTTCAGGGCAGAGCACTTTGCATTTCCCTACTAAAAAGGCATAGTCTTCTATTTTCAACAGTCATTCTTCACAATAGTTGTCTATGATACTATTCCTTGTCTTCATCTCTGTATGATGGTTCTCAGGCATGGCTTTAGGATTTCATTAATCACAGGACATGAGATATATATGAGGCTTTCTTACCTCTGGCAGGAAGGTACAATTGTTCACATGGGAAGAGTTCTTGAAAGATCTATACCATCTATTGTTTCCTGCCTGGATCCTAGGACAAAAAAAAAAAAAAAAAAAAAAAAAAAAAAAAAAAAAAAAAACATTGTTCTGCAATGTCCCAAAGTGACTCTGCACTGCAGGTAGCCCACGTGCCTGAGGCTAGAACATGTCAAAAGGAGGTCAGAGATGCTGGGCAAGGTTGCGTTCTCTCCTGACGCCACCATGGAACCATTCCATGCAGAAAGAGAAGGAGAAAGGCAGAGACAGCGAGAATGTTCTTACGAGTGTTCATTCACCTCTGTGTTCCCTCTCACTGCTTCCATTTCTGTGATTCTCTCCCTTCCCCCTCTCCTCTCCCTCTCTTTATCTACCTCCTCATTTCAAATCCCACCTCTCCTCCTTTCTGTCTCTCTCTTTCTCATTCTTTCTACATTACCTTGCTGAGAATCTAACCTCAAATTTTTACCCATACATTTTACCCAAATATGTGCATCTTGACAGTTCTTGTCACTATTTATATTGGTTCAATGTTTGTCTTTTTTTAATGATGGTTCTTAAAATACATGTCAGTTTTATGTAACAACTGATTTTTAATGAAATGTTCATAAGTTCATAAAGTCTATTCTTAGATTTGTTTTCTAAACAATTTTTAAGTTTTGAAATTAAAGTATAATTGCATCATTTCATAGCCTATTTTCTTTGTATATATAATCTTGATTATTATTTATTCTATTATTCTCTCTTATCCCCCAACTTCCATTGATACCATTCATTTTCCAAGTTTTTTTATCTTCTTTCTACTTTTATTTATTTTCTCATTTTTTGTAAATCAACAGGCTTAATTAGTTACGTATAAATTTGTTTTGATTAGCATACAAACTGATGGATTTCATTATTTCATCTTCATACAATTTATTTTGTTCATCTTATCCCCACCCCACTAACTTGTATCACTTTGTGCTGGCGGCCCTCCTCATCATCATCATCATCATCACCATCATCATCTCCTATTCCATGCCATCTGTTTTTCACCTCTTCCCCCATTTGTCTTTGTTAAATTCTTCTTCCCTCTTCTGGTCACTTTCCAATTTAACTCCTCCATCCTTGTTAAAAATCTAGAACTTCTTTGTAAATCTTATTTTATTTGATTTTTGTTTGTTTTGTTTTCTTCTTCTAGGTTCTCCAGCTTTAAATACCTGTTGTGGACATAAGCATATGAGAGGCCCTCTGAATGGGCTTTTAATGGCCTGTTGAATAAAGTGGCTACCTACTCAGACAATGCATGCATTTTATAGCACACAGTTTTAAAGCTTCTGGTTTTGAAGGCCAGCTGAGGGGTGCCTTTGTATGTGTCCTTCACAAACCCAGTACAGCAATAAAGCATGCTTTTGGAATGCATTTTTTAAATGGAACTAAATAAATAAATAATACATCTGTTCCTTCTTTGTGATTGATGCAAAGAGTAATAGTTTTGTGGTAGGAAACCTTTCCCTTTGCAAAGTGTGGTCATCAAATGTAGTGGAGTCCCAAGCCCCAGATTTCCTCCAATAGCAACACTCCTGCAAAGAACAGGTAATAGGACAAAGTTGCCTCACTTCCAATTGCCCAGCCCAAACCCAGGGCCCCTCCTGCCCTCCAATCATCAGCCCAGTAAAGCAAATGAACTTTTAATCAATAACAGCTACTGTTTCTTGTACCAAGACTTTTTATAATTTAAAAGGGGGAGGAAAAACTAAATCAATCCTGATGTGAATGTTTTCCCTCGTCAAGAGAAAAAGTAATGCCCTGTGTTAAGGCAAGGGATGTGGCGATATATATAGCATTAAAACAAATTTGAATTTAAAAAAAATCTAGAACTTGATATCACCGTAAGTCATTCTTTCTCTGTTTTATCTTTCTTTATAATCTTGTTAATTAATCTCTCTTTTAACAGGACAGAATGTTCCAAGAAGGTGTTTGTTTCCCTTGACCAGGGGTCATGATGATCTTTTCTCTTTGTTCCTCTTAGTGTGTGTACTGCTCCAATGTGATCTATCATCTGCTTCATTGTTCTGTTTGGAAATATCCAACATCTGCCATTATTTCCCCATCTCTACTTTCAAATCTTCCTTTTAGGATTAGGACTGTTTGTAGTTTAACTCACACCACACATTTCATGGTAAATATTTCCTCAGCCCTCTCTATCTCTGAATCTCTATCTTCACCTCCTCAGACCCACTGTGAATATGAATATTTCCATGTTTCTGCTTTATTTGTATCTGCTTATCCCTTGGGGTACTCTTAGTATGTCTGAATAACTTTAGAACATAGACTGTAAAACAGTTTGGATTGGTTAGGAACAGACAGTGATTGGTGGTCAACTCAATAAAGTTTCCTTTAAAATGTTTTAGGATTTTTTTTAAATTTAAATTTTTTATTTACTTTCCAGTCATTTCTTCCCCCCTCAGTTCCCCCTCCCACAGTTTCTCACTCCATTCCTCCTTCCTCTTCCCTCCAAGAGGATGCTTTCCCACCACCACCAGGCTTCTCCCTTCCCTGGGACCTCTCTAGAGGATTAGGCATATCTTCTCCCATTGAAGCCACACCAAGCAGACCTGTGCTGTATATGTGCCAGGGGCCTTGGACCAGCCCATGTATGCTCATGGTTGGTGGCTCAGTTTCTGGGATCTCCCAGGGATCTGTATTAGTTGAGACTGCTGGACTTCCTATGAGGTTATTCTTTCTTTTAGCTTCTTCAATCCTTCACCTAATTCAACTATAGGAGTCCCCTACTTCAGTCCAATGGTTGGGTATAAGTATCTGCCTCTGTCTCAGTCAGCTGCTGGTAGGGCCTCTCAGAGGACAGCCCTGCCAGGCTTCTATCTGTAAGCATACATCGTATCATCAGTAACAGTGGCAGGTCATGGAGGCCCACTCCCACCCCCCACGCCATGAAATGGATCCCAAGTTGGGTCGATGTTCCTTCAGTGTCTTCTTCATTTTTGTCCCTGCAGTTCTTTTAGACAAGAACAATTCTGGGACAGAAATTTTGGTTGTGGGTTGGTAACCCTGTCCCTTGATCTAGGACCTGTCTATCTACTGGAGATGGACTCTTAAGAGTTCCCTCTCCCCACTGTTGGGCATTTCAGGTAAGATCCCCCTCACTGAGTCCTGAGAGTCTCTCACCTCTCTGGTCTTTGGTACTTTCTAGAGGGTTCACCCACCCCCAAGGCTGCTTGTTTCCATTCATTCTCTTGACCTTCTAGGTTTCTCTCATGTTCCCCTTCCATGTCTGATTCTGATCCCCTTTTCCCCTCTCCCAATCCTCTCCCACCCATATATCTCTCTCCTGTGATTATTTCCTTACCCCTTCTAAGTGGGATTGAAGCAACCTTACTTGGGCCTTTCTGATTGTTACATATTTTACAGTCTGTGGGTTGTATCCTAGGTATTCTGTTCTTTTTCACTAATATCAATTTATAAGTGAGTACAAACCATGCATGTCCTTTGGGGGTCTGAGTTACCACATTTTTGAATAGTATTCATTCCATTGTGTAAATGAACCACATTTTCTGTATCTTGTACATTTAAAAAAAAAAGTATACTAAAAAAGATACCTTCGTTCTCATGACCTTTTTTTCTAGTTCTCTCTCTCTCTCTCTCTCTCTCTCTCTCTCTCTCTCTCTCTCTCTCTCTCTCTCTCTCTCTCTCTCTCTCTCTCACACACACACACACACACACACACATACACACACACTGATGCATATAAATACACATTCATAAACACATCCAACACTGTGCATGGTAACCTGAAAATAATAAAAACCAAAAAGATTAAAACATTATTTTAAATTTAATTTCTACAAATGAAATATGCACTTTTTACCTTTCTGTATCAGGCTTACATACATCATTTGCTGAGATAATGATCTCTAGTTACATACATGTACTTGTATTTGATTTTTTTAAATACTGCATAAAAGTTTCAAGTCACATGGCCCTTCAAATCACCTCTCAGCTCCATTCTTGGAAGGGAACTTTAATTAAAGAGAATTCAAATAAAAATCTGTCTTTCAGGGTCCCTGTAAGCATACTTGTTCCATTGAAGCAGTTAGATCACAAAGTGGAGGATACCTAGCCAGCCCCTGTTTCAAAACAACAGACTGCTACACAGACAAAGATTTTCATAGTCCAGGCATAGAAATGGTAAGAGAGTAATGGAGTAGTGTAATAGTTATTGTTCTTCTGTTTTGTTTTTGTTTTTGTTATATTGACAAAACCTATAGTCATTTGGGAAGTAGGCTTTCTCAATTGAGAAAATGCATCCACATAATTAGCCCATAGTCAAGTCTGATTTTTGTTATTTTGATTTATGATTGATGATGGAAGGCTTCACCCAATGTAGGTGATAATACTGGGAAGATCACTCTAAGTTGTATGATAAAGCAGGCTGAGCAACCCGTGAGGAAAAATCCATTATGTGATTACCCTTTATAGCATCTGCTTCAGTACCTGCTTTCAGGATCCTGTCTTAGCTTCTCTCAATGGATTGCGACCACCTATTGCTAGTGTGTACATAGGTTGTGTGACTTTCTGGGGAGACATGAGCAAACATCGGTTAATCCCAGGTAGCACAACAATGACATAACAAATAAAAGGCCCACTCTGGATGATTTTACTGAACTGATGGGTTTCTTGGGATTACTTGCAGGATCATGGTGTTAAGGGTCAGCATTCATTCATTGTTTGTCCAGTCTGAACATAATAAATTTTAAACAAAGGCTTTTATACCTGGGAGTCAGATTCTGAAATGTAGTCCCCGACACCTCAGTCAGGGGCGTTTAAAGGCAATGAGCACAAAGTTGCATTCTTTCTACTTGCAAAGAGAAAGTCTTCTGGCAAGCAAGGTTTTTGCTTAGATGCTGAAAGAGCATTTGATTTATAGTTCTCTTAAGTGCAGAAATATTAAACTTGTAATCATAAAGTTAGTCTTTGATATACAGTTATCCATATTAATGTATGAGGAGACAATTATGGGAGTATGGGTGACTCAGTGGAGCCTACAAAAGCCCATGACATCATGAGTAATGGCACAGAAGTTGCATCCCTAGGGCTCCTACCATGACTTTCTGGCAGCTTGGTGACCTGGGTCTCCTTTCCTCAGCAAATGTTAGCACTGGTTTAAATTTAGAGAGGGCCCTTATGAATCAAGCATGTATCAGCATACTAAGGAGACTTGTAAAGTTTTATTTCCTGAGTCTTTTTTCCAATTAATTTACTTATTTATTCACTTTATATCCCCATCTCAGCCGTCCCTCCTCCCACTGCCTACACACACACTGTTCCTCCCCCATTCCCTTTCACTTCTCTTCTGATGAGGGGGATACCCTCTTTTGGTATCAACCTACCCTAGGACATCAAGTCACTGCAGGGCTAGGTATATCCTCTCTCTATCTCTGACCAGACAAGGCAGCCGAGGTAGTAGAATTAGATCCACATGTAGGCAACAAAGTTAGAGATAAACCCTGCTCTAGTTGTTGGGGGACCCGCATGAAAACTGAGCTACACATCAGCTGCATATATGTGGGGCCTAGGTCCAAGTTCTGTAGCTCTTTAGTTGGTGGTTCAGTCTCTGGGAGCCCCCAACGGTCCAGGTTAATTGACTCTTGTTGGTCTTCTTGTGTAATCTCTATCCCCTCTAGGTCCCTCAACCCTTTCCCCAACTCTTCCACAAGACTCCCCCAGTTTCATCTAATGTTTGTCTATGGGTCTCTGCATCTGTTTCAGTCAGCTGCTGTGTGGAGCCTCTCAGAAGACAGTTTTGCTAGGCTCCTGTCTGCAAGCATAACAGGATTAATCCCATTAATAGCATCAGGGATTGGTTCTTGCCTATGCAATGGGTCCCAATTTGTACCAGTCATTGGATGGCAATTCCCCTCCATCTTTGTCCCTGAACTTATGTAAGCAGGACAAATGTAAGCAGGACACATTTGGGGTTGAAGGTTTTTTTGGTGAATTGGTGTCCTTATCTGGGAGTCCTGCCTGGCTAGAGGAAGTGGCCACTTTAAGTTCCATATCCCCCACTGCTAGGAATTTCAGGTAGAGTCACCCTTATAGACTCCCTGTAACCCTCCCATCCCAGGTCTCTAGCATGTCCTAGAGACATAGGCATGCCACCCCCACCCCCTGAGCCTGCCTCCATTTTCCTTTCATTCTTGTAACCCTCTCTCCCTGGCTTTCCTCATACCTGATGCACCCACCTTCCTCCCCAACCCCTCTCCCACCCGTTCCCTCCATCTATCCACATTGAATGACTGTTTTATTTCCCCATCTGAGTGAAATTCAAGCATCCTCCTTGAGCTCTCCTTGTTATTTAGCTTCTTTGGGTCTGTGTAATAAAGCATGGATATACTGTACTTTATGGCAAATATCTACATATAAATGAGTCCATACCATGCATGTACTTTTTGGACCTACGTAACCTCACTCAAGATGATGTTTTCTAGTTCAATGCATTTGCCTAAAAATTTCATGAGTCTTTTTTTTTTTTAACCAAGATTTAATGTACATTTATTCTTAACACGTGGAACATATAGGATAAAGATATCATACTGAATAAATGATATTCATTAAGCCAAAAAAGGTTTAAAAAAAGGAGGAATTTACATCAAGTTTTTAGCTACATTGTTGAAATACAAATATGCAGATTTTATCACTGAAAAAAAATCTCAATTGTGTTTCTTCATCTGGAACTTCAACTGAACCTAGAACTTTTGCACACCTCCATTATAAAGGAAACAAAACAAAACAAAACAAAAACCCAGAAAAAATAAACTGTAAGTTGAGTCTTAGTGAGCTCTCTTCCAAAGGGCAATATTTAAATTCAGAACTGTTCAACATGTAAGAAGAAAGAAGGGCTTTATTCTCACATTTTAGAAAGTGCTGGGCGTGGTGGCGCACGCCTTTAATCCCAGCACTCGGGAGGTAGAGGCAGGTGGATTTCTGAGTTCGAGGCCAGCCTGGTCTACAGAGTGAGTTCCAGGACAGCCAGGGCTACACAAAAAAACCCTGTCTTGAAACCCCCCCCCCAAAAAAAAAAGTGTTTCTCAATAAAGGAGAGGTCTTGTGGAGAGCCGTGCCACGAGCAATCACCATTATAAGATGGTGCTGGCCTCCATTGTGCAAGCCTTGTACGCAGGTGCGAGAGTGAACTCACACCTAGTCACTGCCCATTTTGGGACGTAGTAATGGGGTGATGGGTGAGCAACGAATCAGGAGCTGACATGCCACGTCAGGTGCTGAAACGCCATGGCCATGGCCGAGGGCTATATAAGCAACACCATTTTCCGGGGTCGGGGTCTTCCCTCCTGAAGAAGCAATAAAGCTTTTTGCTGCAGAAGATTCCGGTTGTCCAAGTGTGCTCTTGCTGGTGAGAACGATAGCTCAGGACAAGTGGCACCGGGCACAAGGGAGATCTCCCATTCGTGGGGCGGAATCAGAACTGCAGGACATTAAGGCTCTGTAAGGTATGTACAGTCTTGAAATTTCTCCAGAGTTAGAAGCCCTTTTGATTGTTTTCACGGCGATTATTCCTTCCCTTTCAGTTTCATTTTGCTTCCAGCACTGGAACTGCTGACTGGTTCTCAGTCATGGTCAGGCCTGGACAGCGACCAGTATGGGAATCTCCCACTCTGTAGTAACGGCTTTACGGTCGGTCTTGAAGCAATGTGGCCTGAAAATTGACACTAAGACTATAGAGGGATTTGTCAGGGAGATAGACCGTGTGGCACCGTAGTATGCTTGCTCAGGGTCGTTAACTGTCACCTCATAGGACAAATTGAAAGGAGATCTAGTTAGGGAACAGCAGAACGGCAAACTTAAAAGCAGGGACCATGTCATTGAGGAAACTGGTGAGATCGTAGTTAACAGACGAGGATTGTAAGCAAATGGTTGAAGCAGGGCAGAAAGTTTTGGACGAAATTCAAGACAGTTTATCAGAGACGGAGCAGGGAGAGAGAGTAAGAATTTCTTACTTATATACAGATTTCTTTCTTATATACAGATTAAAGAACTTGCAGATTCAGTCCGTATCTAAGGAGTCTACGCCAATTTTACTATAGCGCAAGTGCAATTGGCACTTAAGTCAGTTAGAGAGCATTTTCCATCATTACTTTTGATAATTTATATGGATTACATTTTGATTTGCCATAAAAATTCACAGTTATTGCAAAATGCATACCCTATATTAATAAAAACATTAGGGCAATGGGGATTGCAGGTGGCCACCGAAAAGGTGCAACTTGCTCGAATGGGAGCCTTTCTAGGGTCACTCATTTATCCTGACAAAATTGTTCCTCAAAAATTAGAGATTCGCAAAGATCAACTACATACCTTGAATGATTTCCAAAAATTGCTGGGAGATATTAATTGGCTAAGACCATTTTTGAAAATTCCATCAGCAGAATTAAAGCCTTTATTTGATATATTAGAGGGAGATACCCACATCTCCTCCCACAGAGCACTTATCCTAGCTGCATGTCAAGCTTTACAAACGATAGAAAAGGCCTTACAAGATGCTCAATTACAACGCATTGACGAGTCAAAGTCATTTGAATTGTGCATATTAAAAACTGCAGTTACCAAAAGCAGTCTTGTGGCAAAATGGACCCTTATTGTGGGTCCACCCTAATGCTTCCCCTGCAAAAAATCATTGAGTGGTATCCTAATGCAGTTGCTCAACTTGCACTTCGGGGGATAAAAGCAGCCATTACTCATTTTGGGAAAGAACCTCATATGCTAATTGTGCCTTATACCTCTGCTCAAGTTCAAACCCTGGCAGCAACAACTAATGATTGGGCAGTCTTGGTTGCCTCCTATTCAGGACAAATTGATAATCATTATCCAAAACATCCAATTTTACAGTTCGCCTTAAGCCAAGCCATAGTGTTTCCAGTAGTAACAGCCAAACACTCACTTCCGGATGGGATAGTAGTGTATACAGATGGATCCAAATCTGGCATAGGTGCATATGTAGTAAATGGCCAAGTAACATCTAAACAATATAATGAGACATCACCCCAGGTTATAGAGTGTTTGGTAGTTCTAGAGGTCCTTGAAACTTTTCCGGGACCGCTCAATATTGTATCTGATTCCTTATATGTGGTTAATGCAGTTAATACGCTTGAAGTTGCTGGCTTAATTAGATCCTCTAACAAGCTTGCTCACATTTTTCAGCAAATTCAGTCAGCCCTGTTACATAGAAAACATCTTGTGTATATTACTCATGTTAGGGCTCATTCTGGCCTTCCTGGCCCCATGTCTCATGAAAATGACTTGGCAGACAAAGCCACTAGAATCGTGGCTGCTGCTCTGTCCCCGCAGGCAGAGGCTGCAAGAAGTTTCATAAATGCTTCCACATGACGGCTGAAACATTATGCCACCGTTTCACTTTAACCAGGAAGGAAGCTCGTGACATTGTCACCCAATGTCAAAACTGTTACCAATTTCTGCCTACTCCTCATGTAGGGGTAAACCCCGAGGCATCAGGCCATTACAGGTCTGGCAAATGGATGTCACTCATATTTCCTCCTTTGGAAGAAATCAATATTTACATGTTTCCATTGACACCTGCTCTGGTGTTATGTTTGCTACACCTTTAACAGGTGAGAAAGCCTCTCATGTTATACAGCACTGTTTAGAAGCATGGAGTGCTTGGGGCAAGCCCACAATCCTTAAAACTGATAATGGGCCAGCATATACCTCTACTAAATTTCAGCAATTTTGTCACCAAATGGATGTCACTCACCTGACTGGCCTTCCTTATAATCATCAAGGACAAGGCATTGTGGAACGTGCCCATCGTACACTCAAGTGTTATTTTATAAAACAAAAGGGGGGAGTTGATGAAACTCTGCCCTCAGTGCCAAGAGTAGCTGTATCCATGGCACTCTTTACACTTAATTTTTTGAATCTTGACGAGCAAGGTCGCTCTGCAGCCGATCGACATAGCTCAGACCCTGATAGACCAAATGGAAGGATGTCTTAACTGGTCTGTGGAAAGGCCTGGATCCTATTTTGATAAGATCCAGCAGAGCTGTTTGTGTTTTTCCACAGAGTGAAGACAACCCATTTTGGCTGCCAGAACGACTCACCCTCAAGATAGTAATCAAGGATGGTGTGGAAGATGCTGACCTCCCGAGGACTGCTCCTGATCCTGACAATGCTGAACTTGTCTCAGGTTCCTAGTATGATGGGCGAACAGAGATGGGCCATTCTCTCGACTTTCCCTAAACCAATGCCAGTTCGCCATGATGCTATAGTTTTTCCAAAATTCTTTACTACTAATAAAACATTAGATTTACCATATCTACCCTATGATCCTACCCGAGCACCATTAGGAGAAAATCGCTCTGTATTAGAACAGGGTTCTTTATGTTTTCAAATTAATGGACCAGGAAAATGTTTTAACCTCACAGCCCAAGCTTTGGAGATGTTTAATGAGCACCTAGGAGGTTGGGTGAGCACAACCCAAGATACTTCCAATGCAGATATAACCTTTACAAATCGGACCTTCTGGCAGGAGGCAATTTGGGTTAATGGTACATTTCTACCACCTAACTTTTCAGACAAAGAACGTCCCCCCACCCCAACCAAAAATAGCCCTTCATTGTAGCTTGGAAGATGAAGGGCTGATCCTGCCTTGGTCTGATTGTCAATCCTCCATCACTCATTGGGCCGATCAGAGTAAAACCTTTTCCTTTTCTCCCAACATGATGGCTGACCCAGAGAAGTAATTTGTTATGAAAAAGGGACTTTTCATACAGGACTTTAGAATGCATCCCTTTCACAAGTGGGTGCTTTGTGGAGTCAATGGCAGTTGTACAGAACTCAATCCTTTGATCTTTATCCAGGGAGGAGCAGTTGGAAAGGCTTCTTTTACTGGCATCTCAAGATTTGCTAAGTATTGGGGAATATATACTGCCTCCCTGGACTCTTATGGATATACTAATACCAGTGTAGAGATCACTGGGTTCAATAAAACTTTGGTAAAGCAGATTAATTATCTACCTACCCCAGTCTGTGTTTACCCCCCTTTCTTGTTTATTCTTTCAAATGATTCATTTGAAGCCTCTTCCAATGATTCTTGTTGGATTTCTCAATGTTGGGATGTAACAAAGGACACCCGTGCCATGGTGGCACGGATCCCACATTGGATCCCTGTTCCAGTGGAAACATCCTCCACCTTATCCCTGTTTTGACAAAAAAGAGATTTTGGCATTACTGCTGCCGTAATCATAGCAATTTCAGCCATTGCAGCTGCTGCTACAGCTGCAGGGTATGCTGTATGATCAACTCAACATGAGTGGACCTGTCATTGACAGAGGGCCTCTCCTCCTGGATTTCATCTACATTTTCTTATTTTAAGGAATGGGTGGGGGTGGGTTTATTTGGTGTTGCCACCTGCTGTGGACTTGTGTTCATGCTCTGGTTGGTTTGCAAGCTCAGAACCCAACAAACAAATGACAAGGTTGTGATAGCTCAAGCACTTGCTGCCATTGAGCAAGGGGCCTCCCCCGAAATCTGGCTATCTATGCTCAAGAATTAGTTGACATTGGTGGCTGGCCTCTTTTGTAGAGTTCGCCCTAGGTCATTTAGTAGTTACTGTCACATAGCACTGGGGTATCCAGGGACGGGCAACTTTCCTCATGCACAGATCAACCTAAGACATGGGGCCCGGTGGCGATAGGGTTACCCTATGACAGGAAAGGCTGTGACATTAGAGGAACGACCTAAGACAGGAGCCACAGCGGATGGACATAATTACACAGACCTAGTCCAGCCTCATTTTAATAAAATAAAAAGGGGGAGATGTGGAGAGCCATGCCGCGAGCAATCGCCATTATAAGATGGCGCTGGCCTCCACTGTGCCTATCTAGTAAACAAGCCTTTTACACAGGTGCGAGAATGAACTCACACCTAGTCACTGCCCATATTGGGGTATAGTAATGGGGTGATGGGCGAGCAACGAATCAGGAGCTGACATCCCACATCAGGTGCTGAAACGCCATGGCCAAGGGCTATATAAGCAACGCCATTTTCCGGGGTCGGTGTCTTCCCCCTTGAAGAAGCAATAAAGCTTTTTGCTGCAGAAGATTCCGGTTGTCCGAGTGTGTTCTTGCCAGTGAGAACGATAGCTCGGGACAAGGTCTATAATGAAATATTATGGAAAAAAATGTAGATGCTCCAAGTGAGAAAAGACTTTGACAAACAGTGTTTTGGAAGCACAGACAGGGTATCTTAGAGCCTAATGTTAATGTTGGGTTTCTTGAATGATATCAGCAAGAGGTATAGAAAGTGAAGACAAGGTAGTTGGATGTAGAAATGATTAAAATACATATACAAATAAGGAGATGCCATGATACACATTATGTTGTACTACATTTGTATATATTAGTAATATATACTTATAAAAAGAGTGACCCTTTTGTTGATTGGAAATTGTGAGATGCTCAACATGGTTACAGCTCCTATCTGGTCTACAAAGTACAGCTTGTAAGGAGCAAAATGAAATAAAGATCCATGGACTAAACAATAGAGTTTTATTTATTTCCAGTGGGCATTAAGGACCATAAGACTGTTCAGTGAAAAAAAAAAAAAAAAAAACAGCCAAATTCAGATCAACATTGGAGTTGTAGAGTGGTCTCAAAGTTAGAAACTTCTGTCTTCAGATTCTATTGCTGTTTCCATGAATCTGATAGAATTTGCTTTTAAAATGGCATGTGGTCTTCCCAGAAGACTTCCTTGTATCTTTTTTTTAGCACTCATGAGATACAGACAATCTTTGATCTTAGCCTATCCTTTCCTGACTTCCATGTACACACTGGCTTCTTGCAGAAATCCTTGGGAGTGATCAATTCTTGTTTGAAGATTATCTGATCAAATTCTGTTTATTTCACATCCTTCAGTTCTTTTCATTCATGGTCTTAGAAAGACACAAATGTTGACTGTTGTTGCGTGTACATATCCTTGAAGAGTATAAGGGAATGTAGACTTTATTATGGAAAGTGTGGGCCAGAAAGATCTGTCTATTCAGCATTTTTTACTTTAGACTCCTGTTCCATGGTAGCAGCATTTTGAATACAGAAGTAATAAAAAAAAAAAATCACCCAGAAAAGCCCTCTGCACTCTAATTTAAAATATCAATGGAATGATGAGATATATGGTAAAACCCAAGGTTGCTCAACTTCCACAAAGCAGGGTCAGGTGTTTACCTCTGTGTTGAGAGCCCCATTCTACCCATGCTCTACTCTAGTACCCTCTCTTCAGCACTCCCCTCTCTGTGTTTCTCTGTCCCTCATAAAACCTTTTTCTAGAAATTGGTATGTTCTAGAAATATGAAGGTACCCTGAAGTATTAGTCAGTGGTCTGCTAAAGGAACAAGCAAGTGCTCCAGTGTTCTCTACAGAAAGTCTGGCCTCAGGGGCCCTGTCCTGGGCTAAGTAATTGAAGAATGCACACCTGTATTACTCCAGTTTCAGTTTCTTATGCTGCTCAGACGGCACTCACCGGCTTCTTCCCACTACTTATCCCTTTTGGCAGACCACCAAGAATGAATGAGGAAGATAAGGAAGACAACTGTGATGAAACCTGACTGTCTAATCTGAATATGCAGGAGCCCATGATTATCTGGAGGAAGATGTGAACACAAAAGGCAAAAATCTTAGGATCTCTATAATTGAGTGCCTTACTTTAATGATGCGCGATAACTAATATGATGTTTCTTTAGGAAAAGAACTCACTGAGGCTGTGACAATGTGCACAAAATTTGCCCAAATTCAAGACAGACAAATTTCCAGCATGGAGAAAGGGAACTGGACCTGTGCTGGCTATATTCATGTAAAGTTGACACAAAGTATAGTCATCTGAGAGGTAGAAACCTCTGTTGAGAAAATGCTTCCACAAGACTGGACTGTAGGCAAGCCTATAGTGCAAGTTTTTCATTAATGATTGTAGGTGGTGCCACCCCTGGGCTGGTGGTCCTAAGTTCTATATGAAGGCAAGCTGGTCAAGTCATGAGAAACAAGCCAGTAAGCTGCACCCTTCCATGGCTGCTGCATCAGCTCCTGCCTCCAGGTTCCTGACCTGGTTTTCTTCAGTGATGGACTACAGTGTGGAAGTTTAAGACCAATAAGCTATTTCCTACCCCCAAAAAATATGAATCTAGATGGGACATGTCATATGTCTATCTTTTCTGTGTTTTCTCATATGAAAATCTTAGAGTAAATACAATATTGCTACATATAGTATGAATGCAGGTAAGGGGGAACCTCACAGAATACCCAGAGTTCTGTTATTATGTGCATTATAAAATGATTTTGCTTCAGCTAGAGGCTCCTATAAATTCAGAGTATAAAATCCAGGATGATCAGTTCTTCCATGAAGCACTGTGCAGGCAGAAGTTACTGATGTAATACCATTATCAATGTGCAGCTTTCCTACACCTTGAAAGACCATGTCACCATGAATCTTCAATTTTTATCTCTTACATCATACATTGTAAATTACTTCTATTTCATTTGATTCGTGCCCCATTTCATCACTGTTATACCACTGAAAGAAAATGACAAGACACAATATGAATTTCATGTGTTCAGTGTCTTAACCAGATATTCATACCAGTATTAAGTAAACTGCTTTGTAACATCTACACATACAATACTCTTGAACCAAACATAATGTTTCCCAGATGGAAAAAAAATGAAGTCAAGATCATTCAGCGACAGATGTTGTTTATACATCTTGCCTTCTGCTTGTTTGCTTCCTTTTATGCTAGTGTTCACTTGCAGGGGTCTTGGGTGCAGAAATTAGAGATAAAGTCAATTTGTATCTCATGATGTCACTAAATAACCTCTGATGTTGCAGAGTTTGGGAACAGAAATGCCACAGACCCTCTTTTGTCCCTGTCTGCGTAGAATGGGTCTCTGGTTGCAGATGGACAAGGAGTCGGTGAATGAATGACAGACAGATGCAACACGGGAGATTGTGTAGAATCTGAATGTAATTTGTCAAGTCGAGCATCGAACTTTTTATACAGAAGAATAACAAGAAACCAGGCGAGATACATCTGCCGAGTTACAGTGACACAAAACATAAGGAATGTAAACATCAAAAGATGGCGGGACCAGGCACTGCTGTTTACCTCTAAGAAAGCAGCCAGGTATAATGCTATCCTATTGTTAAATCCACCACTAGGGGTTCTAGTGAAGAAACCTGTCTCGGGGGATTCCCTAACTCTCTCATGGTAAATCCACCTATTCGCTAGGCCATTGTGTATTCCCTTGTCTGGGTAAGACTGGCCATTGTCCCAAGTAAATACTCTGCAGACCTGCCCTTAGCTATTCCAGCTCCATTCTTTGTAATGCCTAATTAGTTTCACTGTCTCTACTAGAAGTAAATTTGAATGTTACTGAATAGATAACCTTCTCACTGAATTCCTACTGAATTCCAAGTTTGTGGGCTTCAAGGATTTTCTAGGATATTGGAACATTGGCAAAGGCTTAGCTATGTCAGAATTCAATCTTAAAAGGCACTTATAATAAAATAATACTAAAAGAGAGCACGTGGATCCATACACCAGACTAACGCAGGGATAGGGTATGAGTATACGGGTTATGAGAAAGCCAAGGTTCCAGGAGGTGAGTTTCCGTGAAAATCTTTGCCTCATGAGTGCTTCCAGGCTTCTTGGCTTGTCAAGCAGACTACACTGGAGTGTGCATAGCACAGAAAAAGGAAATGATGAAGTTAAGAATACAGAGCTGTGACTCAGCTGATCCAACTCATGAATACAAGAAGTGTTGGTCCCTAAGTTTCTACAATACAGAAGAGGGATCATTTACTCACTAGTTTTAGAGTGTTTCTATGCATGAAGGATAATTTCCTGAAGAATTAACCAGAGAAGGGGAGGGAATAGTTGGTCAGTGATGTCTGTCTTCCTATTAAGGAATGTCCTTTGAGATTGGTCAGAGAAACTCTCTTTACCCATTAATGTTGAACCTATAAAGTTATAAGATTCATGGATGTGGTTTGCTTAGAGGAGGTCACTCCTTGTATTTCAAATTTTGTTGAGACAATAGAAATACTGTGGAGATATCTATGTGAGGAGAAATCAGAAGTGTTGCACAATCTCAGATCTGCCCTAACCGATCCCAATATTATTCCTCATGAATGTGTTGTGACACCTCCTATATATGCCTGGATACATAGATATCCCAATGTGTTTGGCCAGACAAGATAAGGATTCTTTGGCAAGCTCTTTAACTATTATTGTATAATCTGATACCCTGATTCAAACTTCATCTCTTCTTTAGAAAGTATTTTTACTGAAATTCAATTAAATCCTATCGCCTCTTTGTTTCTTCTCCTCTAGACTTTTCTATTACTCTTTCTCCAAGCATTCTCATAACACCTCACATTCTTACATTGAGAGCAATTTTTTCATTGATCATTACAGTTACAGGTGTGAGTCCATTTCTGTACATGCACACACACATGGATGGATGAGTCTATTTTGTTATATAAAACATATAGGAATATATATGTGTGTTTGTGTATATATACATATATACATATGTACATCTATACACACATACATATACACATATACATATGCATGTATATGCATTGACAAATATACTCATACATACATGTACATATGTACACATATGCATGCATACATTAACAAATATACACATTGGCACATTAACACATATATACATGACACATATACATTACACACACATACACATTAAAATCAAAAGAAAAGAATCAAGAGTCTCTCACTCGCTTGCTCACACACACACACACACACACACACACACACAGTACCACCTCCAACATTAAAATAGCAGGAATTAGCCAGGTGTGGTGGCTCACCCCTTTAAGCCCAGCACTTGGGAGGCAGAGGCAGGCGAATTTCTGAGTTCAAGGCCAGCCTGGTCTACAAAGTGAGTTCCAGGACAGCCAGGGCTACAGAGAAACCCTGTCTCAAAAAACCAAAAAAAAAAAAAAAAAAAAGCAGGAATTAATAATCTTTGGTCATTAGTATCTCTCAAAATCAATGGACTCAATTCCCCAATAAAAAGACACAGGCCAACAGACTGAATGCCTAAACAGGATCCATCATTTTGCTGTCTAGAAGAAACATATATCAGGATAGACATTACTCAAGGAAAAGGGCTATAAAAGTGTTTTCCAAGTAAATGGACACAAGAAAAAACCTGTAGTAGGAACTAAACAGACTTCCAAACAAAAGTAATCAAAAGAGATGGGAAAGGACACTTCATACTCAACAAAGAAACACATCACCAAAAGAACTTCTCATTTCTGAACATCCATGTCCCCAAAGCAAGTTCTTCGATAAAATCAACAAAACAGACAAACCCTTAGTGAAACCAACTAAAAGGCCGAGAGACAGTACCAGAATTAACAAAATCAGAAATGAAAAGGAAGATACAACAACACATACTAAGGAAATTCAAACAATCACAATTACATCTGACTTCAAAAGCCTGTACTCTACAAAATTTGAAAATCTAAATGAAGTGGATAATTTTTTTACACAGATACCAGTTACCAAAATTAAACCAAGAGCAGGTAAACTACTAAAATATTTCCTATAACACCTAAAGAAAGAAGGAGTCACTAAAATTGCCCCAACCAAAAAAGAAAACCAGGGCCAGATGGTTTTTATTATTATTATTATTACATATTTTCCTCAATTACATTTCCAATGCTATACCAAAAGTCCCCATACCCTCCCCCCCACTTCCCTACCCACCCATTCCCATTTTTTTTTTTTTTTTTTTTTTTTTGGCCCTGGCGTTCCCCTGTACTGGGGCATATAAAGTTTGCGTGTCCAATGGGCCCCTCTTTCCAGTGATGGCCGACTAGGCCATATTTTGATACATATGCAGCTAGAGTCAAGAGCTCCGGGGTACTGGTTAGTTCATATTGTTGTTCCACCTATAGGGTTGCAGATCCCTTTAGCTCCTTGGGTACTTTCTCTAGCTTCTCCATTGGGAGCCCTGTGATTCATCCAATAGCTGACTGTGAGCATCCACTTCTGTGTTTGCTAGGCCCCGGCATAGTCTCACAAGAGACAGCTATATCTGGGTCCTTTCAGCAAAATCTTGCTAGTGTATGCAATGGTGTCAGCGTTTGGAAGCTGATTATGGGGTGGATCCATGGATGTGGCAGTCTCTAGATGGTCCATCCTTTCATCACAACTCCAAACTTTGTCTCTGTAACTCCTTCCATGGGTGTTTTGTTCCCAATTCTAAGGAGAGGCATAGTGTCCACACTTCAGTCTTCATTCTTCTTGAGTTTCATGTGTTTAGCAAATTGTATCTTATATCTTGGGTATCCTAAGTTTTGGGCTAATATCCACTTATCAGTGAGTACATATTGTGTGAGTTCCTTTGTGATTGTGTTACCTCACTCAGGATGATGTCCTCCAGGTCCATCCATTTGGCTAGGAATTTCATAAATTCATTCTTTTTAATAGCTGAGTAGTACTCCATTGTGTAAATGTACCACATTTTCTGTATCCATTCCTCTGTTGAAGGGACTCTGGGTTCTTTACAGCTTCTGGCTATTATAAATAAGACTGCTATGAATATAGTGGAGCATGTGTCCTTCTTACCGGATGGGACATCTTCTGGATATATGCCCAGGAGAGGTATTGCTGGACCCTCCGGTAGTACTATGTCCAATTTTCTAAGGAACCGCCAGACTGATTTCCAAAGTGGTTGTACAAGCTTGCAATCCCACCAACAATGGAGGAGTGTTCCTCTTTCTCCACATCCTCGCCAGCATCTGCTGTCACCTGAATTTTTTATCTTAGCCATTCTGACTGGTGTGAAGTGGAATCTCAGGGTAATTTTGATTTGCATTTCCCTGATGACTAAGGATGTTGAACATTTTTTCAGGTGCTTCTCTGCCATCCAGTATTTCTCAGGTGAGAATTCTTTGTTCAGTTTTGAGCCCCATTTTTTAATGGGGTTATTTGATTTTCTGGAGTCCACCTTCTTGAGTTCTTTATATATATTGGATATTAGTCCCCTATCTGATTTAGGATAGGTAAAGATCCTTTCCCAATCTGTTGGTGGTCTTTTTGTCTTATTGATGGTGTCTTTTGCCTTGCAGAAGCTTTGCAGTTTCATGAGGTCCCATTTGTCAATTCTCGATCTTACAGCACAAGCCATTGCTGTTCTATTCAGGAATTTTTCCCCTGTGCCCATATCTTCAAGGCTTTTCCCTACTTTCTCCTCTATAAGTTTCAGTGTCTCTGCTTTTATGTGAAGTTCCTTGATCCACTTAGATTTGACCTTAGTACAAGGAGATAGGAATGGATCGATTCACATTCTTCTACATGATAACAACCAATTGTGCTAGCACCATTTGTTGAAAATTCTGTCTTTCTTCCACTGGATGGTTTTAGCTCCCTTGTCAAAGATCAAGTGACCATAGGTGTGTGGGATCATTTCTGGGTCTTCAATTCTATTCTATTGGTCTACTTGTCTGTCAGTATACTAGTACCATGCAGTTTTTATCACAATTGCTCTGTAGTACAGCTTTAGGTCAGGCATGGTGATTCCACCAGAGGTTCTTTTATCCTTGAGAAGAGTTTTTGCTATCCTAGGTTTTTTGTTATTCCAGATGAATTTGCAGATTGCTCTTTCTAATTCATTGAAGAATTGAGTTGGAATTTTGATGGGGATTGCATTGAATCTGTAGTTTGCTTTTGGCAAGATAGCCATTTTTACAATGTTGATCCTGCTAATCCATGAGCATGAGAGATCTTTCCATCTTCTGAGATCTTCTTTAATTTCTTTCTTCAGAGACTTGAAGTTTTTATTATACAGATCTTTCACTTCCTTAGTTAGAGTCACACCAAGATATTTTATATTATTTGTGACTATTGAGAAGGGTGTTGTTTCCCTAATTTCTTTCTCAGCCTGTTTATTCTTTGTGTAGAGAAAGGCCATTGACTTGTTTGAGTTAATTTTATATCCAGCTACTTCACTGAAGCTGTTTATCGGGTTTAGGAGTTCTCTGGTGGAATTTTTAGGGTCACTTATATATACTATCATATCATCTGTAAAAGGTGATATTTTGACTTCATCTTTTCCAATTTGTATCCCCTTGATCTCCTTTTCTTGTCGAATTGCTCTGGCTAGGACTTCAAGTACAATGTTGAATAGGTATGGGGAGAGTGGACAGCCTTGTCTAGTCCCTGATTTTAGCGGGATTGCTTCAAGCTTCTCACCATTTACTTTGATGTTGGCTACTGGTTTGCTGTAGATTGCTTTTATCATGGTTAGGTATGGGCCTTGAATTCCTGATCTTTCCAAGACTTTTATCATGAATGGGTGTTGGATCTTGTCGAATGCTTTTTCCGCATCTAACGAGATGATCATGTGGTTTTTGTCTTTGAGTTTGTTTATATAATGGATTACATTGATGGATTTCCGTATATAAAACCATCCCTGCATCCCTGGAATAAAACCTACTTGGTCAGGATGGATGATTGCTTTAATGTGTTCTTGGATTGCAATTAGCAAGAATTTTATTGAGTATTTTTGCATCTATATTCATAAGGGAAATTGGTCTGAAGTTCTCTATCTTTGTTGCATCTTTCTGTGGTTTAGGTATCAGAGTAATTGTGGCTTCATAGAATGAGTTGGGTAGAGTTCCTTCTACTTCTATTTTGTGGAATAGTTTGTGCAGAACTGGAATTAGGTCTTCTTTGAAGGTCTGGTAGAACTCTGCACTAAACCCATCTGGTCCTGGGCTTTTTTTGGCTGGGAGACTATTAATGACTGCTTCTATTTCTTTAGGGTATATGGGACTGTTTAGATCGTTAACTTGATCCTGATTTAACTTTGGTACCTGGCATCTGTCTAGAAATTTGTCCATTTCATCCAGGTTTTCCAGTTTTGTTGAGTATAGCCTTTTGTAGAAGTATCTGATGGTGTTTTAAATTTCTTCAGGATCTGTTGTTATGTCTCCCTTTTCATTTCTAATTTTGTTAATTAGGATGTTGTCCCTGTGCCCTCTAGTGAGTCTAGCTAAGGGTTTATCTATCTTGTTGATTTTCTCAAAGAACCAGCTCCTCATTTGGTTGATTCTTTGGATAGTTCTTCTTGTTTCCACTTGGTTGATTTCAGCCATAACTTTGATTATTTCCTGCTGTCTACTCCTCTTGGGTGAATTTTCTTCCTTTTTTTTCTAGAGCTTTTAGATGTGTTGTCAAGCTGCTAGTGTGTGCTCTCTCCAGTTTCTTTTTGGAGGCACTCAGAGCTATGAGTTTCCCTCTTAGAAATGCTTTCATTGTGTCCCATAGGTTTGGGTATGTTGTGGCTTCATTTTCATTAAACTCTAAAAAGTCTTTAATTTCTTTCTTTATTCCTTCCTTGACCAAGGTATCATTGAGAAGAGTGTTATTCTGTTTCCACGTGAATGTTGGCTTTCCATTATTTATGTTGTTATTGAAGATCAGCCTTAGTCCATGGGCCAGATGATTTTAGTACAGAATTCTACATGACTTTCCAAGAGGAACTAATACAAATACTCCTCAAAATATTCCACAAAATAGAAACAGAAGGAATATTACTAAACTCATTCTATGAGGCCACAGTCTCTCTGACACCTAAACCACACAAAGACTCAACAAAGATAGAATTTCAGACAAATTTCCCTTATGGACATTGATGCAAAAATACTCAATAAAATTCTTGCTAACCAAATCCAAGAAAATATTAAACACATCATCCACCATGGTCAAGTAGGCTTTATCCCTGGAATGCAGGGGTGAGTTCATATATAAAGAATTCTGTCAGCATAACCCACCATACAAACAAGTGTGTTCATCTTCTTAGATGATGGAAAAGCCTTTGAAAAAAATCCAACTCCATTGCACGTTAAAAGTCTTAGAGAGATCAGGGATACAAGGCTTAAACACAATAATGGTAATATACAAGCCAATAACCAACATCAAATTGAATGAAGAGAAACTTAAAGCAAGCTCACTAAAATCAGGGGCAAGATGAAGTTGACAACTCTCTCCCTACCTATTCAATATTGCATTCAAAGTTCTAGACAGAGCAACTAGACAACAAAAGATCGGGGGGATAAAAATCTTAAAGGAAGAAGTCAAGGTTTCACTATTTGTAGATGATATGATAAAATAGAAAATAGACCCCCAAAAATGTCACCAGTGAACATCTATAGCTGATTAACAATTTCAGCAAAGTGTACAGATATAAAATGAACTCAAACAAATCAGTAGCCTTCCTTTATACAAATGATGAACTGGCTGAGAAAAAAAAATTGGGAAACAACACCCTTCACAATAGTCACAAATATTATAAAATATCTTGGGGTAGCTCTAACCAAACAAGTGAAAGATCTGTATGAGAAGAACTTAAAGTCTTCGAAGAAAGTTATTGAAGAAGATATCAGAAGGTGGAGAGATCTCCCAGGATCATGCATTAGTAGGATTAACATAGTAAATATGGTCATCTTACCAAAAACAATCCACACATTCAATGCAATTCCCATAAAAATCTAACACAACTTTTTACATATCTTGAAAGAACATTCTCAACTTTGTATTGAAAACCCAAAAATTCAGGATAGCTAAAGTAATCCTGTACAATAAGAATTTCTGGAGATATTACCATCCCTGGTTTCAAGCTTTCTATAAAGCAATAATAATAAAAACTGTAGAATATTGGCAAAAAAAACCATACAAGGTATAGAATCAAACTCCTGAAAATAAATCCAGACATGCCTATGGACACTTGATATTTCAGCCAATACCATACAATGGGGGGGGGGGAGAAATCATCTTCTACAACTGGTTTAACTGAATGTCAGCATGAAAAAGAATCAAATAGACCCATATCTATCTCCCTGCACAAAACTCAAGTCCAACTGGATCAAACACCTCAAAGTAAAACCAGCTACACTAAATTTAATAAAAGAAAATGTAAGGAGCTGTCTGGAACACACCAGCACAGGAGAAAAAATTCCTGAACAATATACCAATAACCCAGGTACTAAGATAAATAACTAATAAACAGAACCCCATGAAACTGAAAAGCTTCTCCAATTGACACCATCAATTGAACAAAATGGTAGCCTACAGATTGGGAAAAGATCTAACCCTCTATCTGATAAAGGGATAATATTCAAAATATATAAAGGACTCAAGAACTTAGACATCCACAACCAAAATAACCCAATTAAAAACTGAGGTACAGATCTAAACAGAGAATTCTCAACAGAGGAGTCAGTAACGGCCAAGAAACACTTTAAAATGTTCAAGTCCTTAGTTGTCAGGGAAATGCAAATCAAAACAACTCTGAGATTCCACCTTGCAACCATCAGAATGGCTAAGATCAAAAACTCAAGGGAAATCACATGCTGGCAAGAATGCAGAGCAAGGTAAACACCTCCATTGCTGGTGAGACTGTAAGCTTCTACAACCATTCTAGAAATCAATTTGTTCATTTCTCAGGAGCATGGGCATAGTTCTACCTCAAGACTCAGCCATACCATTCCTGGGCATATTCCCGAAAGATGATCTACTATCCTACAAGGACACTTGCTCAACTGTGTTCACAGTAGGTTTATTCATAATAGACAGACACTGGAAACAACCAAGATGTCCCTCCACTGAATGGATAAAGAATATGTGGTACATATATACAATTGAATACAACTCAGCTATTAAAAACAAGGACTTCATGAATTTTGCAGGCAAATGGGTGGAACTATAAAATATGATCCTAGGTGAGATAACCCACAACCAAAAGCACAGAACTCATTTATAATTGAATATTATGCATAAAGCACAGTATAACCTTGCTAAAATCCACTGACTCAAAGAAGCCACATAACACGGAGGGCTCAAGGGAGGATGTTTGAATATTTCTTAGAAGGGAAAATAAAATAAGATACTGGAGATAAGAGGGAGGAAATTGGGTAGTAGTGTGAAAGGAGCTGGGGTGGGTTTAGGTGTAAAAAGAGCCTGGGAGACACAATGGAAATCAGCAGTGGGTGCATAGTAAGGGCATCTCTCTGATGTGCCAGAGACCTCGGGCAGAAGTAGGCCAAAGGGTGTCTCACATAATTGTCCTCTGAGAGGCTCCACATAAGCCAATTTGGAAACAGATGCAGAGACCCACAGCCAAATATCAGAAAGATCTTGGTAGTCTTGTGGAAGAATTGGAGGAAGGATTGAGGGACAAGAAGGGAACAGGGACTTCACAGGAAGACCATCAGTGTCAACTAACCTGGACCCTTTGGGGCTCTAAAGACTGAACCACCAATGAAAGAGTAAGCATGGACTGGACCTATGCTCATCCCACACATATGTAGCAAAAGTGCTGCTTGATCTTTACTAGGGTGTCCCAACAACTGGAGTGGGGACTGTCCCTGAATCTGTTGCCTGCCTATGAATCCCATTCTTCTAACTCAGATGTCTTGTCTGGCCTCAGTGGGAGAGAATGTGTGTAGTCCTACAGTGACTTGATGAGCCAGGTGGGGTGATGCCCAGGGGGCTTCTGCTTCTCATAGGAGAAGAGAATGAGGGAAGAAGATCTGTGAGAAAGCATACTGAGAGGAGAAGGGGGCTGATATTGGGATGTAACAGTATGATCTATCAAACAAAGAAACTCTGGGTAAAAAAATTTGTGAAATTGGAAATAAATCATTGCAGCACAAAAAACTACAATAGCCAGGTTCCCACAATAGAAAAAGAATGTAGAATCCAAACTGGAAAAAGCTCCTACTATGAATATGACTAGCTTATTTCCATTCCCAATCCCTACCTTATGACAGGAGAGAAATTATTCCAGCAGGCTGTGATCTGATACATACCACCATGGTATGTATGTATGTATGTATATAGATAGATATAGATATAGATATAGATATAGATATAGATATAGATATAGATATAGATATAGATATAGATATAGATATAGATATAGATATAGATATATGTATATATACATATATACACATATACATACATACATATATATACATGCATACACACAAACTAAATGCAAAATGTTTTAAGTTAACAGAATTCTTCAATAGTACACCTAATTACTTGTAAGCTTGTATCAAGCATTATATAATCTGATGTGTAAAAGCAGAAACAGAATAAAAATTAAATGAAGAAGAATGAGTGGACTTTTCATACCATCCAAACACCAAATGAGTCATGAAAATTCATTAAAGGAACACAGAGGCTCACTGTAGAAGGTAGGGGAAGATGAGATCTAGAATTAGTCTAGGTAGGGGTATGAATTTTGTTAAAATATATTGTATAAAATACTCAAGAATTTGTAAAATATTAAAAACACAGCTCATAAAGTAAAAAGAAAAACCGATTTAGAGAAAACATTGGGAGCATTCTTTAAACAAAGAGAAATATGAAAACGGACAGGTCCAAGATGGTCATTGACATGAAAGAAAATTAACACAAATAATCAAGGTCACAGAGAAATTATTATCATAAGAGACCTTCACAGAATGACAAAAGAAGCAAATGGCACATAAGGACTTCTAGTACAGCTAATGGCAGATTTCTGAGCAAAGACCTGCAGACCACAAGAGACCAGGATGATCTAGTCAATGAGGTGACTGGAAAAGCAAAATAACCTGCCTATAAATGTCACAAACTGTCATTCAGAAATGAAGTATATAAAAGATTCCTCCGAAAAACAGTAGCAGAGAGAGTTCATCACCAACAGACACTGTAAATGTTCAGGAGTTTTTCAAGCTAAAGGAAATGGTTGGTAACTAGTTGCTACTAAACATCTTCATGTAAAAATCATTTCATTTCTCTCTTCCTTTTCTCTGTCCACACATTCCCATGCTAATGGCCTTTTTCTCTTTCATATTAATGGCCTCTTCTTTAATTGATGTTATATATTGAAAATGACTGTGTATGTGTGTGTAATGTTAATGTACATATTACATTACACATTATATATATACATATATATATATATACACATGTATATTGCTAAATATATAAAGAGAGCATGCTCAGTCCATATAACATTACTATATGCATATTTTTCAAGGAAAATTATTTAGTTTCGATAAATAATCGGTGAACTTTCCTTTGGAAAAGACTGTTTCTCCTATTCTCACTAAGGACAAAAATTAACTAACAAGTCCCTTCCAGTTGGTAGCAACACCGGGTAACCTTGGGCGCAGAATCAGCGGACACCCCCACAGTCCCCAGAGGACTCTCCACAGGATCTTAGGATCACTGGTGAGTGGAATACAACATCAGTTCCAATCTGATTGTGACTGACCTGTGACAGCAGGAACAAGGACACCAGATCCCTTCCTGACCAGAGGCTCGGGTTCCTTTTGATCAGTTCTGGTTTAGCTTGGTTTCAAACAGACCAGAGAGCTCCATGGTCCTCAAAGGAGACACCACTTCCCAGCACTGTAACAGGCCCATGATCTTAGGATAACAGGATCCCAGGATAACAGGAGCTGGGTCACACCAGTATTTCAGGGTCTCAGAGGAGTTTGACTGCCAAGAACTGACACATCCAGAATCTCAGGTTCACAGGAGTCCACAATAAAAGGATCACAGAGAAAGCTGAACTCAGGAGTCCTGAATCAACTGGGAAGGTCAGGCTCCAATCAGATATATTGAGGGCAGCAAGCACTTGAGATAATCAGATGGCAGGAGGCAAGCATAAGAACAGAAGCAACAGAAACCAAGGGTACTTGGCATCATCAGAACCAAAATGTCCCACCATAGCAAGTCCTGGATACACCATCACACCAGAAAAGGAAGACAGATCTAAAGTAACTTCTCATGATGATGATGGAGGACTTTAAGAAGGAAATACAGGAAAACAGCTAGAGCCTTTAAAGAGGAAACACAAAAATCCCTTAGAGAATAACAGAATAAACACTACCAAACAGGTGATAGAATTGAACAAAACCATCCAAGATCTTAAAAAAGGAAGTAGAAACAATAAAGAAAACCCAAAGGGAGACAACTATGGAAATGGAAACCCTAGGAAAGAAATCAGGAACCATAGATGGGAGCATCAGCAACAGAATACAAGAGATGGAAGAGAGAATCTCAGGTGCAGAAGATTCCATAGGGAACATGGACACAACAATCAAAGAAAATGCAAAATACAAAAAGATCCTAACTCAAAACATCCAAGAAATCCAGGACACAATGAGAAGACCAAACCTACGGATAATAGGAGTAGATGAGAATGATTTAAAGGCCCAGCAAATAACTTCAACAAAATTATAGAAGAAAACTTCCCATACCTAAAGAAAGATATGCCCATAAACATACAAGAAGCCTACAGAACTCCAAATAGACTGGACCAGAAAAGAAATTCTTCCTGACACATAATAATCAGATCAACAAATGCACTAAATAAAGACAGAATATTAAAAGCAGTAAGGGAAAAAGGTCAAGTAACATACAAAGGCAGTCCTTTATTAATATTAGAATTACTCCAGACTTCTCACCAGAGACTATGAAAGTCAGAAGATCCTGGACAGATCATATACAGATCCTAGGAGAACACAAATGCCAGCCCAGGCTACTATACATAGTAAAACTCTCAATTAACATTAACATAGCTGGAGAAACCAAAGTATTCCATGACAAAACTAAATTCACAAAATATCTTTCCACGAATCCCACCTTTCAAAGGATAATAACAGGAAAACACCAATACAAGGACAGAAACTACGCCCTAGAAAAAGCAAGAAAGTAATCCTTCAACAAACCTAAAAGAAGACAACCCCAACAGAATCCCAACTCTAACAACAAAAATAACAGGAAGCAACAATTACTTTTCCTTAGTATCTCTTAATATCAATGGACTCAATTCCCCAATAAAAAGACATAGACTAACATACTGGGTACAAAAAAAGGACCCAACATTTTGCTGCTTACAGGAAACCCATCTCAGGAAAAAAGACAGACACTACCTCAGAGAGAAAGGCTGGAAAACAATTTTCCAAGCAAACGGTCTGAAGAAACAAGCTGGAGTAGCCATTCTAATATCGAATAAAATTGGCATCCAACCCAAAATTATCAAAAAAAGACAAGAAGGGACACTTCATACTCATCAAAGGTAAAATCTTCCAAGAAGAACTCTCAATTCTGAATATCTATGCTCCAAATATGACTCTAACTAAGGAAGTGAAAGATCTGTATGATAAGAGCTTCAAGTCTCTGAAGAAAGAAATTGAAGATGATCTCAGAAGATGGGAAGATCTGCCATGCTCATGGATTGGCAGGATTAATATAGTCAAAATGGCTATCCTTCTGAAAGCAATCTACAGATTCAATGCAATCCCCATCAAAATTCCAACTCAATTCTTCACAGAGTTAAAAAGGCAATTTGCAAATTCTTCTGGAATAATAAAAAACCTAGAATAGCAAAAACTATTCTCAACAATAAAAGAACCTCTGGTGGAATCACCATGCCTGACATTAAGCTGTACTACAGAGCAATTGTGATAAAAACTGCATGGTACTGGTACAATGACAGACAGGTATATCAATGGAATAGAATTGAAGACCCAGAAATGAATCCAACAACTATGGTCACTTGATCTTTGACAAGGGAGCTAACGCCATCTAGTGGAAAAAAGACAGCATTTTCAACAAATGGTGCTGGTACAAATGGCAGTTATCATGTAGAAGAATTCAAATTGATCCCTTCTTATCTCCTTGTACAAAGCTCAAGTTTAAGTGGATCAAGGAGTTCCACGTAAAACCAGAGACACTGAATCTTATAGAGGAGAAAATGGGGAAAAGCTTAAAAGATACAGGCACAGGGGAAAAATTCCTAAACAGAACAGCAATGGCTTGTGCTGTAAGATCAAGAATTAACAAATGGGACCTTATAAAATTGCAAAGCTTCTGTAAGGCAAAAAACACTGTCAATAAAACATTTTCTAAAGTAAACAGTCTTGAGGATCCCCATTACATTTTGGGTCCCTCAGTGTCTCTTCACAGAAGCCCAAAAGACACCATGATAGTCTGACAATATGTAATGGGTTAAACAGATGTGACAAAGACCCACACTAAAGACCTAGTTACAACCACCTCAGCATAAGGCTAAAGAAGTTAAACTATCCTTGCCTCCACTAAAATCAGCTAGTCTTCATGTTAAGAGTTCGTCTAGCATTTGTAGTTCTGTCTTCCTTACTAAACCGATTTTATTTCAGGTCTTAAAAAATTCATGAAGATGCTATCATGTGAAGCCATGATGCTGACATAGCCTTAGTCCAGTAAGTTTCCTGTTCATGTGTTCACACCAAAAGTTATTTGTGATAGAGAATGGTACATGGGGTGTATGTGGTCTGAGTTTCTGACCACAAATTTCTACATCTGCTACTCCTTAGGCAGAAGCAAGAGTTTCGTTTTTAAATACTTAGCTCTCTGTTGCTCTTGGGTGGACTCTAAGAAGAGACAAATAATCTTTCTGTTTATAGACCAGACACTAAAGGAGTGTGTTCCGCAAAGGATGTCTAGTGGTACTCAGATTCTATTCTTTATTTTCATATTAAATTTCTTTTTATTTTCTACTAGCAGTGTTCATTATGCAGTTGAGTTTTTCTCAGAACTCACTTAGGAGACACAGACTATACTCAAATTGAGTTCTTTTTCCTTCTGCCTGCCAAATGCTAGAAATACAGGTGTGCAATACCACATATGTCTTTAACCATTTTTATTCTTGTATTTGTTGGATAAAATGGTTAGTTGACTCCCAGTTCTGTCCTTGTGTGTGAATCACAGTCACTAGAGCCAGACATCTGGTCACACTGTATCTATAGTTTAAAAAAGATATAAAGAGGGGCATGATTATGCTTAGCTAGAATTCTTGACTATTAAACACTTCAGAATACCTTGCTTAGGGAATGATGCAATTCCCTAAATAGTGGGCACATCTTCTCACACCAATTAAACTAAACAGGAAAAATTTCCCCCAGACAAATCTGTAGGCCAACTTTGCTGATGTCTAAAACACTGTTTCAGACTCTGGGTTGTTTGTTTGTTTGTTTGTTTGTTTGTTTTGAAGTTGTTCTAGATTGAGGAAAGTAGACATTTAAAATAAAAATTTACATTTCCAGAAAAATTAATTACTACGCTTTACAATAGCCTAAAATATACAGTTGCCGTAAGACCAGGCACCTCCTCTCATTTTAAGGCCAGATGAGGCACCCCAGTAGGAGTAAACGGACATAAAAGGACTCAGCGGTGTCAGAAACAGCCCATGCTCACACTAGTAAGAGTCCCACAAGAATATCAATCATATATGTTACACAAGTGTAACATATATGCAGAGGGCCTAGGTCATTCCACGCAGGCCCCTGGTTATCAGTTGAGTCTTTGTAACTACCTATGAGACAATGTTAGGCCACTCTGTGTAGGTCTGCATGCAGTGGTGCAGCAGCCAGGGAATCCTTTGCCAGGCATGTGGAAGTGGAAGGTCTTGTGAGACCACTAGGATCCTGTGGGCCTGGGTACCAGAGATTTTCCAACTAGACCTCTATCCAGGCTGAGTAGGAAGGCCCCAGAGGGAGGAAGTGAGTGCAGGCAGGAAGACAAAGCCTCTGCCATGCTTTCCAGGTTGCTCAGTAGGAGCCTCTCTGAACTGAGTCAGGTCAGGCTGGTCAGCTAAAAGTCCTGACAATCCAGTGAGGAATGTGTGGGAACTTGGGTGCAGCTCTTCAGGAGAGAAGATCTCTTCCCAAGTGTTACAGCTCTTGGAACAAAAAGGTCAGACAAAGGAATAGTTCTTGCATGCCTTTAATTCCTTGCATGGTTCTCCCTATATACAGTTCTGGCAGTGATCTAGAGTTTGACAGCTAGCCCCTCTCATATGCTTGGACTGAGAGTTTGGGGAAAATTTTATTTGCATGTAGGAGGACTTGGTGCTATTCCTAAGTGGATGATAGCCACGCCTCTCCTGTTGGGGTTGGGGGGGAGGGGCAGTAACTGACAGGAGCCAGGGTCCAGGAGAGAACTTCTTCTATCCCATGTAAGTGAATTATCACAACCGGGTCCTGGGGTCTAGCCTCGACTGGAAATCAGGCTGTCTGCGCATAGCCGATTGTCCCACAGGATTCAGGTGTTACCACTCTCTGAGGGGAAGCAGGAGCAAAGCAGGCTGCTGGGCCTCTATCCAGAGAGGTATTCTGATTTCAGTTGTCTCTCCTGGGATTCTCTCCATTCATGCTCCCACCACCTTATCCATCTTGCTGCTGACAACACACCCCCATCCAGAGTACTCCACCAATCCACCCCTGATGTCTATTCTATATCCCCTACACAGTGAGACTCATATGACCTCCACTTGAAGTCTCTTTGTTACTTAGCATCTCTAAATCATAGGTTGTAGCATGATTATACTTTCCAGCTAATATCCACTTATGAGTACATACTATATTTGTCATTCTTAGTTGGGTTTACCTCACTCAGATTTATCTTTTCTAATATGTCCTACTGGAATAGAGAGCAAGGACTATGAATTCAGGAACTAGCTTGGAAAATAAAAATGTCTAAAAATGCAAAAATAACATCAAAATGTGCATATAAAACACTCTCTGAACATAATTAGATATTTATGTCAACAATTCACCAAAAAGACACAACATATGTATATATGTATTATGTATATATGTATACATATATGCATGGGTATTTACGAATAATGGTAACTGTATAGGACAGGAAATATTGCTCAGGGGTTAAGAATATGTTCTTTACTATTAGAAGATCCAACTTAAGTTCAAAATGGCCATATGAGGATGCTCACTACTGTGAATGACTCCAGCTCTAGGTGATTCAAACAGTCAAATCTTCTACCTTTACATGGAATGAGCACTCACATGCTCATATCACACAAAATTTAAAATGAAAATTTTAAAGAATGTGAATGCTGTTCAGTGCTCTATGCACCTGACCTGCTAGAGGAGAGCTTACCTTCCGGAAGTGCTCTTACCCCGGCACTCAGGGGAGATCACCATTTTCTCTCCAGTGACTCTCTAAAGTGGGTCCACTCAGGAGAGCAAAGGATACAAAAGCAGCACAGCAGCTGAGACAGAATCCTATAGGCCTACATCTGCAGCCAGGAGGTGGAGATGATCCTCAGTCCTCTGTGCATTGGCCTTGCCAAGAGAAAGCTGGTCTCCCAGGAGTACTGACATAGGCTTACACAGGAGGAGCAAGCTCCAGCCAGAGACACCAATAACATCTAACACCAGAAATTATCAGATGAAGAAAGGCAAATGCAAGAAACTTACCAACAGGTAAGTTACCAACCAAGACTAGGGAACACAGGGCCCCCAATGGAGGAGCTAGAGAAAGCAGCTGAAGGGGTCTGCAACCCTATAGGAGGAACAACAATATGAACTAACCAGTACCACCAGAACTCATGTCTATAGCTGCATATGTAGCAGAAGATGGCTTAGTCGGCCATCATTAGGAGGAGAGGCCCTTCATCTTACGAAGATTATATGCCCCAGTACAGGGGAATGCCAGAGCCAGGAAGTGAGAGTGGGTGGGTTGGGGAGCAGGACAGGGGGAGGGTGTAGGGGACTTTCAGGATAGCATTTGAAATGTAAATGAGGAAAACTATAATAATAATAATAATAAAACCAAGACTACTAGCATCATCAGAACCCAGAACTCCCACCACAGCGAGTACTAGATACCCAAACACACTAGAAAAGCAAATTTTAAATTTAAAATCATATCTCATGAGGCTTGAGGATGTTAAGAAGGGCATTAATAACTCCTTTAAAGAAATTCATGAGAACACAGCTAAACAGGTAGGAACCCTTAAAGTAAACACAAAAAAATCACTTAAAGAATTACAGGAGAACACAGGTAAACATGTAGGAACCCTTAAAGAAGAAACACAAAAATCCCTTAAAGAATTAAAAGAAAACACATCCAAAGAGGTGAAATAATTGAACAAAACCACCCAATATCTAAAAATAGAAGTAGAAACAATAGAGAAATCACAAAGGGAGACAACTCTGGAGATAGAAATCCTAGGAAAGAGATCAGGAGACATAGATGCAAGCACCAAAAACAGAATACAAGGGACGAAAGAGAGAATCTCAGTTGCAGAGGATAACATGGAAAATATGGACAAAACAATCAAAGAAAATGCAAAAGATCCTAATTCAAAACATCCAGGAAATCCAGAACACAATGAAAAAGATGAAAACTAAGGATAATAGGTATAGATCAGAGTGAAGATTTTCTATTTAAAGGGCCAGTGAGTATCTTCAAAAAAATTATAGAAGAAAACTTCCCTAACCTAAAGAAAGAGATGCTAATTAACATACAAGAAGCCTACAGAACTCCAAATAGACTGGACCAGAAAAGATATTCCTCATGACTCATAATAACCAAAACACCAAATGTGCTGAACAAAGATAGAATATTAAAAGCAGTAAGGGGAAAACGTCAAGTATAAAGGCAGACCAGAATTTTCACCAGACTATGAAAGCCGAAGATCCTGGGCAGATATCATACAGACCCTAAGAGAACACAAAGGCAAGCCCAGGCTACTATACCCAACCAAACTCTCAATTACCATAGATGGAGACACCAAGTTATTCCATGACAAAACCAAATTTACACAATGTCTTTTGAAGAATCCAGCCCTTCACAGGATAATAAAAGAAAAACTCCAAAACAAGAAGGAAAACTACACCCTAGAAAAAGCAAGAAAGTAATCTTTAAACAAACATAAAAGAAGATAGCCACATGAACAGAATCCCAACTCTAACAACAAAAATAACAGGAAGGAGTAATTATTTTTTCTTAATGCCTCTTAATAGCAATGGACTCAATACCCCAATAAAAAGATATAGACTAACAGACTGGTTATGTAAACAGGACCCAACATTTTGCTGCATGCAGGAAACCCACCTAAGTGACGAAGACAGACACTACCTCAGAATAAAAGGATGGAAAACAATTTTCCAAGCAAATGGTCTGAAGAAACAAGCTGGAGTAGCCATTCTAATACCGAATAAAATCAAATTTCAAACTGAAAGATATCAAAAAAGACAAGGAGAGACACTTCATACTCATCAAAAGTAAAATCTACCAAGATGAACTCTCAATTCTGAACATCTATGCTCCAAATGCAAGGGCAACCACATTCAAAAGAAATTTTAGTAAAGCTCAAAGCACACATTGCACCTCACACAATAATAGTGGGAGTCTTCAACACCCCACTCTCACCAATGGACAGATCCTGAAAACAAAAACTAAACAGAGACACGGTGAAACTAAGAGAAGTTATGAAACAAATGTACTTCACAGATATCTGCAGAACATTTTATCCAAAAAAAAAAGGATAGACCTTCTTCAAAACTGACAATAAAATTGGTAACAAAACAGGCCTCCACAGATACAAAAATATTGAAATTATCCCATGCATCCTATCTGATCATCATGGACTAAGGCTGATCTTCAATAACAACATAAATAATAGAAAGCCCACATACTTGTGGAAGCTGAACAAAACTCTACTCAATGAGAACTTGGTCAAGGAAGAAATAAAGAAAAACATTACAGACTTTTCAGAGTTTAATGAAAATGAAGCCACAACACACTCAAATTTATGGGAAACAATGAAAGCATTTCTAAAAGGAAAACTCATAGCTCTGAGTGCCTCCAAAAAGAAACTAGAGAGAGCATACACTAGAAGCTTGACAGCACACCTAAAAGCTCTAGAACAAAAGGAAACAAATTCACCCAGGAGGAGTAGAAGTCAGGAAATAATCAAACTCAGGGCTGAAATCAACCAAGTGGAAACAAAAAGATCTATACAAAGAATCAACCAAACCAGGAGCTGGTCCTTTGAGAAAATCAACACGATAGATAAACCCTTAGCCAGACTAACTAGAGGGCACAGGGACAGTATCCTAATTAACAAAATCAGAAATGAAAAAGGAGACATAACAACAGAACCTGAGGAAATCCAAAACATCATCAGATCCTACTACAAAAGGCTATACTCAACAAAACTGGAAAACCTGGATAAAATGGACAATTTTTCTAGAGAGATACTAAAGTAATATCAGGATCAGATTAATGATCTAAACAGTTGCATATCCCCTAAAGAAATAAGAGGAGTCATTAATAGTCTCCAAACCAAAGTAAGCCCAGAACCAGATGGGTTCAGTGCAGAGTTCTATCAGACCTTCAAAGAAGACCTAATCCCAATTCTTCTCAAACTATTCCACAAAATAGAAACAGAAGGTACTCTACCCAATTCATTCTATGAAGCCACAATTACTCTGATATCTAAACCACACAAAGACCCAAGAAAGAAAGAGAACTTCAAAATATCAATGCAAAAATACTCACTAAAATTCTTACAAACCGAATCCAAGAACACATCAAAATAAGCATCCATCATGATCAAGTAGGCTTCATTCCAGGGATGCAGAGGTGTTTCAACATGTGGAAATCCATCAACCTAATTTACTATATAAACAAACTCAAAGGCAAAAACCACATGATCATCCCATTAGATGCTGAGAAAACTTTTGACAAACTCCAACACCCCTTCATGATAAAAGTCTTGGAAAGATCAGGAATTCAAGGCCCATACCTAAACATAATAAACATAACAGGAAGTGTATAGAGTTTGAGTTTGCTTTCCTTTTCTTCTCATCTCTTCTCATGAGGGCTGTGTCTGACTCTCTTACTAAGGCCATCTACTGGAGAGACACATCACCAATGGGACACAGTTGAAGTAATGTTATCTAATGAGGATGCAACATAGACATTATTCATTTATTTTCAGAGGTTTCCAGGTTTTGTGTGAATTGGAGTTGTGTATAATGTTTGGGTTTTACACTGAAGCAAGAGACAAAGTGAGACATAGCTCAGTAATTTAGTGGGATATCATGTTGACAGGCCCTTGGAGGTGTCAAGGTTGGGTGGTAATAATGTCAATCCTCAGGATGTATTACTTGGCTGTTAGGAGACAAGGAGACCAATTGTATGGTTTAGTTCACCTTTATGTCTGTATAAAAATCCATTCTGTGTATATACTACTGTTTTAGTTAACTTTTTAATTGCTACAATGAAACATGTGACAAGAGTCACTTAAGAAACTCAGCGTTTACTTTATTTCACATTTGGAGGTATTTCAAGTTTATCATCATGGTGGTAAAGGCATGGTGACAGGAACTTGAGGCAACTGATCACATTGCATCAGGATTTAAGAATTAGGGGGGCCACCTTGGGCATGAACACGACAGATGGTCCCACTGTCCCAAGAGGACTCTCCATGCTGCAGGCCCCCTAGCACACCCAGGATCTTAGGATCACTGAGGAGAGATGGCCTCCAGAGAGGGCTCTGACCCTGTGACTCTGATGAGAGAGCCATCTTCTATCCTGGGTTTCTCAGAGACCATTCCACGCAGGAGAGCACAGGGGTCACAGAAGCAATAGAGCTTCTTGGACCTTCATCCTCCAATAGAACTCCTTTCAAGCCTTCATCCTCAGCCAGGAGGTGGAGCTGAGACGCAGACCCCTGGGCACCTTCCCTGCCAGAGGAGAATCAGCCTCCAGGGAGGGCTCTGACCCCAGGACTCAGGAGGTGAATCTGAGCTCCAGACTTCTGTGCACCTTCCCTGCAAGAGGAGAGCTTAACCATAGAGAGTGCTCTGACCACTTGGACTCAGGAGAGAGCTGGATTCCCAGGAGTGTTGACAGAGGCTAACAGAATCACAGGAGGAACAAGCTCCATCCAGAGACAGCTAGAACACCTAACACCAGAGATTACCAGATGGCAAAAGGCAAACAGCAATCTTACTAACAAAAACCAACACCACTCGGCAACATCAGAACCCAGCCAGTACTCCCACCACAGCAAGTCCCAGATACCCCAACAAAAAGCAAGATTCGGATTTAAAAACAAATCTCATGATGCTGGTAGAGGATTTTAAGAAGGTCATTAATAACTCACTTAAAGAAATACAAGCGAACACTGCTAAACAGGTAGAAGGCCTTAAAGAGGAAACACAAAAATCCCTTAAAGATTTACAGGAAAACACAACCAAACAGGTGATGGAATTGAACAAAACCATCCAAGAACTAAAAATGTAAGTAGAAACAATAAAGGTGCCCTGGCTTCCTCAACTCAATTTTATCACAGCGACCAGAAAAGTGACTCATACAGAAGGTGAAGAGCTAGTCACTGTTTAGAGTTTTTCAGTGTAACTTTGGGTTCCAGGTGTGTAGAATCACTAAGGTTTGCTCATACAGGCACCAGGGAAGTCAAAAATGATGAGAATTCTTGCCATCATTTGGTAGTATGAAAAAAACTGAACTCTCGCCAGCTACCCACAACACCCGCCACAGGATCTTAAGACTTCTGGTGAGTGGAGCACAGCTTCTGCTCCAATCCAATTGCGCGGGACCTGAGACTGCATTAGTTAGGGAGGCAGAAACCGGCCTGAGTAGGACCACAGGCCTCATCCCGCAGGATCAGCGCCGGGGTAGCGGGAGCGCAGGGTTGCCTGACACCCGCCAGCTACCCACGACCCCTGCCGCAGGATTTTGGGACTGCTGGTGAGTGGAACACAGCTTCTGCTCCAATCCAATTGCGCGGGACCTGAGACTGCATTAGTTAGGGAAGCAGAAACCGGCCTGAGTAGGGCCACAGGCCTCATCCGGCCGGATCAGCGCCGGGGTAGCGGGAGCGCAGGGTTGCCTGACACCAGCCAGCTACCCACGACCACCCGCCGCAGGATTTTGGGACTGCTGGTGAGTGGAACACAGCTTCTGCTCCAGTCCAATCACGCGGGACCTGAGACTGCTCTGGTTGGGGAGAGAGAAATCCTGCCTACATAGGGCCACAACCCTCTTCCGGTCAGAAAAGCACCAGGGCAGCTGGGGCGCAGGGTCAGCTGACACTCGCCAGCTACCCACAACACCCGCCACAGGATCTTAAGACTTCTGGTGAGTGGAGCACAGCTTCTGCTCCAATCCAATTGCGCTGGACCTGAGACTGCATTAGTTAGGAAAGCAGAAACCGGCCTGAGTAGGACCACAGGCCTCATCCGGCAGGATCAGCGCCGGGGTAGCAGGAGCGCAGGGTTGCCTGACACCCGCCAGCTACCCACGACCCCCGCCACAGGATTTTGGGACTGCTGGTGAGTGGAACACAGCTTCTGCTCCAATCTTTAAACAGTGACAACGATAACAACTAACCCCAGAGATTACCAGATGGCGAAAGGTAAACGTAATAATCTTACTAACAGAAACCAAGACCACTCACCATCATCAGAACCCAGCACCCCCACTTCGCCCAGTCCAGGGCACCCCAACACACCGGAAAAGCTAGACACGGATTTAAAAGCATATCTCCTGATGATGATAGAGGACTTCAAGAAGGACTTTAATAACACACTTAAAGAAATGCAGGAGAACACTGCTAAACAGGCAGAAGACAATAAAGAGGAAGCACAAAAATCCCTTAAAGAATTGCAGGAGAACACTGCTAAAGAGTTACAAATCCTTAAAGAAAAACAGGATAACATAATCAAACAGGTAGAAGTCCTTAATGAAAAACAGGAAAACACATCCAAACAGATGATGGAAATGAACAAAACCATACTAGACCTAAAAAGGGAAGTAGACACAATAAAGAAAACCCAAAATGAGGCAACACTGGAGATAGAAACCCTAGGAAAGAAATCTGGAACCATAGATACCAGCATCAGCAACAGAATACAAGAGATGGAAGAGAGAATCTCAGGTGCAGAAGATTCCATAGAGAACATCCGCACAACAATCAAGGAAAATGTAAAATGCAAAAAGATCCTAACTCAAAACATCCAAGAAATACAGGACGCAATGAGAAGACCAAACCTACGGATAATAGGAGTGGATGAGAATGAAGATTTTCAACTCAAAGGACCAGCAAACATCTTCAACAAAATTATAGAAGAAAACTTCCCAAATCTAAAGAAAGAGATGCCCATGAACATACAAGAAGCCTACAGAACTCCAAATAGACTGGACCAGAAAAGAAATACCTCCCGACACATTATAATCAGAACAACAAATGCTCTAAATAAAGATAGAATACTAAAAGCAGTAAGAGAAAAAGGCCAAGTAACATATAAAGGCAAGCCTATCAGAATTACACCAGATTTTTCACCAGAGACTATGAAGGCCAGAAGATCCTGGACTGATGTTATACAGACACTAAAAGAACACAAATTCCAGCCCAGGCTACTATACCCAGCCAAACTCTCAATTAACATAGATGGAGAAACCAAAGTATTCCACGACAAAACCAAATTCACACATTATCTCTCCACGAATCCAGCCCTTCAAAGGATAATAACAGAAAAAAACCAATACAAGGACAGGAACCACGCCCTAGAAACAACAAGAAGGTAATCCCTCAACAAACCTAAAAGAAGACAGCCACAAGAACAAAATGCCAACTTTAACAACAATAATAACAGGAAACAACAATTACTTTTCCTTAATATCTCTTAATATCAATGGACTCAACTCCCCGATAAAAAGACATAGACTAACAAACTGGCTACACAAACAAGACCCAACATTTTGCTGCTTACAGGAAACTCATCTCAGAGAAAAGGATAGACACTACCTCAGAATGAAAGGATGGAAAACAATTTTCCAAGCAAATGGCATGAAGAAACAAGCTGGAGTAGCCATTCTAATATCTGATAAGATTGACTTCCAACCCAAAGTCATTAAAAAAGACAGGGAGGGACACTTCATACTCATCAAAGGTAAAATCCTCCAAGAGGAACTATCAATCCTGAATATCTATGCTCCAAACACAAAGGCAGCCACATTCATTAAAGAAACTTTAGTAAATCTCAAAGCACACATTGCACCTCATACAATAATAGTGGGAGACTTCAACACACCACTTTCACCAATGGACAGATCATGGAAACAGAAACTAAACAGGGACACAGTGAAACTAACAGAAATTATGAATCAAATGGATCTGGCAGATATCTACAGAACATTCTATCCTAAAACAAAAGGATATACCTTCTTCTCAGCACCTCATGGTACCTTCTCCAAAATTGACCACATAATTGGTCACAAAGCAGGCCTCAACAGATACAAAAATATTGAAATTGTCCCATGCATCCTATCAGATCACCATGGACTAAGGCTGATCTTCAATAACAAAATAAATAATAGAAAGCCAACCTTCACGTGGAAACTGAACAACACTCTTCTCAATGATACCTTGGTCAAGGAAGGAATAAAGAAAGAAATTAAGGACTTTTTAGAGTTCAATGAAAATGAAGCCACAACATACCCAAACTTATGGGACGCAATGAAAGCATTTCTAAGAGGAAAACTCATAGCTCTGAGTGCCTCCAAAAGGAAACTAGAGAGAGCACACATTAGCAGCTTGACAACACACCTAAAAGCACTAGAACAAAAGGAAGCAAATTCACCCAAGAGGAGTAGACGGCAGGAAATAATCAAACTCAGGGGTGAAATCAACCAAGTGGAAACAAGAAAAACTATTCAAAGAATCAACCAATCAAGGAGCTGGTTCTTTGAGAAAATCAACAAGATAGATAAACCCTTAGCCAGACTCACTAGAGGGCACAGGGAAAGCATCCTAATTAACAAAATCAGAAATGAAAAAGGAGACATAACAACAGATCCTGAAGACATCCAAAACACCATCAGATCCTTCTACCAAAGGCTATACTCAACAAAACTGGAGAACCTGGATGAAATGGAGAAGTTCCTAGACAGATACCAGGTACCAAAGTTGAATCAAGATCAGGTTAATGATCTAAACAGCCCTATATCCCCCAAAGAAATAGAAGCAGTCATTAATAGTCTCCCAACTAAAAAAAGCCCAGAACCAGATGGGTTTAGTGCAGAGTTCTATCAGACCTTCAAAGAAGATCTAATCCCAGTTCTTCACAAACTATTCCACAAAATAGAAACAGAAGGTACTCTACCCAACTCATTCTATGAAGCCACAATTACTCTGATACCTAAACCACAAAAAGACCCAACAAAGATAGAAAACTTCAGACCAATATCCCTTATGAATGTTGATGCAAAAATCCTCAATAAAGTTCTTGCTAACCGAATCCAAGAACACATCAAAACAATCATCCATCCTGACCAAGTAGGTTTCATCCCAGGGATGCAGGGATGGTTCAATATACGGAAATCCATCAACGTAATCCAGTATATAAACAAACTCAAAGACAAAAACCACATGGTCATCTCGTTAGATGCGGAAAAAGCATTTGACAAGATCCAACACCCATTCATGATAAAAGTCTTGGAAAGATCAGGAATTCAAGGCCCATACCTAAACATGATAAAAGCAATCTACAGCAAACCAGTAGCCAACATCAAAGTAAATGGTCAGAAGCTTGAAGCAATCCCTCTAAAATCAGGGACTAGACAAGGCTGTCCACTTTCTCCATACCTATTCAACATTGTACTTGAAGTCCTAGCCAGAGCAATTCGACAACAAAAGGAGATCAAAGGGATACAAATTGGAAAAGATGAAGGCAAAATATCACTTTTTGCAGATGATATGATAGTATATATAAGTGACCCTAAAAATTCCACCAGAGAACTCCTAAGCCTGATAAACAGCTTCGGTGAAGTAGCTGGATATAAAATTAACTCAAACAAATCAATGGCCTTTCTCTACACAAAGAATAAACAGGCTGAGAAAGAAATTAGGGAAACAACACCCTTCTCAAGAGTCACAAATAATATAAAATATCTTGGCATGACTCTAACTAAGGAAGTGAAAGATCTGTATAATAAAAACTTCAAGTCTCTGAAGAAAGAAATTATAGAAGATCTCAGAAGATGGAAAGATCTCCCATGCTCATGGATTGGCAGGATCAACATTGTAAAAATGGCTATCTTGCCAGAAGCAATCTACAGATTCAATGCAATCCCCATCAAAATTCCAAATCAATACTTCAATGAATTAGAAAGTGCAATCTGCAAATTCATCTGGAATAACAAAAAACCTAGGATAGCAAAAACTCTTCTCAAGGATAAAAGAACCTCTGGTGGAATCACCATGCCGGACCTAAAGCTCTACTACAGAGCAATTGTGATAAAAACTGCATGGTACTGGTATAGTGACAGACAAAGAGACCAATGGAATAGAATTGAAGACCCAGAAATGAACCCACACACCTATGGTCACTTGATCTTCGACAAGGGAGCTAAAAACATCCAGTGGAAGAAAGACAGCATTTTCAACAAATGGTGCTGGCACAACTGGTTGTTAACATGTAGAAGAATGCGAATCGATCCATTCCTATCTCCTTGTACTAAGGTCAAGTCTAAGTGGATCAAGGAACTTCACATAAAACCAGAGACACTGAAACTTATAGAGGAGAAAGTGGGGAAAAGCCTTGAAGATATGGGCACAGGGGAAAAATTCCTGAATAGAACAGTAATGGCTTGTGCTGTAAGATTGAGAATTGACAAGTGGGACCTCATGAAACTACAAAGCTTCTGCAAGGCTAAAGACACCATCAATAAGACAAAAAAACCACCAACAGATTGGGAAAGGATCTTCACCTATCCTAAATCAGATAAGGGACTAATATCCAATATATATAAAGAACTCAAGAAGGTGGACTCCAGAAAGTCAAATAACCCCATTAAAAATGGGGCTCAGAACTGAACAAAGAATTCTCACCTGAGGAATACCGAATGGCAGAGAAACACCTGAAAAAATGTTCAACATCCTTAATCATCAGGGAAATGCAAATCAAAACAACCCTGAGATTCCACCTCACACCAGTCAGAATGGCTAAGATCAAAAATTCAGGTGACAGCAGATGCTGGCGAGGATGTAGAGAAAGAGGAACACTCCTCCATTGTTGGTGGCATTGCAAGCTTGTACAACCACTCTGGAAATCAGTCTGGCGGTTCCTCAGAAAATTGGACATAGTACTACCGGAGGATCCAGCAATACCTCTCCTGGGCATATATCCAGAAGATGTCCCAACCGGTAAAAAGGACACATGCTCCACTATGTTCATAGCAGCCCTATTTATAATAGCCAGAAGCTGGAAAGAACCCAGATGTCCCTCAACAGAGGAATGGATACAGAAATTATGGTACATTTACACAATGGAGTACTACTCAGCTATTAAAAAGAATGAATTTATGAAATTCCTAGCCAAATGGATGGACCTGGAGGGCATCATCTTGAGTGAAGTAACACAATCACAAAAGAACTCATACAATATGTATTCATTGATAAGTGGATATTAGCCCAAAACTTAGGATACCCAAGATATAAGATACAATTTGCTAAACGCATGAAACTCAAGAAGAATGAAGACCAAAGTGTGGACACTGTGCACCTTCATAGAATTGGGAACAAAACACCCAGGGAAGGAGTTACAGAGACAAAGTTCGTAGCTGTGATGAAAGGATGGACCATTTAGAGACTGCTGTATCCAGGGATCCGTCCCATAATCAGCTTCTAAACGCTGACACCATTGCATACACTAGCAAGATTTTGCTGAAAGGACCCAAATATAGCTGTCTCTTGTGAGATGATGCCGGGGCCTAGCAAACACAGGAGTGGATGTTCACAGTCAGCTATTGGATGTATCACAGGGCTCCCAATGGAGAAGCTAGAGAAAGTACCCAAGGAGCTAAAGAGATCTGCAACCCTATTGTTGGAACAACATGATGTACTAACCAGAACCCCGGAGCTCTTGTCTCTAGCTGCATATGTATCGAAAGATGGCCTAGTCGGCCATCATTGGAAAGAGAGGCCCATTGGACTTGCAAACTTTATATGCCCCAATATAGGGGAATGCCAGGGCCAAAAGAATGGGAATGGGTGGGTAGGGAAGTGGGGGGCGCTATGGGGGACTTTTGGGATAGCATTGGAAATGTAATTGAGGAAAATATGTAATAAAAATATTAAAAATCAAAAAAAAAAAAAAACGGAATGTACTGACTGCTTGTGGGAACTGAAGCTGATTTTGAACTCTGAACTTCATGGTGTGACTCCAGACAGCACTGAGCCCCTGTTAAAAATGCCTGCTACTGTTCTCCAGGCTTTGTGTACACTTTTTATTGTCTGTCACAAATGTTTCTTACTACGGATTTTCTAAACAATGTATATTATGAATATCACTTGTTTTTTAAAAGCCCAAAAAAAAAAAAAGAAAAAAACTGAAAGAAACATGGGACTGCAGGAATCTTTATGAGGTGGTGATATTATTTTATTTGTGCATATAAACAAAAGAGATTATTTGGGTACTACTAGAGACAGGTCTTTTAAACTTATTTAATAATGTGATAACATTTTCCACAAGGACAGTAGCAATGTATATTCCCTCCAACAGTGTACAAGTGTTCCCTATTCTCCACATTCTTTTCAACCCTTTTCCAACTTTTCTCTTTGGTGATAGACATCCTAGAAGATGTGAGATGCTATTTCATGGTGGCTTTGATTGGAATTTGCAACATAGTTATTGCTATCAAATACCTTTCTGTATACTTGCTGGAAATTTTATATTCTTCTTGAAGATGATTAAAATCTAGGACTTTGGTTTTTACTACTAATGTTTTAGTTATCATATAGAATAATATGCTCCATTATGACATATATGTACAAATGTATATGTGTGTGTGTGTATTTGTACTTTGTTCATATTCCCATTACCTTCTTGTGTTTCCATCTCCTACAACTGGTTTGCTCTCTCACTGACAGTAACTCTGATGGAAGGCACCAAGTACTTAATGTTACTATGTATGGCAGCAGAAGTAGAGGTTAATAAGTTGCAGTGGGAGGTACCTCCTGTAAAGCTTAGTTTGATCCCTGGCATCTACATGGTAGAAGAAGAGAATGGACTCATAAGTAAGACTTTGTCTCTAAAACTAAAAAGAAAAGATGACAAGGAAAGCTGGTGAGGAAATGGGAAAGAGGTTCTAAGGAAAGGAACCAGGGGCAGATTTGATCCAATCACATTATATGCATGTATGGATGATAAATAAAATGTTTTTAAAGTTACTGAAGAGAAAAAGAATGAGAAGGAAACAGAAGAAGGTTTACTAGGAGCAGTGAGATGCTGTGAAGTAGCTTTGGGTGGGGAGAAGAATTAGAAGGAACTGAGAGTGTGAAGTGGAAGTAAATTGGGGATGGGGTAAAAGAGTGTGTCCATTTCTGGGGAGGCAGCAGTAAATGACACCTGAAGGCATAGTCAGATTCTGCTTCTGCATCTGCTAGCCTCCCAGGCAAACATGTGCCCTGTATATTGTCCCTTAAGGCAGGACAGTTACAGGAGAACTGTGCACACTCATATGACCATATAAGTGTCATGCTCAACACTATTGGAGAAGTAAAAATTGCAGAGCTGGGTGTGGAGACTAGAGGGATTGGCAACTCTAATACCAGCACTAGAGAGGGTGAGGCAGGAGAATCAGGAGTTTAAGATCCCTCTTGGCTACATAACACATCTGAGTTCACAATGTGGTACATGAGACCCTGTCTCAAAGCTATAATAGTGGCATGCAAAAAAGCAATCCTTCAACAAACATAAAAGAAGACAGCCACAAGAACAGAATGCCAACTTTAACAACAATAAGGGGAAGCAACAATTATTTTTCTTTAATTTCTCTTAACATCAATGGACTCAATTCCAGAATAAAAAGACATAGAGTAATACACTAACTAAACAAAAAGAACCCAACATTTTGCTTCTTACAGGAAAGCCACCTCAGGGAAAAGGACAGACACTACCTCAGAGTGAAAGGCTGAAAAAAAATTTTCCAAGCAACTGCTCCAAAGAAACAAGCCAGAGTAGCCATTCTAATATCAAATAAAATTGACTTCCAACCCAAAGTTATCAAAAGAGACAAGGAGGAGCACTTCATACTCATAAAAGGTAAAATCTACCAAGATGAACTCTCAATTCTGAATATCTATGTTCCAAATACAAGGGCAGCCACAATCATTAAAGAAACTTTAGTAAAGCTCAGAGCACATATTGCACCTCACACAATAATAGTGGGAGACTTCAACACACCACTTTGACCAATGGACAGATCCTGGAAACATAAAATAAACAGAGACACATGGATACTAACCAAAGTTATGAAACAAATGGATTTAACAGATATCTACAGAACATTTTATCCTAAAACAAAAGGATATACCTTCTTCTCAGGGCCACATGGTACCTCCTCCAAAACTGACCATATAATTGGTCACAAAACAGGCCTCCACAGATACAAAAATATTGAAATTATCCCATGCATCCTATCTGATCACCACGGACTAAGGCTGATCTTCAATAACAGCATAAATAATAGAAAGCCAACATTCATGTGGAAACTGAACAACACTCTACTCAATGATACCTTGGTCAAGGAAGGAATAAAGAAAGGAATTAAAGACTTTTTAGAGTTTAATGAAACTGAAGCCACAACATACCCAAACTTATGGGACACAATGAAGGCAGTCCTAAGAGGAAAACTCATAGCCCTGAGTGCCTCCAAAAAGAAACTAGAGAGAGCATACACTAGCAGCCTGACAGCACACCTAGAATCTCTAGAACTAAAAGAACCAAATTCACCCAAGAGGAGTAGACTGCAGGAAATAATCAAACTCAGGGCTGAAATCAACTTAGTGGAAACAAAAAGAGCTATACAAAGAATCAACCAAACCAGGAGCTGGTCCTTTGAGAAAATCAACACGATACATAAACCCTTAGCCAGACTAACTACAGAGCACAGGGACAGTATCCTAATTAACAAAATCAGAAATGAAAAAGGAGACATAACAACAGAACCTGAGGAAATCCACAACATCATCAGATCCTACTACAAAAGGCTATATTCAACAAAACTAGAAAACCTGGATGAAATGGACAACTTCCTAGACAGATACCAGGTACCAAAGTTAAATCAGGATCTAAACAGTCCCATTTCTCCTAAAGAAATAGAAGCAGGCATCAATAGTCTCCCAACCAAAAATAGCCCAGGACCAGATGGGTTTAGTGCAGAGTTCTATCAGACCTTCAAAGAAGACCTAATTCCAACTCTTCTCAAACAATTCCACAAAATAGAAACAGAAGGTATTCTACCCAATTCATTCTATGAAGCCACAATTACTCTGATACCTAAACCACACAAAGATCGAACAAAAAAAGAGAATTTCAGACCAATTTTCCTTATGAATATTAATGTAAAAATACTCAATGAAATCCTTGAAAACCCTATCCAAGAACACATCAAAACGATCATCCATCATGACCAAGTAGGCTTCATCTCAGGGATGCAGGCATGGTTTAATATACAGAAATCCATCAATGTAATCTGTTATATTAAAAAACTCAAAGACAAAATCTGTATGATCATCTCATTAGATGCTGAGAAAGCATTTGACACAATCCAACACCACTTCATGATAAAGCCTTGGAAAGATCAGGAATTCAAGGCCCATACCTAAACATAATAAAAGCAATGTACAGCAAACCAGTAGCCAACATCAAACTAAATGGAGAGAAATTTGAAGCAATCCCACTAAAATCAGGGACTAGACAAGGCTGCCCACTTTCTCCCTACCTATTCAATACAGTACTTGAATTTCTAGCCAGAGCAATTCGATAACAAAAGGACATCAAGGGGATGCAAATTGGAAAGGAAGATATCAAAATATCACTATTTGCAGATGGTATGATAGTATATATAAGTGACCCTAAAAATTCCACCAGAGAACTCCTAAACCTGATAAACAGCTTCAGTGCAGTAGCTGGATATAAAATTAATTCGAACAAATCAATGGCCTTTCTCTACACAAAGGATAAACAGACCGAGGAAGAAATTAGGGAAACAACACCCTTCACAATAGTCACAAATAATATAAAATACCTTGGTGTGACTCTAACTAAGAAAGTGAAAGATCTGTATGATAAGAACTTCAAGTCTCTGAAGAAAGAAATTGCAGATCTCAGAAGATGGAAAGATATCCCATGCACATGGGTTAGCAGTATTAATATAGTAAAAATGGCTATCTTGCCGAAAGCAATCTACAGATTCAATGCAATCCCCATCAAAATTCCAACTCAATTCTTAACTGAGATAGGAAGGGCAATTTGAAAATTCATCTGGAATAATAAAAAACCTAGGATAGCAAAAATTATTCTCAACAATAAAAGAACCTCTGGTGGAATCACCATGCCTGACATTAAGCTGTACTATAGAGCAATTGTGATAAAAACTGCATGGTACTGGTATAGTGACAGACAGGTAGATCAATGGAATAGAATTGAAGACCCAGAAATGAATCCACACACCTATGTTCACTTGACCTTTAACAAGAGAGCTAAAACCATCCAGTGGAAAAATGACAGCATTTTCAACAAATGGTGCTGGCACAACTGGCAGTTATCATGTAGAAGAATGTGAATTGATCCATTCTTATCTCCTTGTACAAAGCTCAAGTCTAAGTGGATCGAAGACCTCCAAATAAAACCAGAGACACTGAAATTAATAGAGGAGAAAGTGGGGAAAAGCCTCAAAGATATGGGCACACGGGAAAAATTCCTAAACAGAACAGCAATGGCTTGTGCTGTAAGATCAAGAATTGACAAATGGGACCTCATAAAATTGCAAAGCTTCTGTAAGGCAAAAGACCCTGTCAATAAGACAAAAAGGCCACCAACAGATTGGGAAAGGATTTTTATCAGTCCTAAACCTGATAGGGCACTAATATCCATTATTTACAAAGAACTCAAGAAGATGGACTCCAGAAATTCAAATAACCCCATTAAGAAATGGGGCTCAGAGCTGAACAAAAAATTCTCAACTGAGGAATACCGAATGGCTGAGAAGCACCTGAAAAAATGTTCAACATCCTTAATGATCAGGGAAATGCAAATCAAATCAACCTTGAGTTTCCACCTCACACCAATCAGAATGGCTAAAATCAAAACTTCAGGTGACAGCAGATGCTGGCGAGGATGCGGAGAAAGAGGAACACTCCTCCATTGTTGGTGGGATTGCAAGCTTGTACAACCACTCTGGAAGTCAGTCTTGGGGTTCCTCAGAAAATTGGACATAGTACTACCTAAAGATCCAACAATACCTCTCCTGGGCATATACCCAGAAGAAGTTCCAACTAGTAATAAGAACACATGCTCCACTATGTTCATAGCAGCCTTTTTTATAATAGCCAAAAGCTGGAAAGAACCCAGATGTCCCTCAACAGAAGAATGGATACAGAAAATGTGATACATTTACACAATGGAGTACTACTCAACTATTAAAAACAATGAATTTATGAAATTCTTAGACAAATGGATGTATCTGGAGGATATCATCCTTAGTGAGGTAACCCAATCACAAAAGAAGTCATTAGATATGCACTCACTGATTATTGGATATTAGCCCAGAAACATAGAACACTCAAGATACAATTTGCAAAACACAAGAAAATCAAGAAGAGGGAAGACCAATGGGTGGATACTTAGTTCCTCCTTAGATTAGGGAACAAAATACCCATGAAAGGAGTTACAGAGACAAAGTTTGGAGCTATCCAGAGACTACCCCACCCTGGGATCCATCCCATAATCAGCCATCAAACCCAGATACTATTGCATATGCCAGCAAGATTTTGATGGAGGGACCCTGGTATAGCTGTCTCATATGAGGATATGCCAATGCCTGGCAAAAACAGAAGTGGATGCTCATAGTCATCTATTGGATGGAACACAGGGCTCCCAATGGAGAAGCTAGAGAAAGCACCCAAGGAGCTGAAGGGGTCTGCAACCCTATAGGTGGAACAACAATATCAACTAACTAGTACCCCCAGAGCTCATTTCTCTAGCTGCATATGCAGCAGAAGATGGTCTTGTTGGCCATCACTGGGAAGAGAAGCCCCTTGGTATTGCAAACTTTATATGCCCCAGTACAGGGGAATGCCACGGCCAAGAAGTGGGAATGGGTGGGTAGGGGAGCAGGGCGGGGGGGGGGGTATAGGGAACTTTAGGGATAGCATTTGAAATTTGAAATGTATATAAAGAAAATATATAATAAAAAATGAAATCTTTAAGACCTAAAATCTAAGTGTGGTAGCACATGCTTATGATAACTGTGCTGGGAGACAGAGATAGGTTGTTACCTACGGCTCATAGGTCAGCCAACCTTGCATACTTGGCAAGATCCTAGCCCTTATGGGACATTGTACCAAAAAATAAGTGGACATGTGTGCAAATACACATAAACCTAATAAGGGTTGGGGAGATAGTCAGTGATTAAAATGCTTACTATGCTAGTGTGAAGGCCAGAGTTTATCTCCCTAGAACCCACATAAAATGTCAGGTGGATATGGAATCCTACTTATAATTCCAGCCTGGGAATACAGAGACAAGGGATCCCCAGAACAAGTTGGCTAGGGAGATTCATCATATTGGTGAGCTCTGGGTTTGATTGAGAGACCCTGCCTCAGTGAATAAGATAGAAGAGTAACCAAGGATGATCCAAGACATCAACTTAGGCTTCCACATGCATACATATACACAAGCAAATATACATATACATACTTATGCATGCCACACATGTACATGAAGATAAAAACAATAGAATAATCGCATTTTACTGAGACAAAATGGAAAAATTATTAATATAGTATTACTGTTGGTTTCCTGTTAAACTAATGATCAAATCCAAACACATGCATGTTACACATGGGGATGCAAAGACTAAAATCCCCATATTGGGGAGTCCTCAGACCTTTTGCTCTGTGAATCTCCCCCATGCCTTCCCCTGAATGAATTTAAATGTTAACCCAGAAATGGGTTACAGACTGAGCAGTTGATGGTCAGAATAATCTTTTAGATCCAAAATGTGGTTAAATGTGTTATGTGAACCAAGTTTTTGCCTGAAGTCCTAGGTCAATGGTAAAGGGAGAGCTGTGAACCTTTCTATTTAAAAAAAAAAAATGTGTGAAAGTCCCATGGTGACTAGTGTCAGGCCTCACCCACCACATCCTGTGCATCTCCCTCACCCACTGGACTCAATCCACACACATAGTTCAGCACTGATCTGGCCACTGGTATGCTGCCAACACTCACTGCCCTACTGAGCCTTGGTGAGTCCTTCATTAAAGGGGAGTTGAATCAAGAGCAGATGTGGGGGGAGACAGCATGCCATTAACCCTGTTTTCTAGGGCTATGTCTGAGCCAGAGGATCAACACTGAAAAGGGTAAGTCCTTCCCTCGGAGTCTCAGGGTTGTTCTTATGGGTTCATTTTAGAGGTCCATCTGAGAACATCCAGAGACAGAGGTGGGCATTATGCTTCACTAGGGAGACCTTAAGCTGGCGGTTGAGATAAAGTGGGATAGATAGTTAAATGGTTCACCTGGGATACCTGATTCTTGTTCCTTTTCAGAGACTCTCCCGAAACCCATCATCTGGGCCAAACCCAGCATCATGGTCACAAATGGAAACTCGGTGAACATCTGGTGTCAGGGGGCTCAGAGTGCTTCTGAGTATCAACTGTACTTTGAAGGAAGCTTTTTTGCCTTGAAGAGACCAAAGCCATCGAGATCGATGAATAAAGTTAGGTTCTTCATTTCACAAATGACCTCACATACTGCAGGGATCTACACCTGCTTCTATCAGAGTGGAGAGCTCTGGTCAAAGTCGAGCAACCCCCTGAAACTGGTAGTAACTGGTAAGTGTGTCTTGGTTTTTAGATGTAAGAACACTTTGGCATGATCACAGGGAGTGCCTGTGTTCATGAATGCTGAAAATTATCTAAGTCCCACTCAGACACTCCTTATCTTTGGCTGGAACTCAGGGTGTATGTTCACTTCTTACAAAGACAATCTTTCGTGGTAAGCTATCTATCCTAGGATCAAGTGTATCTTAGGTCAAGATCTCTGGGGGAAAATAATTCTATAATAGGACACTGTGTGCAGGGGTATGACTAAGGACTGATGTACAAGAGAGTCAAAGCTGGGTAGGTAGAGGTTGATCTGTGATGTAGTTTCATCAGAAAATGTAGCCATACACATAATTCTCAAATTTAACCAAGCTTGAAAATCACCTGGACATCTTGTAAGAACAGATATAGCTCGTTTGCATGCATGTTCATGATAATATCAATCACAATAGCTAAAGGGTTAGATGGCTCATGAATAACAGAGCTTACTATTCAAGTAAGAGAACCTAAGTTCAAATCCACAGAACTCATGTAAAAATCCAGGTGTTCCTGTAACACTAGAACAAGACAGGGAACAACATCAGATTTCTAAGGCATGATGGCCACCATCCTAGCTGTTGGTTCATTAAGACCCTATCTCAAGGGAATAAAATGAAGAGGTATAGACCAGGGTACCAAATATCTTCCTTTGGCATGTGCTTACAGGTACATATGCTTATAAACACACAGGACCATACACCACACATACCACATAAACACACAGAGAAAAAATTAGAGAAACTAAATAAATAAATAAATAAATAAATAAACTAATAGCTAAAAGGTACTAATAACACTGGTATGTCTTGGTGCATAAATGAATGAACAAAATGTGGTGTATTTTTTTTTTTTTTGAGACAGGGTTTCTCTGTGTAGCCCTGGCTGTCCTGGAACTGACTCTGTAGACCAGGCTGGCCACAAACTCAGAAATCCACCTGCCTCTGCCTCCCAAGTGCTGTGATTAAAGGTGTGAGCCACTACGCCCTGCCAAAATGTGGTGTATTTATACAGTAGAATATTACTCTACCTTGCAAAGGAAGAAAATGCTAGCATTTTCCTGTCTTCCTATGTATGACATGGCTGAACCCCAGGGACATTATACTAACGGGGACAAGCCAGTCACAGGAGGACAAATACTATCTGATTGCATTTACCTGAGTTACCTGGAATAGTCAAATTCACAGAGACAAAAAAATGTAGAAAGGTGGTTACCAGTCCATGGAAAGGAAGAAAGTGAGTTGTTTAGTGGTGTAAAGATTTCAGAGAAGAGAAAGTTCTGGAAGTAAAGGATACTAATGATTTGTAGTAGTTTCATATGTTAATGCCTCTAAACAAGTGTGTGCAAGTTCATGCATGCACAGTGGGGTGTGTGTGGGGTGTGTGTGTGTGTGTGTGTGTGTGTGTATGTGCGCGCACACGCGTGCGCGCGCTTGAGAACATGGACAAACCAGAGATGTTATTTTCCAGGAGCTGTTTGCTGTATTTTTTGAGAGGGTCTCTCATTGGTGTCTTGGGATCACCAAGTACATACACCAGGCTTGCTGGCCAACAAGTATGCCTGTCCTTCCTCTCCAGCAGTGGGATCGTAGGCATGCACTACCATGCCTCAATTTCTGTGTGGGTACTGGAAATCAAACACAGACCTGAGGATCAAATTCATGTCTTTACCAACTGAGTTACCTCCACAGGGCCCCCCAAAATGATTTTTTAGGACAGGGGCAAGCCCAGAAGGCCTCAACCCTACACACAGAACTAAAGGCAACTAAAGAATGCTGAGAACAGGAGAAAGTCTTAAACAGGAAGAGCACACAAATTAGTGAGCCCATACCTAAAATAGTCAACCCTAAAAACATACAAACAAGTAACAGCAAGCATACTGAATAGATTATTGTATTTGTGTATTTAGGAATATTTATATTCATGTATATACCCATACATTTAAGCATATAGATATAGATGATGATATAGATATAGATATAGATGATATAGATATAGATATAGATGATATAGATATAGATAGATACACACACATATACATATATGTAACAAAAGAGGCCATAAATTTAAAAGTGAACAAAGGGGGCGAGTATACAGATTTATTTATAGGTAGAAAGGGGAAGGAAAAATGATGTAATTACATTATCATCTCAAAATATAATTTTTAAAATGCAAAAGGCTATCGTATCCCTGGGTTTCTAATGTAGTGATTCTAGGTAGGGGCAGTGATCTGCAGGCTTCTAGGAAATTCTTATAGTTTGGGGGCTAGGGACCAAACTCAGAGACATGGGTAGAGATGCAGAAGCTGTGATCCATGTGTCTTAATCTCAGGAGATTGTGAACCCGTCTGAGACAAGCAAAAGTATAGGAAACAGAAGGAACTCAGACTCCAAAGAGTGATATCTGATCGTAAGGACAGGGAAACAGGAGAGTGAGAAGGTGGGGTGCAATAATGCTTTCTATACAACAGTCCCACAGTCCCACTTTTCTCACAGGTCTGTATGACACACCCAACCTCTGGGTTTACCCACAGCCTGAGGTAACCTTGGGGGAGAATGTTACCTTCTTTTGCCAGCTGAAGACTGCCACAAGCAAATTCTTTCTGCTCAAGGAGAGAGAATCCAACCACATCCAGAATAAATATGGGAACATCCAAGCAGAGTTCCCCATGGGCCCTGTGACGAGGGCTCACAGAGGGACATACAGATGTTTTGGCTCTTACAACGACTATGCATGGTCTTTTCCCAGTGAGCCTGTGACACTACTCATCACAGGTAAAGAAACTCTTTCCTGTATCTTCATCCCAGTTCTAAGTGATACCCTTGATAGTAATGAAAAAAAGATAGCAAAAATTATCTTCTTGTTAGAAATCCAACTGGGCACTTGGAACACCAGAGGGGCAGAGAAGAGCAGATAAAGGTGAAGGAATAAAAGATATAAGAGGAGACCTAAAATTCTTACTTTTTAAAAGTATTCTGCATTTCTAGGAGGTGTTGAGAACACCAGCCTTGCACCTACCGACCCTACTTCTTCTCTTGGTGAGTCATTTCTAATTTCACCAAAAAGGATCTGTGGAATTGACTACTGGTAAAGTTGAGATCCCTGGAGCTCAACAGCAAGCTAGTTTAGTTGAAATTCAAGGTTTATTGAAAGATCCTGTCTCACAGACTAAAGTGGAAAGGATTTGATCTCTGGCCTACACACACGCATGTGTGAGCATGCACGTGTGTGCAGGCACACACACACACACACATCATAGAAAAGATCAAAGCTTTCTAACAACACTAAAAATGTGGCATTTACTCAGACCATCCATTTAGTGCACAGCACCTTCTGCAGTCATTCAGCAAAACACCCTGGCCTGTGTGAAACTTATACCCCAAGAAACAAACCAACAGTCAACAAACCAAGGACCAATAAGTAGGTTCTCTAGTGCACACAGAGGAAGTGATGATGTAGGAAAAGAAATAGTCTTAAATCAATCAGGAGTGGAGAGAGCAATATGAAAGAGGGTCTCCCAAAGTGGGAAGTCTTTAAGATAAGGGCAACTGGAAAAAATACATGGAAGTCCAGAGGGAGAGAGACTCGGAGCCCTGTGGAGACAGCCTAAGGAGGAAGATGATTTAGGTGATAGAGAACAGTTGTGAGGCCAATGCAATTGAAAACACTTGTGTGGACTAGTTTCATTTTTTTTAATTTTTATTAATTGAGAATTGCATACAATATTCTAATCATATTCAACTCAACATAAGTTCAACCCCTCTTTACCCAACTTTTGTGTCTTCCTTTTTCTTAATTCATCAAATACAATTTGTGCTCTGCATATCTCTTAAGTATGTAGCCTGCCACCAGAGCATGGCCAACCTACCAAGGGACAACCCCCCCCCCATCAGCTAAAAAAAAAAAGAAAAGAAAAATGCCAAGAGCTACTCATACTGGGCTGGAACTTTGAGCCTATATCCTCTTTCCATGTTGGGAGTGAGTCTAGTTTACACAGGTCTTATGAATGCTAACATAACAGCTGTGAGTTTATATGTGCAACTGCTCTGTTGTAGTATCAAGACTTTAGGTCCTTGTGGTCATCTACCACCTCTGGCTCTTACGAATTTGCCAATCCTTCTCTGAATTTACAATACTCCCCGATCCTTAGGAGGAAGGCTGTGATAAAGCCCTTTAGGGCAAGGACTTCAGCGGAGTCTTACTCTCGGGTTTCTGTCTTAGTTACCTTCTTCTCTGGTGATAATTTCTGTCGCTCTGATGAAACATTCTGGCTAAAAGCAACTCTGAAAAAGGAAAAGACTTATTCAGCTTCGACTTCTAGGTCTCAAGCCATCACAGGGAGGAAGTCAAGATAAGAAGTCATGCAGCTAGTTACACCACATCCACAGTCAAATACAGAGAGAAACAAATACATTTGTGCTACCTGTTTTAGCTCTAATCAGGTGTTCTGTCCTGTATCATTCACACACTCCTGCCCAGGAAGTGGTGTCATACACAAAAGGCTGGGTCTTCACACATCAATTAATTATCAATACAATCCTGCATATACTCATAGGCCAACGTGATCTAAATAATTCCTCACTTGACTTATCTTTTCAGGCAATTCTAGATTGTGGCAAACTGATATTTAAAACTACTACCCATCTTATAATTGGGTTGTTTGGTTCTTTGGTGATTAGCTTCTTGAGTTCTCTATCTATTTTAGACATCTAACAGATATGGGATTACTGAAGATTGTTTTCCAAATCTGCAGGTTACTGATTTGTCTTATTGATGATGCCCTTTGCCTTACAGAAGCTTTCCAGTTTCATGAGGTCCCATTTATCAATTCTTGATCTTAAAGCATGAGCCACTGGTGTTCTGTTTATGAAATTTCCCCCATGCCAATGAGTTCGAGGCTCTTTCCCACTTTCTCTTCTATTAGATTCGGTGTATCTGATTTTATATTGAGGTCCTTGGTCCATATGGACTTGAGGTTTGTGACAAATATGAGTCTATTTTCATTTTTCTACATACAGACAGCTAGTTAGACCAGCACCATTTATTGAAGATGCTTTATCTTTTCCATTGTATGTTTTTGGCTTCTTTTTTTCAAAGATCAAGTGTCCATAAGTGTGTGGTTTTATTTCTGGGTCTTCAATTCTATTCCATTGATCAACATGTCTGTCTCTGTACCAATACTATTCAGTTTCTATCACTATTGCTCTGTAGTAAAGCTTGAGGTCAGGGATGATGATTCCCCAAGCTGTTCTTTTCTAATTAAGAATTGTTTTCACTATTCTGGGTTTTTTGCCTTTCCAGATGAATTTGAGAATTCCTCTTTCCATGTCTTTGAATAATTGTGTTGGGATTTTGATTAGGATTGCATTGAATCTATGAATTACTTTTAGTAAGATGGCCATTTTTATTATGTTAATTCTGCCAACCCTCAGATTATTGGGAGTTCGACCTTTCAACCAAAGAATCAGGATTACAGAAGGGTAAGTGAAAGTCTAAAACCATAGTCTCTGGGGAAGGTACAGGGAAAAGCAGGAAGGTCATAAAAGAAGGAGGGAGGCCCCAGGGAGTGGGGAGTTCTGGTGGGGTAGGGACATCCTTGTGAGAAGGGGGGATCAGGGAGGTATGAGATGTGGATGTGGGAGGGAGATAAAATCTGGAGTATAAAAAAAATTAAATAAAATTTTAAAAATGAAGAAGAGGGAGAATGGGGTGGGTGTAGCCTCTATCAGCAGTCACCCTGTCTTCTGAATCCAGACTCTGCCTTCTGGGATCACACAACCCAGAATCTCATTCGAATTGGTCTGGCATGCATAATCCTGATAACTCTAGTATGGTTTTTGACTGAAGACTGGCTCAGCAAGAGGAAAGATCATGAAGAGGCCAACAGATTAACAAATTGGGAATGCAGGAGAAGATGGAGAATGCAGCATTACCTTGAAGAGGAACAAAGAAATGCAATATCTATGAGGGAACTGAAGGCAACTCCTGGGGCCTTGTGAGCTCTATACTGTACCCTGGATAAAGAAAGAGATCTTTTCAGGAATGAAGGGGTAGGAGTGTTACCAAGTTTGGCAAAGCATTCTAAAGGACATTGTGAGAGGAAGCCTCTGACAGGTCTCACTGTCTCTGCTAAGCTTTAAGTACTTTAACGCTTATTTACTACAAGTTATACTTTTGATCACTCTGGTCTTTCCTAGAAATAACTACGTTCCAATGTGATGGCCATGGGGATATTCCTTTCTACTTTGGGTCTTATCGTTGTTTCTTTTTCTAATTGTATTTATTTTATGTTGCCGGGAATTGAACTCAAGTTGTCTGGAGGAGCAACAAGTGCTCTTAACTACTAAACCATATCTCCAGCTCCATCCTCAATATTTTATATTGTGTGTGCATGTCTGTATGATGCATGTGTGTGCACACATATGTACATATATCCTATGCCACTAAAATGAAGGTCAGAGGACACCTTTGTGAAGTCAGTTTTCTTTTTCTTTTTTTCTTTTCTTTTTTTTTTTGTTTTTTTGTTTTTTTGGTTTTTTTTTGTTTTTGTTTTTTGAGGTAGGGTTTCTCTGTATAGCCCTGGCTGTCCTGGAACTCGCTCTGTAGACTGACCTCAAACTCAGAAATCTGCCTGCCTCTGCCTCTGCCTCCCAAGTGCTGGGATTAAAGGCATGCACCACCATGCCCGGCCATGAAGTCAGTTTTCTATTTCCACTTTCTAACAATTCTTTTATTTTTGAGAATATAATCACATCTCCTCCACCCTTCACTTTCTTCCCTTCAAACACTCCCATATACCCCTCCTTACTCTCTTTCAAATTCTCAGCCTCTAGTTTATGGCAAGAAAAATGTCATCTTAAGCAAAATCTCTCTCTCTCTCTCTCTCTCTCTCTCTCTCTCTCTCTCTCTCTCTCTCTCTCTCTCTCTCTCTCTCTCTCTCTCTTGCTCATGCTCTCTCCGGTCTATGGATCTAGATATAAAGTCTGTCTGATTTCTGCCATGATGCTCATAGGGTAGTTCTCTAAAGCTGTGAACAAGCCCCTAAGTAAATGCTTTCTTTTATAAGAGTTACTTTGGTCATAGAATTTCGTCTCGTCACTAGAACAGTAACTAAGGCAGACTGTCTTAGTTAGGGTTTTATTGTTATGAAAAGACATAATGACCAATGAAACTCTTATAAAGGAAAACATTTAATTGGGGCTGACTTAGAGTTCAGGGATTTAGTCCATTATCGTCACGGCAGGAAGCATGGTGGCATGCTAGAAGACAAGGTATTAGAGAAGTAGCTAAGAATCCTATACCTTAATCCACAAGCAGCAGGAGACTGTTTGCCACAATGGGTATAGGTGGAGCATAGGAGACCTCAAAGCCTGCCCCCACAGTGACACACTTCCTCCAACAAGGCCACACCTACTCCAACAAGGTCGCACTTCAGAATAGTGCCACTCCCTATGGGCCAAGCATTCAAACACATTAGTCTATGGAGGCTACTAATATTCAAACCACCACTCAGAATACCTTCTCGCCCTCTTTCATTCATGGATCTGGACCTCAGCCTCCATGATTATTGCCCAACACAACTATGTTATGTACTGATTCCTCATGCTGACTCCCCAAAGCCCTGGAAATTGTCTTCTCTCCACCATTGCTTCTTCTTTAACTGCTATTGTAATAATCACTAATAAGCTCCCAATAACACCAATGAGATCTGCACCTCTTGTTGGTTCTATCTAACACTTTGCCCACTTCTTGAGTTGCTTCTCTAGTTTCTCACTGCTTATCTCCAAATGGTTATGATACTGTTATGTTTTCTGTCAGGAACCATCTAGGGGTAGCCTACCTTTTTGCATGGCCTCAGATGAGAGAGCTCTGAGAGGCAAAGTCCCAAATACATTTCACCTCAGGATTGCTTCTTGCAGCTGATATGCTTTTTTCCTATCACTATCACATAGCCTGACACTTCCTGGGCATCAGCACACCCTATTGGGCAGATTTCCTGAAGATCAACATAAAGATGAACTTTCATGAATTAATGCTATTTAGAAGAATTGATGATTTTATAGAGTTCCTGATTTGATTCAAATAATCTCAGAAAGAACATTTCAAGAGCTGTTTTTTGTTGTTTGCTAGAAAGATATAATAAAGTTAATATCAAGAATAGAATTTACCCACTCCCCATAATAATAAGTAAGGCTGCATAATAAGAAACACAATGAGCTTTCATACTGCACTAAAAGGAGATATAGGCTTGGGAAAAATTTGTGTTCAAGTAAAAGCATCCAGGTACAAGGATGAAGCCCCAAGTGTGCACTCTGAGAAAACAAGGCCATGTAAAACTGTTGCTTTGAACTTAGAATGAGCATATAGAATGAATCACTGCTTTGAACTTAGCATCAACATCTTTTTGTAACTCTCATTTTGTCTAATATTTTATCTATGCAGTAACTTTCTAAACTCCTTTCTCTATAAGAAAATAAATAAAAATGATGGAATGGCTTGGAAGTCTCTATGCCATATACATCTGTCCATCCATCCATGCATCTGTCTGTCCATCCATCCATATGGAGTGATGTAGCCATTTTCTGCTTCATCTGGTTTGGGTGTGTGTTCTTTCTGTGTGAATGGCTCTTTCTTCCCTTTCTGGCTCACAAAGAGTTAACTAGCCTGACAAGCAAGGGGCTCTTGGCCTACTAGAAAGCATGCTAGCAATAAATCCTTTACTTAATCTCTTGCTGTTAAGCAACAGGTATTAATTCATCAGAAGCCATTGGCTTCTGGCCCCAGAATAATAAAGAACCAAAGAGAATAAATATTAATACTAAGTAATCTTTATATTTGCAAAACCACTCTCCACCAGCCATCATCTGCCTTCCAGAGAGTACTCAGCCAGGGTAAGCTCCAGCCAGTTTTCAAGCTTCTTCAACTCCACTTCTGTTTAATATACTTTTATTAATTTTATTTTTTATGTGAAGAGTGTGTATGTGTGCGCGCACGTGCTCACATGCCTGTGAAGGCAGACGCCTGTGAAGAACAGAAGATGGGCTCCGATCTACTATCTCCTTCCTGGTCCACTAAGCTGTGAACACCATCTGCCAAAACAGAAACACCTGCTTGTATGCCTTCCTGTCTGTGATGGACTGAATACTTTCTTTTGTGTTCTTTAAAAGATAAGGAGAGACGGAATATGTTTGGTGGGTGTGTAGTCAGGTACGGGGGAAGAGGGTGCCTCCGCGGGTCCAATCTGAGGCATCCCTTCCCCCTAAGGGACCAGCCTCATGAAAGTATAGTATAGAATAGAGTCTATTCAAGGCATGGAGAAGGGTATTGAGAGGGTAATAGAGCCAAAGAGAGGGAGGGGGAAGAGACGAGGAGTACAGGCCAGCCATGAGCATGTGGAGAGGGAGGGGGAGGGGAATGGGGAGGGGAGGGCAGGCAGGAGGACAGAGTAGGAGTAAGAAGGCAAGAGCAAGGGGTGGGGGTGGCAAGCAGCCCCTTTTATAGTGAGTCAAGCTGTTGCCAGGTAACTGTGGGGCAGAGCTGCTAATTGAGTCTTTCAGTCCAAAGCCAGATCTCTTTAGCATTTTGTGATACTATGCAATATTATAGATGCAAACCTGGGTTCATGCCAGCCAAGTGTTTGCTTCAATTTTCCTAAGATTGATGTCCAAATCTATTTCTCTGAACCCTCAAACTTTTACCCTTAGAACTTCAGATTATATTGTCAGCTTATTCCATCAAACTTGGGTTCATAATTTCTTCATTTTTTTATTTGTGTGTGTGCACACATACACGTGTGTGCAACTGCTCATGAAGTTGTGAATCAGATTTTCTGGAGCTGGACACACACACTCAGATACACAGACAGTCATAGACACATACATACAGACATACACATAGACATACAACCACACGCTTAGACACACAGATATACACATAGACACACATGCACACACACAAACACACACATAGCACCACAAGAGGTTACTCTCTCTACCACCATGACCATAGCACCTATTGAAATGCAGGTCTCACCTCCCAAACAATAGAGCAGCAAGGATTGGAGACTGGTCTGCCCTGTTTCCAGCTACAGCTGCAGCTCACTGCTAATACTTGAGAGAACTTTTTTGTGTGGTGGAAATGTTCTAAGAATGAGCTACTGTTGTGCTAGCATCCACAATCTTCACTTAACAGGAGGGAGTTTCATTGCATAAAAACTACATTCAATAAAACTTTTTATAAGTGTACAACTATCACACACACACCATATCAAAGCTTAGGAACCAACATGGAAGTAATTGTAAAACACTGCCCTCCTGAACACAATAGAACTGGATCACTGTACTCAGGAAACCAGAACAGCTGTGGTTGCCTGTCCATGATGAAGTACTGCAGCCATTCAATACTGCAAGGTGGGCAGAGAGATTTCCACTCGTAAATAAGGAATTTCTGAGGAAATTCTTGTGAACCTCTTCAGATTCCATATCACCAATGTTGTGAGTCTCAGCTAAGGTCACCCTTATTGATTCTTGGGTTCTTCCCCTACCCCAGGTCCTCTACATCCTAGAGATGCCACCCTCCTCCCAACCCCTGCCACTTGCAGATTTCCATTCATTCTCATGGTCATCTGGCCATCTATCCCACACACCCAGCAGTTGACTCAGAAAGATGCAGACACCCACAGCCAAACAGTAGATGGAGTTTGAGGACTCTTAGGAGGAAGAGTTGGGGAAGGATTGAGCACCCAAAAGGGGACAGGAACTCCACAGGAAGACCAACAGAGTCAACTAACCTGGACCCTTGGTGCTCTCAGAGACTGAACCATCAATTAAAGAGAATATACAGGGTGGACCTAGGCCACCACTCATATAACAGATATGCAGCTCTGTCTTCATGTGGGTCCTGAAAAACTGGAGCAGGAGCTATCCTATCCAAAAAGCTTTTGCCTGTCTGTGGGACATGTTCTTCTAGCTGGGCTGCCTTCTCTAGCCTCAGTAGGAGAGGAACCAACTAGCCCTATAGTGACTTGATGCGCCAGGGTTGGTGGGATACCCAGAGGGGTTCCCACCCTCCCAGAGGAGAGGATGAGGTAGAGGGGGGAAGGACTGTGGGAGGGGTTAACTGGGAGTGGAGGCAGTGATTAAGATGTAAAGTGAATAAATGAAATATACATAACATACATACATACATACTTGGCCTTGGTTCCCGAAACCTCTTAGGAGATAAGGCAAATCTACCTACACTTCAGCTTGACTTAAGATCAGTTTGGGATAGGACAAGTCAACCACAATACTGAAGGGCACATTGCCACAGGAACTAATCATGTTTGAGAGTTTGGGAATTTTGAGTCCCACTTCCGCTCGACCTCCAGAGGAGGAAGAAGGGCTGTCACTCAAATAAATCACTGTTGTCCAGTGTTATACTCACCCATGCCCACCTAAAGAAGCCTTCATAAGACCTCTACCCCCAAATCATGGGGCTGGAGGAATTTTCTGTGTGTAAGCATGCCAAGAAAATAGAGTGCCCCATCTCCTTGATAGCAAGAGGCTCTGGCTGGGGAGCCTGGTGAATCTCATACTGGCCTTCCTCTGATTGTTAGCTGTGTCTGTCAAAACACTAATCAGTGGGCAAATGCACACTAGTGTGTTCACCTGAGTCAATCTAGCAAACTTAACTAAACTGAGCACAGAAGGATAGTAGCAGCCTCCAAATTACAGTCAGTTAATCAGAAATACAGATTGCAACTTGAAACATATGATCAATACTGTGAGGCAGATAGCAGCTTCTCTGATTTGCCAAAATTTCCTGTATTTCCTTTTGAAATAAAATGTTAGCCAAGAATAACACATGCATGCAGAGGCACGCTCACACACACACAAATGAAATTGCGGGAAAATTAATACAACTACAAATACCCAGATTAACCTAATTTAGTCAGTCGTATAAAGAAAATTAATGAAATTTTTCTCACTTGTGGACCCTTTATAACTACATAAGCTTATGTGTTGGCATCAGGTCATCACAAACCTGTGACATCACATAGGCGACAGCGCTACCTGAGAACTACAGACCGGTTGCCAAGACAACAGGCACCATATTCCCAGCATCGACTTGGCTCACCTCCTACCTTTACCTGTGTTACATCATTTTCCATATAAATAAGGAAACTCTCTCTCCCCCTGTTCTCTTTCTGCCACTACCTTGTCTCTCCCTTCCAATAAAACCTCTTCCATGTGGAACTGCTTGGCCTAGTGTGCTGTTGAGATGCAACCTGCTATTCTAACACATCATTACGTATGTACTAGTGATGTTAAATGAGAAGTAAAAGTGTCTGGAGATAAATGGAATGGCAGCCGGGTATGTGAGGTATGCATACCTATATAAGGATAATAAACTGTTAAATACAAATCATAAGACTCATCATGGATTCCAACAAGCCAGGCAAAAAGCAAAATGGAGTTATGCATGCTATAATTCTAAGGGGAAATGATAAAATCAAATTATTCACCTGACTTTGTAAAAACTCAGGACTCAAAAAAGAAAAAATATCTGGAAGGGGCCAAATTGATTTGACAGAGTAATAAGGTTCCCTCTTCCTTAATTAACTCTTTCCTTGGGCTCATGTTAATCTAGTGTATTATTCAGGGTTCTCTAAAGTCACAGAACTTATGGGTAATCGCTGTGAGACCCCAACTTAGAGCGTTTCTCCCTGGAAGGTAAAGCCCCTGGATGTTCCCCAAGCTTGTTTCCCTGGTCTCTAAAAATACAACCAGAAAGAAGCTCTTTGTTCTCTATAACCATCAAAAAGCCTTTTTGTTTCTGTGCCTTACAGCCAGAGATGTGATAATTGTAGGAAGACCTACAAGGACATGGAGATAGAGAAGAGCTGCATCTCACTCCCCACCCCCTCACCAGAAAGGAGCTATAGTCAACTCTCCTTCCAACTCCTCCCAATTCCTCAGTTAGCTGTTAAAAGCCCCTTACTGTTACCACTTGGGGTCGAACTCCCCTGCCCTGCACGGTGAAAGGAGTTCGTCCTCAGCTAGCTGATAATAAAACCTCTTGCAATTTGCATCAGGTGTGGTTTTCTCTCGAGTCTTTGGGGTGCTGGCCAGCTCATCCCAGGACTTGGGTGGAGGCCCAGCTTCGGGGGTCTTACAGTCTCTATATAGTCAGAGAATTTGTTGATGACTTACAGTCCAGCTCCCCAACAATGGTCAGCAGCATCTGTGAATGGAAGTCTAAGTATCTAGCAGTTGCTCAGTCCCAGAAGGCAAGCAGAAGAGAGAGCAAATCTTCCTTCTTCCAATGTCCTTATGTAGGTCTCCAGCAGAAGGTGTGTGCTACCATGCCTGGATCTCAGACTTCTTTGTCCCAGATGACCTTGAACTCAGAGATTTCCCTGTCTTAATTTTCTGGGATTCATAGCCACTATGCCTCAAGATCTTCATGCCAAGAACCAGGTCAGAAACTTGTATCTCCCAGCCTCCAGATTAGGATCACAAGTGAGCCTTCCAATTTGGGATTGTAGTTCATTCTAGATATACTCAAGTTGACAACCAGGAACAAGCCACTACAATTCACCCCTTGTCAAGTTGACACAAATATCTCATGTCCACATAAAACAATAACAGGGTCATGAATACACCTAACATGATATAACTATTCCTCATACAATCACAAACGCATTTATAAATTTACAATGGGGCAATGACCCTTGGGAACATTATTTTAGTGTCTCAACTTAAATACCAATTGATGTTAAAGAAATTGAGAGAAAGGTAAATATATTCTTAACAATATAAAACAGAAGCATTTATATTAGTTTATAATCTTCATTTCTGCAACTGGTCACATGGCCTTAGTTAGTATTTATAAGTGCCTTCCTCTACTACCCATTCCGTATTTCCTTAACCCTTGGCAAGCACCTCAGCAGCTCTTGGCTCTTTTCCTGGAGAATTGATTGACTCATACCTCCATTCCTGATGGGTCCGTGTCCTTTGTCATCCTGCTTGGATGAGGCTGCTGTAGTTTCCCATTGACTTTAATCACAAGACATAGTAGTACTAAGAGATGTCCTAAGGGATCTCCTGCACTCCACACATCATCCTTCTTACCTCCATTGTGGAGAGGCAGTCCAATTTCCCCACAGTAATCTCGATCTATCACCCCTGCTAACACTGTTACTCCTTTCTTAGCCTGTTGGTTCAAGGGCTTTAAAAGCCCAAAATGACCAGGGGGGACGTCTGAGCTTCTAGTCCAATGGAAGGTTTGTTGTGGCTCCTGATAGGAGCACTTCCCCCTCTGGAACCTCTCGGCCTTTTATTTAGCTTGGCTAAGGTTTTGTCTATCTCATTTTTATTTTCTTTTGCTTTTGTTTGCTTGTTTCCCAAAGAACCAGCTCTCAGGTTTCATTGACTCTGTGTTGCTCCTTGTTTCTAATTAATTGATTTCAGTCTTGAGTTTATTTCCTGCCACCTACTCCTCTTAGCTGTGTTTACTTCTTTTTGCTCTAGAGCTTTCAGGTGTGCTGTTAAGTTGCTAGTATCAGATCTCTCTAATTTCTTATTAGATATTTTCTTTATTTACATTTCAAATGTTATCCCCTTTCCTAGTTTCCCCTCCAAAATCCCCTATCCTCTCCCCCTTCTCTCTGCTCACCAACCCACCCACTCCTGCTTGGTGGCCCAGGCATTCCCCTATACTGGGGCATAGACTCTTCACAGGACCAAGGTCCTCTCCTCCCGTTGATGACCAACTAGGCCATCCTCAACTACATATGCAGCTAGAGCCATAAGTCCCTCCGTGTGTTTTCTTTGATTGGTGGTTTAGTCTCTGAGGGTACTGGTTAGTTCATACTGTTGTTCCTCCTAAGGGGCTGCAAACCCTTTCAGCTCCTTGGGTACTTTGTCTAAGCTCCTTCACTGGGGACCATGTGTTCCGTCTAATGGATGACGGTGAGCATCCACTTCTGTATTAGTTAGGCACTGGCAGAGCTTGTCAGAAGACAGCTATATCAGGCTCCTGTCAGCAAGTTCTTAAAGGTGGGGGAGGGGGGAGCCTTCCAGTAAGACAGGGATTAAAAAAAAAAGAAGGGGGAAGAGAAGAAGAGGAGAGAGAGAGAGAGAGAGAGAGAGAGAGAGAGAGAGAGAGAGAGAGAGAAAACGAACCAAGGAAGGAAAGAAAGAAAGAAAGAAAGAAAGAAAGAAAGAAAAGAAAAGAAAAGAAAAGAAAAGAAAAGAAAAGAAAAGAAAAGAAAAGAAAAGAAAAGAAAAGAAAAGAAAAGAAAAGAAAAGAAAAGAAAAGAAAAGAGAAAAGAAAAGAAAAAGGAGAAAAGGAAGGAAAGAAAAGAGAGAGGACACTCAGCTGATCTTCCTTACTGTCAATCACTCTATGACAGTCCTGCAGGGAACCAGAACAAGTCCAGTGAGCAGACTACACTAATGGTGTGACTCCTTGTTGGCCTCTCAATGCAGGTGTGAATTCCTGGCCTGAAGGCACCAGTCTCCTTCACAGCAGCACGTTCTGATCAGATCATTCTTGCCATATGACCTTGAGCTGCCTGTTTCCTGGCCTGTGCTGTGACCCGTTTCCTTCCTTCCTAAACTCAGTTCTTTCTGTCATGTGGAAATGATTGCAGTAGTTTCCTTTTGTCAAGCTGGCTAGATTTTTGTTTCTATTGCACATAGCTAAGGAACACAAAGCACCCTCTATGTATGAGGGGCTTCCAGGACTCAGCCAGCTCTCTTCCTGCTCACCTCTTAGGTCTATTTAGGTCCATGTGCCTGTGACTCTGGATTTCCCTCGGTTTTGACTAAGGACTAACAGCCTCCCATTAATAGAGGCTCACCAAGAAGTGGGGCTCAGAGTAATGAACAAGTGTGGTTGACTCACTCCCCAATCTTATTAATTACCCAATTCAAAGACAAAATTTATTGATCCTTTGTCAACAGTTGCCTGGATTCCGTGGCGTTCTCATTTACCCATATACTCATACTCTATTCCCGCGTTAGTCTCGTGAATGGAAAAATTCTGTTATAGTTAAGTCTCCACAGTATTCCAAGGTCCCAGAAGCTGAGGAACTTAGAATCCTGTAAGAATGCAGTAAGGAAGTTAACCTATTCAGTAACTAATTAAGCATTACAAAAGATGGAGCCAGTAGCTCAAAGCTGGTCTGCAAAGTATTTTTTTATTAGGTATTTTCATCAATTACATTTCCAATGCTATCCAAAAAGTCCCCAATACACTCCCCCCCCCGCAGTCCCCCACTCACCCACCCCCACCCCTTGGCCCTGGCATTCCCCTGTACTGGGGCATATAAAGTTGGCAAGTCCAATGGGCCTCTCTTTCCAGTGATGGCCTACTAGGCCATCTTTTGATACAAATGCAGCTAGAGTCAAGAGTTCTGGGGTACAGGTTAGTTCATAATAATGTTCCACCTATGGGGTTGCAGTTCCCTTTAGCTCCTTGGGTACTTTCTCTAGCTCCTCCATTGGGGGCCCTGTGATCCATCCAATAGCTGACTGTGAGCATCCACTTCTGTGTTTGCTAGGCCCCGGCATTGTCTCACAAGAGACAGCTATATTTGGGTCCTTTCAGCAAAATCTTGCTAGTGTATGCAATGGTGTCAGCGTTTGGAAGCTGATTATGGGATGGATCCCTGGATATGGCAGTCTTTAGATGGTCCATCCTTCCTTCACAGCTCCAAACTTTATCTCTGTAACTCTTTCCATGGGTGTTTTGTTCCCAATTCAAAGAAAAGGCACAGTGTCCACACTTTGGTCTTCCTTCTTCTTGAGTTTCATGCGTTTAACAAATTGTATCTTATATCTTGGGTATCCTAAGTTTTTGGGCTAATATCCACTTATCAGTGAGTACATATTGTGTGAGTTCCTTTGTGAATATGTTACCTCACTCAGGATGATGCCCTCCAGATCCATCCATTTGCCTAGGAATTTCATAAATTCATTCCTTTTAATAGCTGAGTAGTACTCCATTGTGTAAATGTACCACATTTTCTGTATCCATTCCTCTGTTGAGGGGCATCTGGGTTCTTTCCAGCTTCTGGCTATTATAAATAAGGCTGCTATGAACATAGTGGAGCATGTGTCCTTCTTACCGGTTGGAACATCTTCTGGATATATGCCCAGGAGAGGTATTGCTGGATCCTCTGGTAGTATTATGTCCAATTTTCTGAGGAACCGCCAAACTGATTCCTAGAGTGGTGGTACCAGCTTGCAATCCCACCAACAATGAAGGAGTGTTCCTCTTTCTCCACATCCTCGCCAGCATCTGCTGTCACCTGAATTTTTTATCTTAGCCATTCTGACTGGTGTGAGGTGGAATCTCAGGGTTGTTTTGAGTTGCATTTCCCTGATGATTAAGGATGTTGAACATTTTTTCAGGTGCTTCTCAGCCATTCGGTATTCCTCAGGTGAGAATTCTTTGTTCAGTTCTGAGCCCCATTTTTTAACGGGGTTATTTGATTTTCTAGAGTCCACCTTCTTGAGTTCTTTATATATATTGGATATTAGTCCCCTATCTGATTTAGCATAGGTAAAGATCCTTTCCAAATCTGTTGGTGGTCTTTTTGTCTTATTGACGGTGTCTTTCGCCTTGCAGAAGCTTTGCAACTTTATGAGGTCCCATTTATCGATTCTCAATCTTACAGCACAAGCCTTTGCTGTTCTATTCAGGAATTTTTCCCCTGTACCCATATCTTCCAGGCTTTTCCCTACTTTCTCCTCTATAAGTTTCAGTGTCTCTGGTTTTATGTAGAGTTCCTTAATCCACTTAGATTTGACCTTGGTACAAGGAGATAGGAATGGATCAATTCGCATTCTTCTACATGATAACCGCCAGTTGTGCCAGCACCATTTGTTGAAAATGCTGTCTTTTTTCCACTGGATGGTTTTTGCTCCCTTGTCAAAGATCAAGTGACCATAGGTATGTGGGTTGATCTCAGGATCTTCAATTCTGTTCCATTGGTCTACTTGTCTGTCATTGTACCAGTACCATGCAGTTTTTATCACAATTGCTCTGTAGTACAGCTTTAGGTCAGGCATGGTGATTCCACCAGAGGTTCTTTTATCCTTGAGAAGAGTTTTTGCTATCCTAGGTTTTTTGTTGTTCCAGATGAATTTGCAGATTGCCCTTTCTAATTCGTTGAAGAATTCAGTTGGAATTTTGATGGGGATTGCATTGAATCTGTAGATTGCTTTTGGTAAGATAGCCATTTTTACAATGTTGATCCTGCCAATCCATGAGCATGGGAGGTCGTTCCATCTTCTGAGATCTTCTTTAATTTCTTTCTTCAGGGACTTGAAGTTCTTGTCATACAGATCTTTCACTTCCTTAGTTAGAGTCACGCCAAGGGATTTTATATTGTTTGTGACTATTGAGAAGGGTGTTGTTTCCCTAATTTCCTTCTCTGCCTGTTTATCCTTTGTGTACAGAAAGGCCATTGACTTGCTTGAGTTAATTTTATATCCAGCTACTTCACCGAAGCTATTTATCAGGCTTAGGAGTTCTCTGGTGGAATTTTTAGGGTCACTTATGTATACTATCATATCATCTGCAAAAAGAGATATTTTGACTTCTTCTTTTCCGATTTGTATCCCCTTGATCTCCTTTTGTTGTCTAATTGCTCTGGCTAGGACTTCAAGTACAATGTTGAATAGGTAGGGAGAGAGTGGGCAGCCTTGTCTAGTCCCTCATTTTAGTGGGATTGCTTCCAGCTTCTCACCATTTACTTTGATGTTGGCTACTGATTTGCTGTATATTGCTTTTATCATGGTTAGGTATGGGCCTTGAATTCCTGATCTTTCCAAGACTTTTATCATGAATGGATGTTGGATTTTGTCAAATGCTTTTTCAGCATCTAACGAGATGATCATGTGGTTTTTGTCTTTGAGTTTGTTTATATAATGGATTACATTGATGGATTTTCGTATATTGAACCATCCTTGCATCCCTGGGATGAAACCTACTTGGTCAGGATGGATGATTGTTTTGATGTGTTCTTGAATTCGGTTAGCGAGAACTTTATTGAGGATTTTTGCATCAATATTCATAAGGGAAATTGGTCTGAGGTTCTCTATTTTTGTTGGGTCTTTATGTGGTTTAGGTATCAGAGTAATTGTGGCTTCATAGAATGAGTTGGGTAGAGAACCTTCTGTTTCTATTTTGTGGAATAGTTTGTGAAGAACTGGGATTAGATCTTCTTTGAAGGTTTGATAGAACTCTGCACTAAACCCATCTGGTCCTGGGCTTTTCTTGGTTGGGAGACTATTAATGACTGCTTCTATTTCTTTAGGGGATATGGGACTGTTTAGATCATTAACCTGATCTTGATTTAACTTTGATACCAGGTATCTGTCTAGAAACTTGTCCATTTCATCCAGGTTCTCCAGTTTTGTTGAGTATAGCCTTTTGTAGAAGGATCTGATGGTGTTTTGGATTTCTTCAGGGTCTGTTGTTATGTCTCCCTTTTCATTTCTGATTTTGTTAATTAGAATACTTTCCCTATGCCCTCTAGTGAGTCTGGCTAAGGGTTTATCTATCTTGTTGATTTTCTCAAAGAACCAGCTCCTTGATTGGTTGATTATTTGAATTGTTCTTCTTGTTTCCACTTGGTTGATTTCACCCCTGAGTTTGATTATTTCTTGTCATCTACTCCTCTTGGGTGAATTTGCTTCCTTTCGTTCTAGAGCTTTTAGGTGTGTTGTCAAGATGCTAATGTGTGCTCTCTCTAGTTTCTTTTTGGAGGCACTCAGAGCTATGAGTTTTCCTCTTAGAAATGCTTTTAATGTGTCCCATAAGTTTGGGTATGTGGTGGCTTCATTTTCATTAAACTCCAGAAAGTCCTTAATTTCTTTCTTTATTCCTTCCTTGACCAAGGTATCATTGAGAAGAGTGTTGTTTAGTTTCCACATGTGTGTTGGCTTTCTATTATTTATTTTGTTATTGAAGATCATTCTTAGTCCATGGTGATCTGATAGGATGCATGGGACAATTTCAATATTTTTGTATATGTTGAGGCTTGTTTTGTGACCAATTATGTGGTCAATTTTGGAGAAGGTACCATGAGGTGCTGAGAAGAAGGTATATCCTTTTGTTTTAGGATAAAATGTTCTGTAGATATCTGTCAGATCCATTTGTTTCATAACCTCTGTTAGTTTCACTGTGTCCCTGTTTAGTTTCTGCTTCCATGATCTGTCCATTGGTGAAAGTGGTGTGTTGAAGTCTCCCACTATTATTGTATGAGGTGCAATGTGTGCTTTGAGCTTTACTAAAGTATCTTTAATGAATGAGACTGCCCTTGTATTTGGCGCATAGATATTCAGAATTGATAGTTCCTCTTGGAGGATTTTACCTTTGATGAGAATGAAGTGCCCTTCCTTGTCTTTTTTGATGACTTTGGGTTGGAAGTCAATCTTATCAGGTATTATAATGGCTACTCCAGCTTGTTTCTTCCTACCATTTGCTTGGAAAATTGTTTTCCAGCCTTTCATTCTGAGGTAGTGTCTATCTTTTTCTCTGAGATGAGTTTCCTGTAAGCAGCAAAATGTTGGGTCCTGTTTTGTAGCCAGCCTGTTAGTCTATGTCTTTTTATTGGGGAGTTGAGTCCATTGATATTAAGAGATATTACGGAGAAGTAATTGTTGCTTCCTTTTATTTTTGTTGTTAGAGTTGGTGTTCTGTTCTTGTGGCTGTCTTCTTTTAGGTTTGTTGAGGGATTACCTTCTTGCTTTTTCTAGGACGTCGTTTCCGTCCTTGTATTGATTTTTTTCTGTTATTATCCTTTGAAGGGCTGGATTCGTGGAAAGATAATGTGTGAATTTGGTTTTGTCGTGGAATACTTTGGTTTCTCCATCTATGGTAATTGAGAGTTTGGCTGGGTATAGTAGCCTGGGCTGGAAATTGTGTTCTCTTAGTTTCTGTATAACATCTGTCCAGGCCCTTCTGGCTTTCATAGTCTCTGGTGAAAAATCCAGTGTAATTCTGATAGGCTTGCCTTTATATGTTACTTGACCTTTTTCCCTTACTGCTTTTAGTATTCTATCTTTATTTAGTGCATTTGTTGTTCTGATTATTATGTGTCGGAAGGAATTTCTTTTCTGGCCCAGTCTATTTGGAGTTCTGTAAGCTTCTTCTATGTTCATGGGCATCTCTTTCTTTAGGTTTGGGAAGTTTTCTTCTATAATTTTGTTGAAGATATTTGCTGGTCCTTTGAGTTGAAAATCTTCATTCTCAACTACTCCTATTATCCGTAGGTTTGGTCTTCTCATTTTGTCCTGGATTTCCTGGATGTTTTGAGTTAGGATCTTTTTTGATTTTGTATTTTCTTTGATTGTCGTGCCGATGTTCTCTATGGAGTCTTCTGCACCTGAGATTCTCTCTTCCATCTCTTGTATTCTGTTGCTGATGCTCACATCTATGGTTCCAGATTTCTTTCCTAGGGTTTCTATCTCCAGCGTTGCCTCAATTTGGGTTTTCTTCATTGTCTCTACTTCCCTTTTTAGGTCTTGGATGGTTTTATTCAATTCCATCACCTGTTTGGTCTGGTTTTCCTGCAATTCTTTAAGGGATTTTTGTGCTTCCTCTTTAATGTCTTCTACCTGTTTAGCAGTGTTCTCCTGCAATTCTTTAAGGGATTTTTGTGCTTCCTCTTTAATGTCTTCTACCTGTTTAGCAGAGTTCTCCTGCAATTCTTTAAGGGATTTTTGTGCTTCCTCTTTAATGTCTTCTACCTTGTTTAGCAGTGTTCTCCTGTATTTCTTTAAGTGTGTTATTAAAGTCCTTCTTGATGTCCTCTACCATCATCATGAGATATGCTTTTAGATCCGGGTCTAGCTTCTCCGGTGTGTTGGGGTGCCCTGGACTGGGCGAAGTGGGAGTGCTGGGTTCTGATGATGGTGAGTGGTCTTGGTTTCTGTTAGTAAGATTATTACATTTACCTTTCGCCATCTGGTAATCTCTGGGGTTAGTTGTTATTGTTGCCACTGTTTAAAGATTGGAGAAGACGCTGTGTTCCACTCACCAGAAGTCTTAAGATCCTGTGGCGGGTGTCATGGGTAGCTGGCGGGTGTCAGCTGACCCTGCGCCCTAGCTACCCCGGTGCTGGTTAGACCGGAAGAGGCTTCTGGCCCTACTCAGGCCGGTTTTCTACTTCCCTAACTAATGCAGTCTCAGGTCCCGCGCGCAATTGGATTGGAGCAGAAGCTGTGTTCCACTCACCAGAAGTCTTAAGGTCCTGTGGCGGGTGTTGTGGGTAGCTGGCGAGTGTCAGCCGACCCTGCGCCCTAGCTACCCCGGTGCTGGTCAGACCGGAAGAGGCTTGTGGCCCTATGTAGGCCGAATTTCTCCCTCCCCAACCAAAGCAGTCTCAGGTCCCGCACGATTGGACTGGAGCAGAAGCTGTGTTCCACTCACCAGAACTCTCAAGATCCTGTGCAAACTATTTATTAAGGACAGTAGCAAATCTCACCCAAACAAGGGAATAACAGAGTCAGATAATCCCACTGAGATAGAAATTTTCCATACAGGCTACATTGCATATTAGAAGCAAGTTGGTAAATTCTTCTGACAAATGGAGATTCTCCAGATACTTAAAAGTTACACTCATATAAGAATTTAGCAAGGCCTAGGAATTGGGGGGGGGGGTGTTGTGATATTGCATTATTCATGAGGCCTGCCAAGAGCAGAACCCCCTGGTGCTAGCCATTACAAGGTTCAAAGGTATAACACTAGAGTGTGAAATCCTTGCCTGTCACTAAGCTGACCCTAGGCAGGACTGCTTTATCTTTACTGTAAACATTTACCTGGTTCTTGTAAATCCTTTTGAAGTCATTCCTTTGTTTTATATCAGGTAACTTCAATGTACTTTGCCTGCTACCCTTTCTATTTTCTGTACTATATAAGATTGGTGTTCACTTTGTGACAATACATTCAGATTCTACACAATTTCGTGTGTTGATCTGTCTGTCACCGGCCAACTCCTTGTCCACCTGCCCCAGAGACTCATTCCATGCAGACAAAGGGACCCGGAGGGTCTTCGGCACAATATGTCATCAACTTTCCCCCATGTATCCCAAGCTAGCTTCAAATTATCTATGTAGCAGAAGAGGACTTTTGACTCCTGATCCTCCCAAGTGCTGGGACCAGTGACATACACCTCCATGCCCCGTGTTTTGTAGATGCTGTGATTGTGTGCATCATATGTATATAGCCTGCTCAGCTTGATACTATTTCACATAATACCTGTAAGCCAACATCAGGCCTTTGTGTGAGCCCTTTCCCTGTCTGGAGATCTACTCCAGCTTTCTGCTGTTCTTTCTCTGCATTCTTTCATGTCACCTGTGGCCCTTGATCTGGCGCCCCAGATACTCGTTTCCTTTTATAATCTTTCCTTGTACACATAATATACTACAAAGTACAATATTTTTGTTTTCCCTGAGAGAAGAAACTTTTGTTACTCATTGTTGAGCCCTGACACCCATGTGCCTGTCATACAGGATGATACCCATAGCACTGGCTGAATTAATTAGCTACTTCTTCAGTTTGTAACTTTATTCTATGAGATTCTCATATATGTATACCATGTATTTTGATCCATTCCTCCACTACTTCCCAGTCTTTCCCGGAACTGCCTAATCCATCTTCCCCCAACTTCATGTTCCTTTATTGTTGCTATGATTACTAGTATTAATCAGTCCACTTAGTCCAGTGAATACTGATCATATACACATAGGTGTGGGGACATGGGCAACCTACCACGTTTTCATCTCCAAAGTGATCTCCCTCTGTCAACTGACAATAGCCCCTCAGTAAGGACTGGAGCCTCTGGAGCCCCGCATTCATCTATGCTGACATTTTGGTTGGCTTGATCTGTACAGGTCTCATGCAGGTAACTACAGTTGCTACAAGTTCCTGTGTGCAACAGTCAGACCATGTCCATATGATAGTGTCTCACATGGTTCCTCTCCACGCTCCAGCTCTTAGTCCATTCACCCCCTCTTACAAGATGTTTTCCTGAGCCGTGATAAAAGAGAGGTTGATGAAGGTGTGACCCTCTATGGCTGAGCACTTCATTTATTCTTGTTTTTTAATTTTATTTTATTTTAATTCATTTTTTACACTCCATATTCCATTCCCTGCCCCCCATCCACTCTCCAACTGCTCCACATCCCACACCTCCTCCCCACCCACCCTGTCTCCATGTGGATGCCCCCACCCCCACCCCACCTGACCCTTAAACTCCCTTAACATTGTGATCAGTTATAAGATTCTTCATTGACCACACTTAACTGTAAAAAGTAGCTGCTCTGAATAAACTTGAAAACAACACAGATGTAATTATAAATACTTCTCCGTTTGACAGTGTGCGAAATGACATCCAGTTCTCCAGGAGAAAACCTTCAACCCTGTTTACAGTACCATGTAGCCTCCTTTCCAACACTCAAATCTGAGCAGAAACGTGTTGGTAACTCCCATAACTGTCATGCCCCTAGTGTACAATAAAGCACAGCTTGGCTAGAAAGTGAGTATTAGAGTATACAGGATCCATTACTGCAAGGCTGTGTGGATCCTCCATCATGCCACTGAACTGCCAAGACTTCTCTGAGACTCTCAGAAGCAACAAGAGCCTGAACACTCTAGACCTGTCTCAGAACGCCATGAGAACTGATGCCATAAAGACATTCTGTGAAGCCTTGAAACTTCAGATTTGCCCCCTGCAAATGTTCATGTGTGATCCCACTATTTCCAATTTCACAGTGTTTCATATATGGAGGTTTTGATGATGGTGAGACACGTGATACCCCAGAATGGTTTACTGTTGACATCAGTCACTGGCAATCAGCTTCATCCATTGGCATTTAGTCAGCAAATAATATTTTAATTTTTCAAGACAGGCTTTCTCTGTATAGCCTTGGATCTCACTTTGTAGACCAAGCTAACTTCAAGCAGAAATTTGCCTGCCTCTGCCTACCAAATTGAATACATACCAAATTGGTACATACCAAATTGAAGGTATGTACCACCACATCCAATGGTCACCAAAGAATATTAACCTTCTCCTTTTTTATTGGACATTTTCTTTATTTACATTTCAAATGTTATCCCCTTTCCCAGTTTCCGTCCCTCCTGGAAACACCCTATCACATCCTCCTCCCCTTGTTTCTATGAGGGTATTGCTCCACACACCCACCCACTCCTAACTCCCTGCTCTCGATTCCCCTACACTGGGGCATCTACCGAGCCTTCGTAGGACCAAGGACCTCTTCTCCCATTGATGATTGACAATGCCATCCTCTGCTACATATGCAGCTGGAGCCACGTGTACACCTTTGTTGATAGCTTAGTCCCTGGGAGTTCTGGTGGATTTGGTTGGTTGATATTGTTCTTCCTATGGGGTTGCAACCCCTTCAGTCCTTTCTCTAACTCCTCTATTGGGGACCCCGTGCTTGGTCCAATATTAACCTTCTCCTTAACCCTTCTGTTGCACTGGTGGGTAAACAGAATCATAGAGAGAATGCACAGGAGACCAAGAAGCCACAATTGTTAGACACTGGTCTATTAGGGTAAACAAACTGCAAGTCTAACATGGTGTCCAAAAAAGTGGGAGCCTGGTGTGAGAGCTCAGGCCTGTTTTCTGGACCTTCGCAAGTTGAGATAAGATTGCCATACATAGGTTTACATGGGGAGTCTCAAGCATTCCTAGACCCTTGCATGAGATGCTCTCTCAAAATAACACTAATAAAAATGTGGCTGGGGAGATAGATTACTTAATAAAGCACCTATTACTCATACATGAGAACCCCAGAACATACATAAGTGTGTGAAGGTATAAGTCTGTAATCCCAGCTTTGGGGAGGCAAAAAATAGGCAGATTCCCCAAAACTTTTGTTTTGTTTTGTTTTTTGTTTTTCCAGACAGGGTTTCTCTGTGTAGCCTGGCTGACCTGGAACTCACTCTGTAGACCAGGCTGGCCTCGAACTCAGAAATCCACCTGCCTCTGCCTCCCAAGTGCTGGGATTAAAGGTGTGTGCCACCAAGTCCGGCACCCCCAAAACTTGATATAGAGCTTAATATAGCCAATTGATGAGCCCTAGTTTCACAGACCCTGATTCAAAATATAATGACTGAAGGATCCATGACTCTGCAGTGTCTCTGTATCACTAGAGATAACTTTTTTTCCCTATTAAATCAATATGCAGGGACAAGTGGGTTGCTCAGTTGATTGTGTAGCTGCCTAATGTGTACCTTGAGTTTGATACCTAGAACTGCATAAAACCGGCTGTGATGGTAAACTTGAAAGGTGGAGGTGGAACCAGACCGCAAGCATGGGCTGAACATACACCTCTGCACAGATGTAGTAGATGTGCAGCTTTGTCTTCATGCAGGTTCCCCACAACAGGAGCAGAGGCTATCCCTGACTCTGTTGCCTATCTGTGGATCCTGTTCCCCTAACTGGGCTACCTTACCTTATCTAGCCTCAGTGAAAGAGGATGTGCCTAGCCCTGTGTGACTTGATGTACCAGGAGGAGATGATACCCAGGGAGGGTCTCCCTGTTCTCAGAGGAGGATAAGGGATATGGGGAAGGAACTTTTTGAGCAAGAACTGGGAGAGGTGGGACTAATATTGGGGTATAAAGTGCATAAATAATGAAAAAAGGTGGAGGTGGGGAAGATCAGAAATTCAAGGTCATTAATAGCTACATAATGAATTTGGGGCTAGCAAAGGCTACATGAGACCAAATATGGTGGGGCTGGGAAGTTAGAAAAATTCTTGCTGTGCTAACATGAGCACCTTAGTATAAATCAGCATTGCCTACATAAAAGCTAGGCATGGCTATACAGGTCTATAATTCCAGTACTTAAAGACAGAGTCAACAAGATTCTGGCAGCTTACCTCACACCAGTCAGAATGGCTAAGATCAAAAATTCAGGTGACAACAAATGCTGGCAAGAATGTGGAGACAGAGGAACACTCCTCCATTGTTGGTGGAATTGCAAGCTGGTACAACCACTCTGGAAATCAGTATGGCGGTTCCTCAGAAAATTGGACACAATACTACCAGAAGATCCAGCAATACCTCTCCTGAGCATATACCCAGAAGATGTTCCAACTTGTAATAAGGACACATGCTCCACTATGTTCATAGCAGCCTTATTTATAATAGCCAGAAGCTGGAAAGAACTCAGATGTCCCTCAACAGAGGAATGGATACAGAAAATGTGGTACATTTACACAATGGAGTCCTACTCAGCAATTAAAAAAAAAGAATTCATGAAATTCTTAGGCAAATGGATGGACTGGAGGATATCATCCTGAGTGAAGTAACCCAATCACAAAAGAACTCATGTGATATGCACTCACTGATAACGGATATTAGCCCAGAAACTTAGAATACCCAAGATACAATTTGCAAAACATGAAACTCAAGAAGAAGGAAGCCGGGCGTGGTGGCTCACGCCTTTAATCCCAGCACTCGGGAGGCAGAGGCAGGCGGATTTCTGAGTTCGAGGCCAGCCTGGTCTACAAAGTGAGTTCCAGGACAGCCAGGGCTATACAGAGAAACCCTGTCTCGAAAAACCAAAAAAAAAAAAAAAAGAAGAAGGAAGACCAAAGTGTGGATACTTCGTTCCTTCTTAGAATGGGGAACAAAATGCCCATAGAAGGAGTTACAGAGACAAAGTTCAAAGCTGAGACAGAAGGAAGGACTATCCAAAGACTGCCCAACCCAGGGATCCATCCCATATACAACCACCAAACCCAGACACTATTGCATATGCCAGAAAAATTTTGTCAGGACCCTGATATAACTATCTCTTGTGAGGCTATGCCAGTGCCTGGCAAATACAGAAGTGGATGCTCACAGTCATCTATTGGATGGAACACAGGGCCCCTAATGAAGGGGCTAGAGAAAGTACCCAAGAAGCTAAAGGGGTCTGTAACCCTATAGGAGGAACAACAATATGAACTAACCAGTACCCCCCAGAGCTGTGTCTCTAGTTGCATATGTAGCAAAGGATGGCCTAGTTGGCCATCAATGGGAGGTGAGGCCCTTGGTCTTGTGAAGATCATATGCCCCAGTGCAGGGGAATGCCAGGGCCAGGAAGCAGGAGTGGGTGGGTTGGGGAGCAGGGCAGGGGGACAGTATAGGGGACTTTAGGGATAGCATTTGAAATGTAAATGAAGAAAATATATAAAATAAAATAATATAAAAACATAGACAAACTTCAAAAAAAATATTCTGGCAGCTTACTAGATAGCCAGTTTAATCAAAATGATAAGTTCCAGAGTGTCAGTGAGAGACCCTGTTTTAAAAACTAAGATGGTTGTGAATGAGCAGATTGCTCAGAGGTTAGGAGCACTGGCTGCCCTTTCAGAGAGCCCAGGTTTGTCTTCAGCACCTGTAAAGTAGCTCACAACCATCTGTAACTCCAGCTCCAGAGATCCAGTGCCCTCTTCTGAGCCCCCACAGAAATCAGGCATCAGGCATGAATGTGGTACACATACATACATGTAAGCTAAACACTAATATAAAAAACTAAGTTGGGTAGGGGCATTATGCTAAAGAATCATCTGAGAGACATCCCTGTGGCAACCTCTAGCTTCTATAAATATCTACAAGAGTGTATTCCAGCAACACATGCATGGGCACACATCCATCTATCATATACCAAAATAAGACTTAAAATATCACTATGTAATTCCACCTTGCAGTGTAGTATTAAAATGACCCGTGAAACATTTAAGGCATGTGAGAATTTTAAATGGATTTTCTTGAAACAAGAAACCATTTTTCTCCTCCGGTTTCGACCTAAGTTGAAATTTGATGGAGCTAATCCCAGTATCCAGAAGCTGATCCAAGAAATGAAGGCGAGCCATCCACAACTGAGCATTACCAGTGACCAAGTGGATCCTAAGAAAAAAAAGAGTCCTTCCTTCCCTAATTTCATTTTTTGAGGCCATTATCCTCCAAAAGGGTAGGGGGCCTTGAATGTGAATGAAGGCTCTCTGGGCACCCTCTCTGACCTATTGGTATCTGGGCTAAATGTCCTTATCCTTCCCAGGTCTATGTTTAAAACTCACACATATTACTAAACAATGGTAAATGTAAAACATTTGTATCACTAGTATTTTGAGGAATAAAAGTGAAAGCATTCATGAAGAACTGTGTTTACTACTGGGTCCCCACAAAACTGAAAGCAAATCTTAGGGTAACACAAAACAAACACTGTTCCTGAGCAGATGCTAACTATACACACCCAGATCGAGCACCAATGACAGACCAAAGTATGGACACCACAAAAATCAATTTGGTAAACCAGAGTTTTTTATTAGGATTACTTTAAGAAGCAGCAATGACTCAAAGGCAGCCACATTACCAAAACACACCCCAGCGTGGGCAATGACTCAAAGGCCAGCCATGTCACCAAAGCCCGTCCCAGCGTAGGCAATGACTCGAGAAAGCTGACAACCTGGGGCGTGCTGCACAACCTGCAGGTCATTGGGCAGTTTGGAGAGGTTCTGCCAGGCAGCTGGGGCCAGTCTGGTCTGAGTGTCTCTCAGCATCCTCACTACTCTATATACTTGGGGAATAATGGGCCTAGTATACTTGTCTCAGTCACCGAGTTGGTTCTTTCCTGTGTTAAAGGGTCTGCCCTACAGTATGGTATGGTTCACCTCCCTTTGGAACACCCCACATCTTAATGAGATTCCCTACAAGATGAAAGTATTATCCCCAAAGAAACCATTACACAATAGCAGCGAGATGCAAAGCAGGAAATGAATGTGGCAACTGTTTGGGTGTACCTATTTCTATAGCCCTACAAGTCTATGCTGGCTTCTGGTTTTATGTTTTCTTTGCAGCTCTGGGGACCAAAGCCAAGGACACACACAGCCAAGGGTAGAGGACAGAGGAAACACAGAGAGTGAAATGTGTATCCTTGACCTAGGCACGGCATGTCCAGGACTCCAACGCTTCAGCCCCACAGGATTGGCTACGGCTTACCTAAGGGATGACAAAACTTTCCTAAAGAGTCTAAGTGCAATTGAGTGACCAGTGTGGGTAAATCTAACACCAATGGTTCTATCACCCTGGCTATTTCAGGTGATGAATCCGGGGTCAATCAGATTTGCCATGGCCAAGAATGGGTTTTAATGAAAAGAGGCTTTTGTTAGAACTGACACCTGGACTACTTGGTGCCAGGATGGCACCTCGGGCCATTCCCAAGTCTTTAGTCTTACCAGCCCAGAGCTTAGAAAGGCAAAAACTACGAGACTGTGTGTATTCTGCCTACATGTAGCAAAGACTTATTTCAACATATAGGTCTTACAGTTGTCCAAGTCGTCTTTTGAGCAATGTAAGCAAGCTTGATTGCAAAAGCAGAAATAGCATTTAACCTTCTGGCCTATTTTGAAAAAATAGAATATATTACAAGATCAAATTTTAAGACTAGCCCTTCAATGTCTGGGAAAGGGGGAAGTGGGCCACTACGGTACTGCTGGAATGAGCTAGGTGCTTACATGTTAGAGGCATTTTGTTTTTGCTTTTATATTTTTTTCTCTCAAGCGTAGTAATCAAAACCTTTAATGTAAACCATAACATTACAACCTGAGACTGAGACCCACAGAGATCGCCCACCAGTCTTTGCTAAGCTCTTCCCTTGTGCTGTACCTCATAAACATGATGAAGATCCAGATTGCTGGAAGTAGTATTTACACCACCCCTGTTCGCCCCCTGCCCAGTGGTGGCAAGCATCTGCCTGATCCCTGATTTCCTAGATGAGCATCTGTCAATCGATCTATCTTCATCCTTTCATCACCTCTAGTCAGGGTTTTAAGATCCAATCTATGTGGGTCACAGTAGGTACAGACTGTCTATTGAGTTATATTTCCAAGTAAGTGTGTGTGTGTGTGTGTGTGTGTGTGTGTGTGTGTGTGTGTGTGTGTGATATATGCTTGGGTGATCATTCATGTGCATGTGAAGGTCAGAGGTCAGTGTTTAATGTCTATTCTTCACCTTACTTTTTGAGACTGAGTCTCTATGCTTAGAACTTCCTGATTTGGCTAAACTGACTACACAATTAGCCTAATAGCCCTGTCTCCATCCCTCCAACCCTGGGATTACAGGCCTGCCCAGTGGTAATTTTGTTTTGGTTTCGCAGCCCAAGAATCTTCTCTGTCCCAGGTTAAGAACAGCTTAAGACTACAAGAATAAATTTTAAAATTTAGGTGGCAGTTTGACCACATGACCATTTAACAAACAGTAGCAGATTACACACTAGGGGTTATAACCTCTCCAGGCATAAGCTTTTGACCAGAATCTTTTTAATGCGTGTGTATTTGTCTACATGTGTCCAAGTACACCTGAATAAAGGATCCCTCAAAGCTAGAGTTACAGGCGGTTGTGAGCCACTAGAATTCGGTGCTATGAATCAAACTTAGGTTCTCTTTAAAAGGAGCAGAAACTTAACTGCTAAGATATCTATCCAGCCCCTCAACCGAGGTATTAATTCATCTTTTTGGTTAATTCATTTTTCTTGAGGTATATTTCCTGTGTCCCATACTCTCAGACCCATCTTCTGTCTACAAACCACACTCAAAGATGAGAGATGGCTAGAGGACTCGCTGCTATTTACAGGAATGGTACACGTGTGCAGAGGTGAACATCAAAGCAATGCTTGTTCTCATGACACTGATTTATCTGGATCACCAGCCTCTTCCCACTACTGGCTTCTAAGAACACAGTCTTTACTCTACTGCAGAAAATGTATGTATACATGTTTTGGATCTGTTCACATTGTTAACCAAGAAGGAAGTTCTCACTGTGAGTACTTTGGTAAGGCATACAGGAAGACCATCCTTCCATAATTCAACAATATCCTCAGCAACTCAGTAGCACTGTAGCATATTCATGTTTGCATGTCAGGGAGGCACCCAGGGGCTTATTGAAACTGAGTAGGTAAGGGGGTTCCTGAAGAAAATAACCAAAGGTTAGGGTGTTTGTTCCTATACAATTCTCCAGAACACTGACTTCATTCATTGGCTCCTCCAAACATCATTGATAGGTTCCTATCAGCTAAGCCATATATCCCAATCCTCAGCTGTCCCTGAAGAGCAGGTCATTAGTGAATATTAGTGGGTGCTTTCCTGTGTCAAACTCAACCACAATTCTAGAAGAAAAACCCCACTGAGGTACAGTAATTTTCCACATACCCCAAACCAAGACCACATACCAGGCCCCTAAATAAGATGACAGGGACCTCTTATCCAGAGTCCTGACCCATACTTCTGGGCACTTGCTGAATCCTTCTATTCTCCAATGCACAGCAACAAGACTACCATGGCAACCTATACTATGTGCAGGGCTGCTGTTGCACAAGGGAAGACAAAAGTAAATAAGGCAGGAAGTGAGGTCGGTAGACAGGAAGCAAAGTCAAGAATAGAAAGTAGCAGCAGGTGAGGCTGGAGAGATGGCTTAGCAGTTAAGAATACATCTGCCCTTCAGGAGAACCAGAGTTCAGTTTCTAAAACCACATTGGGCAACTTCTAGCCACCTGTAACTCTGACTCTGTAAGAGTTACATACTTTTTAAAATAAAAAAATCTAAAACCAGAAGTGGCAGCAGAAATCAATATTTAACACACATAAAATTAAAGTTGTACATTTATATGGGAAACACATATGTATATTATGTAATATATCTCTTTCTGTTGAAAACATTCAAAATCATTCTGTGCTCTTTAAATACACAATACTGTTTGACTATCTGAAGACATAAAATTGCATTTGTTTTTGAGATATGTCAGAGACCATCCCGTGAGAAAGCAAGCCCCTTCACAATCTCCCTGACAGGCCAAATGGCCTCGTGCTAGGAGCTAGTTATCACTCCCTGCTCCCTAGTCCCTGGCACCTGAGGCTGTAAAAGCTGAATTATAGTCCCCTCTTCCCTATCTCTTCCTGAATTCCCATGACATCCAAGGACATGAGTTACGCCTGAGCCCGGCCTGACACCCAAGGCTGTCAAGGAGGATCTATGTTCCGGAGATAAGATGCAGAGTGCCCACTGCCTGGCGCCTGACTTCGGCCCTCATGTCAGCAGATGCCCGCTTCTTTGTTCTTTGTAAAATTCCCCCTTGACCCCTCCCCTATTTCCCGTGATGTATGCTTTAAAATAAGGCACCTCAGCCTAATAAACGAGACCTTGATAGGTACCCTTCTTGGTCTCCTGCCTCTCCTTCCCTTCCTCTCATTTCCTTCCAGGTTTGCGGTCCCCCTCGCACCCACGAATAACTGAATCCCTCAGGACGGGAAAGAGATATGGGCTCATATGTAGTACAAAGCCAGCCTTGAACTAAATACCCTCTTAGCTTTTCTCCCATGAACTAGTATAGGCACTAACTGCTTTGCTTACATGACTTACTAGTTGTTTTAAGTGGACCAGTCAATGGCTGGTAGCACACTAACAGTATTGGGCAACCATCACCTCTTTCTGGTTCCAAAACAGTCTTCATCACACTCTAGTACTTCCAGCAGTCCCTTCTGCTATCAGCTTCCAGAAATGATTATTTCCAATCTTTCTGAATTTGACTATTCTGGCCTTTCAGATAAGATTAAGACTCTTTCTAATACAGGGAAGCCCTCATGCGTGGTTTTGCTTCATATGGTTTCCATATGTAATCAACCTTAGGTTGAAAATATTAAGTGGAGAGCTGGAGAGATGGTTTAGGGGTTAAGAGCACTGACTGCTCTTCCAGAGGTCCTGAGTTCAATTCCCAGAAGCCACATGGTGGCTCACAACCATGTGTGATGGGATCCGATGCCCTCTTCTGGTGTGTCTGAAAACAGCTACAGTGTATTGATATACAGCAAATAAATAAACCTAAAATAAAAAGGTTGTTTTAAAAAAAAGAAAGTATTAAATGGGAAAATTATAGAAATAAAAAATTTTATAGCATCCTACACTATTACATTTCAGAAAGTAAAATAACCTTGTGGATGTTTATACACTGCCTGCCTGTTCATGAATATGTAATAGCCATTTTGTTTGTCAGATCAACTGTCGTAGACATTCTAGTCAGATACCTCTTATTTTAAAGGCCTTAAAATGCAAAAATATATGTATATATGTATGAAAAAACATGATGGGTACAAGGATTTTGTACTTCCTATAGTTTTAGGCACCCATTTCAAATCTTGAAATATATCTACTATAAACAAAAACAAGATTATGCTGATCATATTGATTATATACTAATAAAAAGTAATACCCTACCCCACTTTCTGGGGGATACATTTTCCTTTCTAAAAAGTAGACATGTCCAACTGTGACCTAAGATGAAGTTAGGGTAAAGGCTAAAGCCATGGACTATCAGAGGAACACAGACTATTAGAGAACAAGATTTTGTGCACAAATAATGGAACAGGTCAGCTGTGAAAGGCAGGTATTTTCTAAATTAATCTTGACTCCATGTTAGAGAAGGTTGAAGAAAGGCATAGATCTATTATGTTACCTACAATGTGCAAGATCAGAAAAGAGACTTTTTCATCCCATGTGGAGTTCTTAGAACAAAGTAGACATTGGCTCAACTCTTGATTGAGCACCAAGAAAGCCCATGACCCACCATCCTACCTTGTTGGCTCTGCCTCATATTTATTCTCCACACTCATTTTTTATATAACCTCCCCACTCTTGAGTATGTCCATGTCTGTGGCTCTAGTGGTGATGTCCATGGTTGTGAATGTATGTCAGATCAATCCCTCTGCTTAAAACCAAGTTATTTCTAGGCCAGTGGGAGGGGTGGTAGTGGCCTTTGCACAGCTCTCATCCTGTGTTGCAGGCATTTCTTCCGACTGTGCCAATCCTCTGCTAGAAGCCCCAACAAAATTATTATAATCGTGGCACCAAGGCATATCCGGACCAGATTCCCCTTGGCATAGTGCTGATGAGCAAAACCTAAAGGAAAGAAAGTTGACAACAGATGTTAAAAGGCTCATCTCCACACCCGATTCCATATTCATGATTTGAGATTCTATTCACCTCCATCAGTTACAATGATCACCCCCACCATCACCAACAGGGGTCAGAACAGAATAAGTCCAATTCTCTGTACAGAGATGCTCTAAGAGATCCTTTCCTGAATCCCAATACAATCTCTCCTCTAACACAATCAACACCTTGTTATACTACTGACTTATTTCTAAAAAGATAACTTGCCCCACCTGGGGATCCATCCCATATGCAGCCACCAAACCCAGACACTGTTGCTTATGCCAAGAAATGCTTGCTGACAGGAGCCTGATATGGATGTCTCCTGAAAGGTTCTGCCAAAGCCCTACCGATACAGATGGGGATGCTTGCAGCCAACTGTCAAACTGAGCAGGGGGACCCCAAAGGAGGATTTGGGAGAAGAACTGAAGGAGCTGAAGGGATTTGCAACAACAAACATAGGATGAACAACAGTATCAACCAAGAGCAACAATATCAACCAACCAGACCCCCAATAGCTCCCAGGGACTAAACCACCAACCAAAGAATACACATGGAAGGACCCATAGCTCCAGCTACATATGTAGCAGAAGATGGCCTTATCTGGCATGAAAGGAAGGGGAGGCCCTTGGTCCTGTGAAGACTTGATGCCCCAGCATAAGGGAATGCTAGGGCAGTGGGACAGGAGTGGGCTGGTGGGTGGGGAAGCACTCCTGTGGAGGCAAGGTGGACAGGAGTGGTAAGGGGAGGAGGATGGGATGGGAGTTATCGGAGAGTAAACAGGGAAGGAGGATAACATTTGAAATGTAAATAAACAAAATAACCAATAAAAAATTAAAAACAAAACAAAAGTAAATGAAATAAAATAAAATAGCTGTAAGAGAGTGAGGGAGATGAGGAATGTCCTTATTTAACTATTTGGAAAATTTCAACTGCCTCATTAAATTTTCTCAACAAATTCTGAACTCCTATATTAATATTGTAATTCCCTTAACATTTTATGCACAAGGCTGCAAAATTATAGCTCTATAGACTCCATGTAAAGGGAAAATAGTCTGCATGAAGAAATTGGATACAAAGGAAGTGGATATGGACAAGATCACTTACCAAATGGAGGGCTCAGCCCCTCTGGAGAGGCAGTGATATTCATAGGCTTTTCTAAGAATGAAAAAGAGGACCAAGTATAAACAAATGAAGACTTCTCCCTACTGGAGGCAGACACACGTGCTCACATGCTTGTGAAGCAGAAGCCATGACATTTATGAACACCATCTGTCTTAGTCAGGGTTTCTATTCCTGCACAAACATCATGACCAAGAAGTCAGTGAGGAGGAAAGGATTTATTCAGCTTACACTTCCATACTGCTGTTCATCACCAAGGAAGTCAGGACTGGAACTCAAGCAGGTCAGGAAGCAGGAGCTGATGCAGAGGCCATGGAGGATGTTCTTTACTGGCTTGCTTCCCCTGTCTTGCTCAGCCTGCTCTCTTATAGAACCAAGATTACCAGCCAGAGATGGTCCCACCCACAAGGGGCCTTTCCCCCTTGATCACTAGTTGAGAAAATGCCTTACAGTTGGATCTCATGGAGGCACTTTCCCAACTGAAGCTCCTTTCTCTGTGATAACTCCAGCTGTGTCAAGTTGACACAAAAATAGCCATTACACCATCCACAGAGTCAGGCTGCCCAGTTATGACTGCCCAGACTAACATTTATATAAGGAAATCTCTCGGAAGTATTTCAACATCTGTGAGTCCATTTTCCCATCTGTCCAGTGGAATTGGTACTACCATACAATGAGTTGACTTATAAATAATAGTGCATACTTGGCATTGATACTAAAAGTCCAAAATATGGAATACTAAAAATTTTTGATATTTCTAAGCACTAACAAAATGCTGCAACTGAAAAACTTCACACTTGACCTTCATAGGACAGGTTTTGATGAAAATTTGGATGATCTGAGAGGAATTGCAAAGAGGAAAGAGTATGATCAAAGCATATTGCATGTAAAAAAATTAAATAAATAAGAATGATATAAAATCGCATTTTGGCTATGTATATAAACATAAATAGGTCCAGGGGTGCTAGTGCCCAGCAATTGGAAAGCAGACTCTAGTGAATATTTCTGATTCTGGGGTCACCTGATCTACATAGCAAGTTGAAGTCAGCCAGGGTTACACAGTGGTAGCCTGCCATAAAAATGTTATAATATAAATAGGGACCAGAAAGATAACTCAATGTAAAGTGCTTGACTGGCATGCATTGAGCCCTAAGTTTGATCCTGTGCACAACATAAGCTGAATATGGTGCCAAATGCCTGTAATTCCAGTACACAAGAGGTACAAACAGAGGAACAGTTCAAGGTCATTATGTATCACTATGGGAGTGGGCTTTGATGTCTCCTCTGCTGTATAATGGATTTCAGGCCAGCCAAGGGTACATGAAATTATGATTCAATGAAAAATGGCTATAGATAGACTTTGCTGGTAGGACAGAGAAACCCATCCTCTTGCCGCTTTTGTATTGAGCTTTAAATATCTACTTACTCACCAGTTGTAGATATTTTGTTTGTGGGTAAGATGGAAGGTCTCCTGGAGGATTCTAAGAGTTTCAAACAAGAATTTTATAAGGAAATAGAATAATGATAGTTCATCCCAAGTGCTCCCACACTTCAGATCCCTTCTGAGACACCTGATTTCTCTAAAGCCTTCATCTGGCACATATTGTCCAACTACTGTGGTTAATAAATTCAAAAAGCCCTGTATTTAGTGCCCAGTGGCCTCAAAGAATTGGACCATTTTTCAACTGATATAAGTTTTAAGTTGTTTCCACTTTGGGGCTGATATGAATGGAGGTGTTATAAACATCTACATATGAGAACCTGTATGGACAAAAGTGTAGGAGTTTGAATGGGAATGCCCCCCATAGGCTCAAATATTTGAATGACTGTTCCCCAGTTGGTAAAAGTGTTTGGAAAGGATTAGAAGGTGTGGCCTTGTTGGAGAATCTCTCTCTCTCTCTCTCTCTCTCTCTCTCTCTCTCTCTCTCTCTCTCTCTCTCTCTCTCTCTCTCTCTCTCTCTCTCACTGTTGTTCACAATGCAAGCTCTCAGTTACAGGTACAGTTTCATGCCTGCCTGTCTGCTACCATGCTTCACACCATGATGGTCATAAACTCACCCTCTGAAACTGTAAGGCCCAGTAAACGTTTTCTTCTATAAGTTACATTGGTCATGGTGTCTTATCACAGCAATAAAAAAAGTAGCTAAGACAGTAAGTTTTCAATTTTCTTTTCTTTTAGGTTTTTAATTTGTATTTAGTACTAGCACAAGAGTTTCAGAATCACTGGGTCATAGGATAACTATTTAACTTCTGAGAGAATGCACGACTAGTTTTCAAATCATATGTAGTAGATACAATGCAGAAAACTCTGGGGTGGTTTTAATAGGTATGACCCCCATAGACTCATGTGTTTGAATGCTTGACCCATGGAGAGTGGCACTATTAGGAGCTGTGGCCTTGTTGAAGTAGCTGTGGCCTTAGTGGAGAAAGTATATCATTATGGGAGTGGGCTTTGAGGTCTCCTATGCTCAAGCTACACCTAGTTTGGCACACAATCTCCTTCTGTTGTCTATGGATCAAGATGTAGAACTCTCGGCTCCTTCTCCAGCACCATGTCTGCCTGCATGACACCATGCTTCCCACCATGACAATAATGATCTAGACCTCTGAAACTGTGAGCCAGCCCCAATAAAATGTTTTTCTTTGTAAGAGTTGCCGTGGTCATGGTGTCTCTTCATAGCAATAAAACCCAAACTAAGATAAGCTCTAAATCTTTCCAGTGCTTGTCCTGATTGATTACTTGGTTGAGTGGTTGCTGACTTGTTGGTTGATTGGTTGGTTGGTTGGTTGGTTGGCTTGTATTTGTCTAGTTAAAACCATCTTATTGGACACATGGTATATGGATTGTATCTCAGTTTTAAACAAGTGTCACGAAAGAACCAGTTATTAGCTTGTACTTTAGGAGTCTTCTTCCCTCCTAAGTACAATGTCTTCACATGAAGCTTTCTATTGTTTGTACCAAAATGTTTCTTGAACCTATTAAGCCTGTGAGTATACTGCTTGAAGACAGGGACTGTATTTTCAGACACATTTGTAGTAGAACTTTATTCCCCAGCCACAAGAATTTAATGAACTCACCTGTCACAGGAAATGATTCTTCCATGGGTACCTGGCTGGGAGTGACAGAGAGTCCTGAGAAATCAGAAAAGGAGAGAAGTCAGTACTCTATGGGTTAACTATGGGTTGTAAGAAAATAATGAAACATTTCTGTGACTTGATTTTCTCACAAAGCAAGTGAATATGAAGAAGTTTCCACTGCTGAGTGACTGGAAAAGCTCCCTGGTACTCTACAACTGCTTTCCTACCTTTGTCTTCCCTGGACTCTTGTCTCCAATACCCTCACTTGTCATTTGTCACTTCCCTGGTGCTTGTCCCCAGGAATTAGATGTGGAGATGAGAACCATGGGAAAAGTTTCAGAATGCATCAGGAATCACAGATTCGAGGAAGTATGCAATGGGAGGTGAGAGAAAGACTGAAAACAACCCTTCTGGTCGGCGCCAGCACTGGGTCACCTTGTGCACAGAGTCGGTGGACACCCCCCCCCTCCAGTCCCTAGAGGACTCTCCACACAATCTTAGGAGCACTTGTGTATGGAACTCAACTTCTGTTCCAATCCAATCTCTCGGGACCTGAGACAGCATTAGGGAAGCAAAAAACTGGCCTGACCAGGGGCACAAGTCCCTTCTAGTTGGTGCCAGCACTGGATCACCTTGGGCACAGAGTCGGTGGACACCCCCACAGTCTCTAGAGGACTCTCCACACGATCTTAGGACCACTGGCTAGACAGCTCCACGCTCCTCAAAGGAGACACCACTTCCAGGCACTGTAACACACCCAGTATCTTTGACAACAGGATCCCAGGATAAAAGGAGCTTGGTCAAACCAGTATTTCAGGGTCTCAGAGAAACTTGACTGCCAAGAACTCTGACACACCCAGAATCTCAGGTTCACAGGAGCCCACAAGCAAAGGATCACAGAGAAAGGTAGACTCTGAGGAGTCCTGAATTAACTGGAATTATCGGAAGGAGGGACTCCAATCAGATATATTGAGGACAGCAAATACTTGAGATAATCAGATGGCAGGAGGCAAGTGTAAGAACAGAAGCAACAGAAACAAAGGTTAATTGGCATCATCAGAACCAAACTCTCCCACCATAGCAAGTCCTGGATCTAAAGCAGAAAAGCAAGACATAGATCTAAAGTCATTTCTCATGATGTTGATGGAGGACTTTAAGGAAATACAGGAAAACACAGGTAAACAGCTAGAAGCCTTTAAAGAGGAAACACAAAAATGCTTTAGAGAGTTACAGGAAAACACTACCAAACAGGTGATGAAATTGAAAAAAAAACATAGAGGATCTAAAACTGGAAGTAGAAACAATAAATAAAACCCAAAGGGAGACAACTCTGGAGATAGAAATCCTAGGAAAGAAATCTGGATCCATAGATGCAAGTATCAGCAACAGAATTCAAGAGATGGAAAAAAGAATCTCCAACTCATTCTATGAAGCCACAATTACTCTGATACCTAAACCACATAAAGACCCAACAAAAATAGAGAACTTCAGACCAATTTCCCTTATGAATATTGATGCAAAAGTCCTCAATAAAGTTCTCGCTAACCGAATTCAAGAACACATCAAAACAATCATCCATCCTGACCAAGTAGGTTTCAAGAAGAACAATTCAAATAATCAACCAATCAAGGAGCTGGTTCTTTGAGAAAATCAACAAGATAGATAAACCCTTAGCCAGACTCACTAGAGGGCATAGGGAAAGTATTCTAATTAACAAAATCAGAAATGAAAAGGGAGACATAACAACAGACCCTGAAGAAATCCAAAACACCATCAGATCCTTCTACAAAAGGCTATACTCAACAAAACTGGAGAACCTGGATGAAATGGACAAGTTTCTAGACAGATACCTGGTATCAAAGTTAAATCAAGATCAGGTTAATGATCTCAACAGTCCCATATCCCCTAAAGAAATAGAAGCAGTCATTAATAGTCTCCCAACCAAGAAAAGCCCAGGACCAGATGGGTTTAGTGCAGAGTTCTATCAAACCTTCAAAGAAGATCTAATCCCAGTTCTTCACAAACTATTCCACAAAATAGAAACAGAAGGTTCTCTACCCAACTCATTCTATGAAGCCACAATTACTCTGATACCTAAACCACATAAAGACCCAACAAAAATAGAGAACCTCAGACCAATTTCCCTTATGAATATTGATGCAAAAATCCTCAATAAAGTTCTCGCTAACCGAATTCAAGAACACATCAAAACAATCATCCATCCTGACCAAGTAGGTTTCATCCCAGGGATGCAAGGATGGTTCAATATACGAAAATCCATCAATGTAATCCATTATATAAACAAACTCAAAGACAAAAACCACATGATCATCTCGTTAGATGCTGAAAAAGCATTTGACAAAATCCAACACCCATTCATGATAAAAGTCTTGGAAAGATCAGGAATTCAAGGCCCACACCTAACCATGATAAAAGCAATATACAGCAAACCAGTAGCCAACATCAAAGTAAATGGTGAAAAGATGGAAGCAATCCCACTAAAATCAGGGACTAGACAAGGCTGCCCACTCTCTCCCTACCTATTCAACATTGTACTTGAAGTCCTAGCCAGAGCAATTAGACAACAAAAAAAGATCAAGGGGATACAAATCGGAAAAGAAGTCAAAATATCGCTTTTTGCAGATGATATGATAGTATACATAAGTGACCCTAAAAATTCCACCAGAGAACTCCTAAGCCTGATAAATAGCTTCGGTGAAGTAGCCGGATATAAAATTAACTCAAGCAAGTCAATGGCCTTTCTGTACACAAAGGATAAACAAGCAGAGAAGGAAATTAGGGAAACAACACACTTCTCAATAGTCACAAACAATATAAAATACCTTGGCGTGACTCTAACTAAGGAAGTGAAAGATCTGTATGACAAGAACTTCAAGTCCCTGAAGAAAGAAATTAAAGAAGATCTCAGAAGATGGAAAAACCTCCCATGCTCATGGATTGGCAGGATCAACATTGTAAAAATGGCTATCTTGCCAAAAGCAATCTACAGATTCAATGCAATCCCCATCAAAATTCAAACTCAATTCTTCAACGAATTGGAAAGGGCAATCTGCAAATTCATCTGGAACAACAAAAAACCTAGGATAGCAAAAACTCTTCTCAAGGATAAAAGAACCTCTGGAGGAATCACCATGCCTGACCTAAAGCTGTACTACAGAGCAATTGTGATAAAAACTGCATGGTACTGGTATAACGACAGACAAGTAGACCAATGGAACAGAATTGAAGACCCTGAGATCAACCCACATACCTATGGTCACTTGATCTTTGACAAGGGAGCAAAAACCATCCAGTGGAAAAAAGACAGCATTTTCAGCAAATGGTGCTGACACAACTGGCGGTTATCATGTAGAAGAATGCGAATTGATCCATTCATATCTCCTTGTACCAAGGTCAAATCTAAGTGGATTAAGGAACTCCACATAAAACCAGAGACACTGAAACTTATAGAGGAGAAAGTAGGGAAAAGCCTCGAAGATGTGGGTACAGGGGAAAAATTCCTGAATAGAACAGCAAAGGCTTGCGCAGTAAGATCGAGAATCGATAAATGGGATCTCATAAAGTTGCAAAGTTTCTGCAAGGCAAAAGACACTGTCAATAAGACAAAAAGACCACCAACAAATTGGGAAAGGATCTCTACCTATCCTAAATCAGATAGGGGACTAATATCCAATATATATAAGGAACTCAAGAAGGTGGACTCCAGGAAATCAAATAACCCCGTTAAAAAATGGGGCTCAGAACTGAACAAAGAATTCTCACCTGAGGAATACCGAATGGCAGAGAAGCACCTGAAAAAATGTTCAACATCCTTAATCATCAGGGAAATGCAACTCAAAACAACCCTGAGATTCCACCTCACACCAGTCAGAATGGCTAAGATGAAAAATTCAGGTGACAGCAGATGCTGGCGAGGATGTGGAGAAAGAGGAACACTCCTTCATTGTTGGTGGGATTGCAAGCTGGTACAACCACTCTGGAAATCAGTTTGGCAGTTCCTCAGAAAATTGGACATAATACTACCAGAGGACCCAGCAATACCTTTCCTGGGCATATATCCAGAAGATGTCCAAACCGGTAAGAAGGACACATGCTCCACTATGTTCATAGCAGCCTTATTTATAATAGCCAGAAGCTGGAAAGAACCCAGATGCCCCTCAACAGAGGAATGGATACAGAAAATGTGGTACATTTACACAATGGAGTACTACTCAGCTATTAAAAGGAATGAATTTATGAAATTCCTAGGCAAATGGATGGATCTGGAGGGCATCATTCTGAGTGAGGTAACATATTCACAAAGGAACTCACACAATATGTACTCACTGATAAGTGGGTATTAGCCCAAAAACTTAGGATACCCAAGATATAAGATACAATTTGTTAAACGCATGAAACTCAAGAAAAACGAAGACCAAAGTGTGGACACTATGTCCCTTCTTAGAATTGGGAACAAAACACCCATGGAAGGAGTTACAGAGACAAAGTTTGGAGCTGTGAAGAAAGGATGGACCATCTAAAGACTGCCATATCCAGGGATCCATCCCATAATCAGCTTCCAAACGCTGACACCATTGCATACACTAGCAAGATTTTGCTGAAAGGACCCAGATATAGCTGTCTCTTGTGAGACAATGCCGGGGCCTAGCAAACACAGAAGTGGATGCTCACAGTCAGCTATTGGATGGATCACAGGGCCCCCAATGGAGGAGCTAGAGAAAGTACCCAAGGAGCTAAAGGGAACTGCAACCCCATAAGTGGATCATTATTATGAACTAACCTGTACCCCAGAGCTCTTGTTTCTAGCTGCATTTGTATCAAAAGATGGCCTAGTAAGCCATCACTGGAAAGACAGGCCCATTGGACTTGCCAACTTTATATGCCCCAGTACAGGGGAATGCCAGGGCCAAGGGGTGGGGGTGGGTGGGTGGGGGACTGGGGGGTGGTAGTGTATTGGGGACTTTTTGGATAGCATTGGAAATGTAATTGAGGAAATTACCTAATTTTAAAAAAAGAAAAAGAAAAAAAAAAGAAAGAATCTCAGGTGCAGAAGATTGCATAGGGAACATGGACAAAACAATCAAAGAAAATGCAAAATGCAAATAGATCCTAACTCAAAACATCCAGGAAATCCAGGAAAAAAGGAGACCAAACCTATGGATAATAGGAGTAGATGAGAATGAAGATTTCCAACATAAAGGACCAGCAAATATCTTCAACAAAATTATAGAAGAAAACTTTCCATACCTAAAGAAAGAGATGCCCATGAACATACAAGAAGCCTACAGAACTCCAAATAGACTGGACCAGAAAAGAAATTCCTCCCGACACATAATAATCAGAACAACAAATGCACTAAATAAAGACAAAATATTAAAAGCAGCAAGGGGAAATGGTTAAATAACATATAAAGGCAGGCCTATTAGAATTACTCCAGACTTCTCACCAAAGGCTATGAAAGCCAGAAGATCCTGAACAGATGTTATACAAACACTAAGAAGACACAAATGCCAGCCCAGGCTACTATACCCAGCCAAACTCTCAATTACCATAGTTGGAGAAACCAAAGAATTCCATGACAAAACCAAATTCACACAATATCTTTCCACAAATCCAGCCCTTAAAGGATAATAACAGAAAAAAAAACAATACAAGGAGGAAAACTACGCCCTAGAAAAAGCAAAAAATGAATCCTTCAACAAACCTAAAAGAAGACAGCCACAAGAACAGAATGCTAACTCTAACAACAAAAATAATAGGAAGCAACAATTACTTTTCCTTAATATCTCTTAATGTCAATGGACTCAATTTCCCAATAAAAAGACATAGACTAACAGACTAGCTACACAAATAGAACCCAACATTTTGCTGCTTACAGGAAACCCATCTCAGGGAAAAAGACAGACACTACCTCAGAGTTAAAGGCTGGAAAACAATTTTCCAAGCAAACAGTCTGAAGAAACAAGCTGGAGAGGCCATTCTAATATCGAATAATATCGACTTCCAACCCAAAGTCATCAAAAAAGACAAGGAGGGGCACTTCATACTCATCAAAGGTAAAATCTTCCAAGAGGAACTCTCAATTCTGAATGTCTATGGTCCAAATGCAAGGGCAGCCACATTCATTAAAGAAACTTTAGTAAAGCTCAAAGCACACATTGTACCTCACACAATAATATTGGCAGGCTTCAACACCCCATTTTCATCAATGGACAGATTCTGGAAACAGAAACTAAACAGGGACACAGTGAAACTAACAGAAGTTATGAAACAAATGGATCTAACAGATATCTACAGAACATTTTATCCTAAAACAAAAGGATTTACCTTCTTCTCAGCACCTCATACCTTCTTCAAAACTGACAATAAAATTGGTAACAAAACAGGCCTTAACAGATACAAAAATATTGAAATTATCCCATGCATTCTATCTGATCACCACGGACTAAGGTTGATCTTCATAACAACATAAATGATAGAAAGCAAACATTCACGTGGAAACTGAACAACGCTCTCCTCAATGGTACCTTGGTCAAGGAAGAAATAAAGAAAGAAATTAAAGACATTTTAGAGTTTAATGAAACTGAAGCCACAACATTCCCAAACTTATGGGACACAATGAAGGCAGTCATAAGAGGAAAACTCATAGCTCTTAAGTGCCTCCAAAAAGAAACTAGAGAGAGCACACACTAGCAGCTTGACAAAACACCTAAAAGCTCTAGAACAAAAGGAAGCAAATTCACCCAAGAGGAGTAGACTGCAGGAAATAATCAAATTCAGGGGCAAAATTAACCAAGTGGAAACAAAGAACTATTCAAAGAATCAACCAAATGAGGAGCTGGTTCTTTGAGAAAATCAACAAGATAGATAATCAACAAGATATCAACAAGAAAATCAACAGGATAGACCCACTAGAGGGCACTGGGACAGCATCCTAATTAGCAAAATCAGGAATGAAAAGGAAAACATAACAACAGATCCTGAAGAAATCCAAAACACCATCAGATCCTTCTACAAAAGGCTATACTCCACAAAACTTGAAAACCTGGATGAAATGGACAAATTTCTAGACAGATACCAGGTATTAAAGCTAACTCGGAATCAAGTTAATGATCTAAACAGTCATATATCCCCTAAAGAAATAGAAGCAGTCATTAATAGTCTCCCAACCAAAAAAAGGCCAGGACCAGATGGGTTTAGTGCAGAGTTCTATCACACCTTCAAAGAAGATCTAATTCCAGTTCTTCTCAAACTATTCCACAAAATAGAATCAAGGTACTCTACCCAATTCATTCTACGAAGCCACAATTACTCTGATACCTAAACCACATAAAGACCCAACAAAGATAGAAAACTTCAGACAAATTTCTCTTATGAATATCGATGCAAAAATACTCAATAAAATTATCGCTAACCAAATCCAAGAACACATCAAAACAATCATCCATCCTGACCAAGTAGGCTTCATCCCAGGGATGCAGGGATGGTTTAATATATGGAAATCCATCAACATAATCCACTATATAAACAAACTCAAATACAAAAAACACATAATCATATCCTTAGATGCTGAGAAAGCATTTCTCAAAATCCAACACCCATTCATGATGAAAGTCTTGGAAAGATCAGGAATTCAACGCCCACACCTAAACATAATAAAAGCAATATACAGCAAACCAGTAGCCAACATCAAAGTAAATGGTGAGAAGCTGGAAGCAATCCCACTAAAATGAGGGACTAGACAAGGCTGCCCACTTTCTCCCTATCTAATCAATATAGTACTTGAAGCAATTCGACAACAAAAGGAGGTCAAGGGGATACAAATTGGAAAGGAAGAAGTCAAAATATCACTATTTGAAACTGATATGACAATATATATAAGTGACCCTGGAAATTCCACCACAGAACTCCTAAAACTGATAAATAGGTTCAGTGAAGTAGCTGGATATAAAATTAACTCAAACAAGTCAATGGCCTTTCTCTACACAAAGGATAAACAGGCTTAGAAAGAAATTAGGGAAACACACCCTTCATAATAGTCACAAATAATATAAAATACCTTAGTGACTCTAACTAAGGAAGTGAAAGATCTGTATGGTAAGAACTTCAAGTTTCTGAAGAAAGAAATCAAAGAAGATCTCAGAAGATGGAAAGATCTCCCATGCTCATGGATTGGCAGGATCAATATAGTAAAAATGGCTATCTAATCAAAAGCAATCTACAGATTCACTGCAATCCCCATCAAAATTCCAACTCAATTCTTCAATGAATTAGAAAGGGCAATTTGCAAATTCATCTGGAATAATAAAAAACCTAGGATAGTAAAAACTCTCCTCAAGGATAAAAGAACCTCTGGTGGAATCACCATGCCTGACCTAAGGCTGTACTACAGAGCAATTGTGATAAAAACTGCATGGTACTGGTATAGCGACAGACAGGTAGACCAATGGAATAGAATTGAAGACCCAGAAATGAACCCACACACCTATGGTCACTTGATCTTCGACAAGGGAGCAAAAACCATCCAGTGGAAAAAAGACAGCAATTTCAACAAATGGGGCTGGCACAACTGGCAGTTATCATGTAGAAGAATGTGAATCGATTCATTCTTACCTTCTTGTACTAAGCTCAAGTCTAAGTGGATCAAGGAACTCCACATAAAACCAGAGACACTAAAACTTATAGAGGAGAAAGTGAGGGAAACCTTGAAGATATGGCTACAGGGGAAATTTTCCTGAATAGAACAGCAATGGCTTGTGCTGTAAGATCGAGAATCGACAAATGGGACCTCATAAAATTTCAAAGCTTCTGTAAGGCAAAAGACACTGTCAATAAGACAAAAAGGCCACCAACAGATTGGGGAAGGATCTTTACCAATCTTAAATCAGATAGGGGACTAATATCCAATATATATAAAGAACTCAAAAAGGTGGACTCCAGAAAATCAAATAACCCCATTAAAAAATGGGGCTCAGAACTAAACAAAGAATTCTCACCTGAGGAATACCAAATGGCTGAGAAGCACCTGAAAAAATGTTCAACATCCTTAATTATCAGGGAAATGCAAATCAAAACAACCCTGAGATTCCACCTTACACCAGTCAGAATGGCTAAGATGAAAAATTCAGGTGACAGCAGATGCTGGCGAGGATGTGGAGAAAGAGGAACACTCCTCCATTGCTGGTGGGATTGCAAGCTTGTACAACCACTCTGGAAATCAGTCTGGCGGTTCCTCAGAAAATTGCACGTAGTATTACCAGAGGATCCTGCAATACCTCTCCTGGGCATATATCCGGAAGATGTTCCAACTGGTAATAAGGACACATGCTCCACTATGTTCATAGCTGCCTTATTTATATTAGCCAGAAGCTGGAAAGAACTCAGATGTCCCTCAACAAAGGAATGGATACAGAAAATGTGGTATATTTACACAATGCAGTACTACTCACCTATTAAAAAGAATGAATTTATGAAATTCCTAGGCAAATAGATGGATCTGGAGGGTATCAACCTGAGTGAGGTAATCCAATCACAAAAGAACTCACATGGTATGTACTCACCGATAAGTGGATATTAGCCCAGAAACTTAGAATACCCAAGATACAATTTACAAAATACATGAAACTCAAGAAGAAGGAAGACCGAAGTGTGGATACTTCATTCCTTCTTAGAATTGGGAACAAAACACCCATGGAAGGAATTACAGAGACAAAGTTTGGATCTGAGATGAAAGGATGGACCATCTAGAGACTGCCACTCCCGGGGATCCATCCCATATCAGCCTCCAAATGCAGACAGCATTGCATATGCCAGCAATATTTTGCTGAAAGGACCCTGATTTAACTGTCTCTTGTGAGGCTATGCTGGTGCCTGTCAAACACAGAAGTAGATGCTCACAGTCAGCTATTGGATGGAACGCTGGGCCCCCAATGGAGGAGCTAGAGAAAGTACCCACGGAGCTGAATGGGTCTGCAACCCTATAGGTGGAACAACAATATGAACTAACCAGTACCCCCAGAGCTCGTGTCTCTAGCTGCATATGTAGCAGAAGATGTCCTAGTCAGCTATCATTGGGAAGAGAGGCCCCTTGGTCTTGCAAACTTTATATACCCCAGTACAGGGGAACGCCAGGGCCAAGAAGTGCAAGTGGGTGGGTAAGGGAGCGGGGTGGCTATTGGGGACTTTCAGGATAGCATTTGAAATGTAAATGAAGAAAATACCTAATAAAAAATTGGAAAACAAAAGACTGAAAACAGTATACAGTATTCTGAGTTTTGGAGTAAAAGAGAATATGATAGTCCTTTTTAGTATTTGTTATTATATAATTATGTCTATTATATTGTATATTTCATAATTATATTTTATTTATTATTTATTAAGTAAGTAAAATTTATTCATTTTTGTTTTAGGTACTTGACATTGAACCTGGGTGCCTTGTGCATGCTGAGTATGTGCCCTTCCACTGAGATACATTTCACTCATTATTCTTATAGTACATAGCATTTCAGACTTTCAGTGTTTAAATAATGTTTTCTAGTTTCTATTCTACCGGAAAATCAAAATTGCAAGTCTTAAAGTAGATTGAAGATGTAACTCAGCTGGGATAGTGCTTGCTTAGTATGCACAAAGCCCTGGGCTCCATCCCTGCCACATAAACCACATAGCAGCTCAAGCCTGTAGTCCCGGTAACCAGAAGTCCAAGGTTATTCTCCTTCATTTGAACATAATAAATTCATAACAGCCTGAGATACATAAGACCATGATTTTAAAAATAAAATTTTAAAGATAGAAAAAATCAAAATACTGTGAAGACAAAAGCAAAAGGAACCAACCCAGCAAATCATGAGCCCAAAATAATTGTTGCTGTGTCATATATCATTTACTTTTCATTTAATCTTTTGAGAATTTCATATATAGGTACTGTACTTAATATCATTTCTTTTTTTTAATTAGGTTTTTTCCTCATTTACATTTCCAATGTTATCCCAAAATTCCCCCATACCCTCCCCCACCACTCTCCTACCCACCCACTCCCACTTTTTGGCCCTGGTGTTCCCCTGTACTGGGGCATATAAAGTTTGCAAGTCCAATGGGCCTCTCTTTCCAGTGATGGCCGACTAGGCCATCTTTTGATACATATGCAGCTAGAGTCAAGAGCTCTGGGGTACTGGTTAATTCATATTTTTGTTCCACCTATAGGGTTGCAGATCCCTTTAGCTCCTTGGGTATTTTCTCTAGCTCCTCCATTGGGGGCCCTGTGATCCATCCAATAGCTGACTGTGAGCATCCACTTCTGTGTTTGCTAGGCCCCAGCGTAGTCTCACTAGAGACAGCTATATCAGCGTGCTATCAGCAAAATCTTGCTAGTGTATGCAATGGTGTCAGCGTTTGGAGGCTGATTATGGGATGGATCCCTGGATATGGCAGTCTCTAGATGGTCCATCCTTTTGTCTCAGCTCCAAACTTTGTCTCTGTAACTCCTTCCATGGGTGTTTTGTTCCCAATTCTAAGAAGGGGCAAAGTGTACATACTTTGGTCTTCGTTCTTCTTGAGTTTCATGTGTTTTGCCATTTCTAACCTGTACTTTCCCCTCCCCAATTTTCCCTATTCCACCTCAAATTCATGACTTGTTCATTATTGTTATGCATATAAAAATGTAAGCTGATTCCATTTAATTTTTCTCAGATGTACATGTGTTTACGGATTTCCATCTGAGATTGAATAATCTATCAGGAGTTTGTTCCCGGGGAAAACTAATTCTCTCTCTCTCTCTCTCTAAACAGCCACTAATTGCCTATAGCTCTTCATCTAGAGGTGGGGCCTTGTGAGATTTCAACGAGTTGGCAATGTCAAGTGGGGTTGTCATTATTCAGGTCTTGTTTAGGCAACCACAGCATTGAGATTCATGGTAACAGCTTCCCCGTCATATCAAGAAGATACTATCTCACAGCAGGCATCCTGATCATCTGCCTCATAATCTTTAATATGTTTATTTTCTTTTTTTCTTAGAGAACTAATCATTTTTGTTCAGACAGCTATTTCTATAGAGTCGTAGATAGTAAAACTGTTAAAGCACAAAATCTATGAATTCATTGAGGTTTAGAGGGTCAAAGAAGAAAAACCTTCAGATCTTACTTTACAGGTACCTATACTATTATATTTTTACAATAAGGGTGATAGTTCTTGGCTATCAACTTTTTCGATTGATAAATGCCTAAGAAAGTAGAAATGCACACCTATAGATGTGTCTATAAGAGCATTTCCAAAAACATCAAAAAGGACACAATTAATGGATTAACCTATTGATGGATTCAAATTTTGACTATACTATCAGGTGGTAGGGGAAGTTGTAGAGGGTGCAGCATGGTTGGGGGATGTCGGTCACAAGCATATCTTGACTTAGTCCCTTCCTATGATAATTCTTCCTGGCTGCCATGAGTTCAGTGACCTTACTCTATGATATCTTTCTGCCCTGAAGTTTTTCTGCCTTACCTCTAACCCAGGAACACTGAAGCAGACTACCATGAATGGAAGCCTCTGAAAGTGTAAACCAAATAAATCCTTCCTCTTTTAAGTTGTTTCTCAATAAACTTTATACAATAGCAAACCGTAGAGAGCTGGATGGATTCAAGGCTTCCTCAAAGGCCCTGATGAAAGAACAAAAAGAGCCTAGTTCTTTATCCTTGCTCAAGACTGGGGCCAGGACCTTGGGAGAGTCAAGGTTCAGTTCCCTGGAACTTAAATTTTGCTCTGAAGAAACTAGCGATTCCAGTCACAAGGCTGCTCTGCCATGCTCCTGTTGATAACCGTGTTCCCCTTGTACAACATTGCTTGGACAGCCTCCTACTGACTTTATCCCATAGTATAATAATTTCTGCTGACTTTCCATTGCTTCCCTGAAAATAGTATATTAGGTATTGTATGTACTTCTTAATAAGCTTGATTGACAAAAGTCATAGCATGTGCAGCACCTCCCAATCCCAAAGTTTCTTATCTTCCCTATCTTCGATCCCCTTTATCCTCTGACCCCCTGGTCCTCTTTCTCAGGATTTTGTTACTGAAGAATGACCTTCTGGTCCAGGTAAACTAAAAGCTGATAGACCAAAAGTTTTCTAAAGAAATATGGAAACAAAAGACATTCTGCTAGTAAAATCTCAACCAGGCATTTTGTTTTATTTAATTTTTTTATATACCACAGATCTTTGTAACTTATTGTGTTGCCCTTCCTTAATTGTTTACTTTATTATAATGAATTATGTTAGGCCATTTTGTGTGTATATACATATATGTATATGCTTATGCATGCATACATATATGTATATGCAGTACTTTGAACAGGTTCTCCCTGCTCTGTCTCCCTCCCATTAGTCCCTTGCATCCCTTAGAGTAGTGGTTCTCAACCTTCCCAATGCTGTGACCCTTTAATACAGTTCCTCATATTGTGGTGACCTCCAACCATAAAATTATTTTGTTGCTACTTCATAATTGCAATTTTGCTACAGTTATGAATTATAATGTAAATATCTATTTTTCAATGGTAACCTTTAGTAAAAGAGTTATTGATCCACAGGTTCAGGACTAATGCCCTAGATAGTTTTCTTTCAGGTTTCTTGCTGTGTATAAATATATGATTGTATGTATCCATATAAAATCTATGAGACACAAATGAAAGAAAAAATTATATTTGTCTTTCTGATTCTGACTTAATTTAAAATGTTTACCTCCAGCTATACCCATTCCTACATATTCATAATTATATTCATCCTTATGGTCAAAAAGTTCCCTCTGGTTAAGAACTACATTTACTTTTCATTGGTTCCATAACTTAGCTGTTGTGAACAGTATTACAATAAACAGTGGTGTATGTCCCTGTGATATATAAATATACATATGTGAGGTATACAATTTTAGTTTTCTAAATAAACTCTATTTTGGATCCCATAGTGTTTGGACTGTTTTATATTCCCGGAGACCATGAATAATGGCTCATTTTTGTCCACGTTCTAACCAGCATTTGTAATTTGTTTTCTTGACAACCACAATTCTGTGTGGGATAAGCTTGATTGTCAAAAATCCTTTTAATCTGCATTTCTATGGTGCTAGTGTGATATGGAACACTTTTTCATGTTTATTAGTACTTAATCATTTGAGAGGCTAAAAATGTTTGTTTTCTTTTTACATTCCTTTGGTCAGTTTTATGCTTTAGCCTTGTGGTTGGAACTGCAGTGATTGACAGCTTTATTTTATAAAAAGTGAGATCTTTTACAGATTTGAGACTTTTACAATGTTAAGGTAATGAATTTGTGTTGTTATAGCATCTATAGGTCACTAATACACCTTCAAAGATGATTGGAGCCAGAGGTTCTCCTTGCCCACACCTCTGACTCCCTTTAAATTTTCACATATGTTAAAAAACATCTTGAATCTGAACCCACTTACCAGTAACCACAAGCACTAGAGGGTCACTCGGGGCTGACCACAGGTATGGAAATGAGCTGGAGAAGCTGAAACACCGGTACGTCCCACTGTGAGCAGCAGTCACGGTGATGATGGGGAAATTGGCCCGGTACCATTTCTCAGGTCTCTTATAAGGCCCAGTATCCCCTTCTTTGTATAGAACAAATTCATCAAAACTGTATGGGCTCTGGCACTTCAGAGTCACATCCCTGCCTTGAGGGACTGCTGAACTGGGATGAGCTGAGAGTGAGGGTTTAGCATACACACCTGGGAAGAAAGAAAACTCTATTAAAGACAGGAAACAGGCTGGGGAGATGAAGCATTTCTGTGCTTGCTTAAGACTCTTAGAATATATAAAGGTCGCCTTCTGGTTTGGACCAGGACTGGGAGAAGAGCCTCTGCTCTAGTTTTCAACAAACTCAGCCCACACTCCAGTTGCAGCTTGACTCCCTAGGTAGTCTGACACATCCAGGATCACAAGTGATACTCTAAACCTGCCACAACACCTGGCATGCTCCAACATATAACAAGGATACATGCTCCACTATGTTCGTAGCAGCCTTATTTATAATAGCCAGAAGCTGGAAAGAACCCAGATGTCTTTCAACAGAGGAATGGATACAGAAATGTGGTACATTTACACAATGGAATAGTATTCAGCTATTAAAAACAATGACATTTTGAAATTTGGAAGCAAGTGGATGGAACTCGAAAATATCATCCTGAGTGATCACAAAAGAACACACATGGTATGCACTCCACTGATAAGTGGATATTAGCCCAAAAGCTCAGAATACCCAGGATACAATTCACAGATCACATGAAGATCAAGAAGAAAGACCAAGGCCGGGCGTGGTGGCGCACGCCTTTAATCCCAGCACTCGGGAGGCAGAGGCAGGCGGATTTCTGAGTTCGAGGCCAGCCTGGGCTACAGAGTGAGTTCCAGGACAGCCACGACTACACAGAGAAACCCTGTCTCGAAAAGCCAAAAAAAAAAAAAAAAAAAAAAAAAAAAAAAAAAAAAAAAAAAAGAAGAAAGACCAAAGTGTGGGTGCTCCAATCCTTCTCAGAAGGGAGAACAAAATACCCACAGGAACTAGACCACCAACCTAGGAGTGTACAGGGAGGGATCCATGGCTCCAGCTACACATGTAGCAGAGGATGGCCTTGTCTGACATAAGTGAGAGGGGAAGCCCTTTGTCCTGTGGAGGTTTGATGCCCCAGCTTAGGGTGATGCTGTAGGGGTAAGGAAGGAGAGTATGGGTAGGTGTGAGAGCATCCTCATAGAGGCAAAGGGGAGGGAGGAGAAGGAGGTTGTAGGATGGGGGGGGAGACTTGTGGGTAACCAGGAAGTTGGATATTATTTGAGATGTAAATGAATGGAATGGAGAAGAAAAAGAAGAAGAAGAAGAAGAAGAAGAAGAAGGAGGAGGAGGAGGAGGAGGAGGAGGAGGAGGAGGAGGAGAAGGAGGAGGGGGGAAGGAGGGGGGAAGGAAGGGGGAGGAGGAGGAGAAGAGGAAGAAGAGAAAGAAGAAGAAGGAGGAGGAGGAGGAGGGAGGAGAAGAAGAGGATGAAGAGGAAGAAGAGGAAGAAGAGGAAGAAGAGGGAGAAGAGGAAGAAGAGGAAGAAGAGGAAGAAGAAGAAGAAGAAGAAGAAGAAGAAGAAGAAGAAGAAGAAGAAGAAGAAGAAGAAGAAGAAGAAGAAGAAGAAGAAGAAGAAGAAGAAGAAGAAGAAGAAGGAAAGGAGGAGGAGGAGAAGGAGAAGATACAAAGGACAAGCTCAAGACATTTGAGCAAATGCCTTCTAAGGCTCAAGAAACATTGATGAAGAGGAAGCAGAAAAAGCTTAAAAGCATGGAGAAGATATACAAAATGACATCCTCAGTGCACGACCCAAGCTTTGCAAACATGATCTCACAGAAGCTGTGGCTACCTATACAAGATCAAGCCAGTTTAATATTGGAGAGAGGAGGGCCTCCCTGAGGAATTGCTGACAGCTAATAGCTGCTGAAGAAAGGGAAATCTTTTTCTGTGATGCCCCCAAACACAGGTGCACAGATTGGCATCACTAACTCGTCATAGTAAGACTTTTTAAGGTCATGAAGTTGAGAAGGGGATGTGTTAAAAGGGATGGCAGGGGAGTTGGAAGTAGGAAGTAGGCAAAGGTAGGATTATATTTCATTGTTTACAGGCATGAAATTCTCCAAGAATAAATTTTTAAGTTTTTTGTACTGCAGTAGAATGTTATTTGTCTTGATTAATGGCTGTTTTGAAGACACCAACCTCTAAATTCAGTAATCAAGACCATTTGTTTCATTCTAACTCCAGCACCCAGGGATTAGGAGTTATTGTCTATCATTCACCGTGCGCCCACTTTCATATTTCCCAAGTGCAGAACTGAAGCCCAGGATCACAAAGCCCCAAGATCAACAGTACTGTGCCCCTCCCCTGTCCAGTTACCTGTAGCAATTAGCTCAAGCTGGTCACTTGGGAGAGACCAGTCACTCCCATTCTGATAAGAGCAGCGGTACCGTCCAGCATTACTTCTTTCCATGGTTGGAATGAAGAGAAAGTCTTGATCTT